>NC_056735.1:742970758-743158258 GCF_019279795.1 Protopterus annectens | reverse complement strand
AGTGGGCACAAAGCCTAAAGTGAGGCTATGATTAAACATGACACTTAGGTGAGGTGCCAGTTCATTTTGTAGTTCATGTAGTACACAGCCTGGGATGTCATCTGGTCCCATGGATGCTGTATTCTTAGCTTTGGAGAGTGTGGTTTCTACCTGTGTGGCCATGATTATCGGAATTTGGCAATCTTTTGGTATTGAGATGGGCCCTTTAGCAGGTGAGAGGGGGTTGAAGTTGGCACTAAATCGATCTGCCAGGATATTGGCAATATTCTTGGGATCAGTAAGAGCAGATATGAGCATTGACATTTAGATTCTTGACATAACTATAGAATGCCTTGTGGTTGTCTTTGGAATCTTTGGCAATTTTATTTTCATAACTAGCTTTTGAGGATTTTATGAGGGATCTCAGCTTCTTACTGAGGCTGGTGAGGGAGATTTTTGCATCCTGGGATTTTCCTCTTTTCTGCAACAGTTTCTTCCTTCTATTGTATAGTTTGTTTATAGCAGGGGACCACCAGATTGGCTTCCTTTTTTTGGAGAAGAGCATCTTGGTTCTATTTGGGATGGCACGATTCAAGCAGGAGTGGATGTGCTCGTACAGTGCCTTAGTGTAGGATTTTGCAGTTGAACTTCCAGATCCCGTCTGCGTGGGTGTTCTGAAGTTTGTCACTTCTGACTTCAGTAGCATGAAGTTGGCTTTGGAGAAATTTTTTAAGGAGTTTTCCTTACTTGGGGTGGGGGTGGGATATGGATATCAAGGGTGATTTGCTTATGGTCAGACCTGACCAATGAGGGGGTGACCACTGGTGTGGAGCATCTATCTCCCATGTTGGTAATGACCAGGTCTAGGATATTGGAGCCCCTAGTGGGACAATGGATTAGTTAATCCAGGGCATTAGAATTTATGAATTCCAAGAACCGTTGGGAAAAGGAGTTGGTACTCAAGTAGTTTTCCCAATTAATAGCAGGGTAGTTGAAATCACCCAGTATTAGGGTGTTTGGTTGTATCTTAATATTTTCCAGTATGTTTAGAAAGGTGTAGTGTTGATCTTGGGGCATGGTGGGGGATCTGTAGCAAGTTACAGTTTGGATTGCAGTCTTACCTAGTGTTAGTTGCACCTGGAGAATTTCAGATGCATTGTGTTGGGCAACTAGCCTGGAGGTGTGAATATCCTTGGTGAATATGGACACTCCTCCACCTTTAGTGTTTCGGTCTTGATTTTGTGGCTGAAAAGTGTGGTAAGAATTGTAGCCTGGTATTGCAGGGGTGCTCTCTGGAGCCTTGAACCAGGTCTCAGTTATTTTACAGATATTGATGTTCTCCATTTTTAGGAGTGCCTCGAGAGAGTGCATTTTGAGGTTTCGATTTCTAGCACTGAGTAACATTACCTTCAGATTTTGCATACTTGTATCTGTTATGATGGTGGTTTTATCCTTTGAACCTTGCCTAAAAAAGGCACTATAGGGGTGGCAAGAGCTTCAGCCAGTAACCTGAATCCCAGGGGTGACAGGTGCAGACCATCTCTGGCAAAGCATCATGGTTTGTCGATCATGTCTTCCCAGGCAGACAAATACTGGATCCCCTTTGAATGACACCAGAAGCTTAGCCAATTGTTAAAGTCAGTCATTTTGCCCTTATACTGTGGTATCATTCTGAGCAAAGGCAGGATGCTACTAAGGGCTAGGGTCATTCCTGCCTGGGTCACATGATCCAAGAGCTCTTCCATGTCTCTTTTCATGTAGTCCAGGGAGGTATGTCTCAAGTCATTCACTCCAGCATGGACAATGACAGAGTCATATTTGTACTTGTTGTGGAGTGACTTGAGTGCATGAATTATGTGGCGGGTCCTGGCACCCGACAGGTAGCGGACTGTAATTTTCTCCTTGTTCAGCCTCGTGAGTGGGACATCAGTGTGCCTGACTATAGAGTCACCTATGACTAAAGTGTTGGGTACATTGTCTTGCCTTAGGGGCTGTTGTTGGGTGGCACACTGGTGTTGTGAGCTATGTGTCACTTTGGTTGTGACTGTTGTTTGTTTGTGTTTCAGCTTCGGAGGTCCTTGTTGCTTGGGCAGGTTAATGTTAAGGGCCTCCACATATGTGGGTTTAGTGTTGCTATGTGTGGGTGTTGATGGTGTGGGTTTTGAAGGGCTACGAGTTGCTTGAGGTGTAATGCAGGTGTTAACCTTCTCCTCTTGACTGTCTAGCACAATCTTGGCCGGAGAGAGCTTTGCTTCCATTTTGGCTATGTAAGTGCATCTCTCGCAGGTTGTAGTGTTGGGTGGTAGGAGGAGAGGATTGTCTGTGTACATGAGGCAGTTGCTGCATTGCCCCAGTATGCCCAGATTTGCCAGGTGGACAGGAGAACTCACCGGAAGCGGACCCTTGGACATGCCTGTTTAGGTGCTTTTTTGTAAAATTTAAGAGCTGTTTTCCCTTACCTTCGCAAGGTACTTTGCAATTATAGGCTGTTTAGTGCCTATGATTAATTTCTCCTTATTGACAAGGAGAGCTGAGTGCTTGTATCAGTTTCAAGCTTCCTAGTTCTTTCCATAGACTTTTTAATTTAAAATTTTTAAAGATACATTCAAGCCTTTATACTTAAATCCAGTATATATATATGTATGTGGGTATATATATATATATATATATATCTACTTCTCTTCAGCGAAAGTACATCACTTCGAAAAAGAGAAGTAGACCCACACTTACACGAAAGTGTACTTAACCAAAAGTGCACTTCCGTGAAGAATGGTTCAACAAACCGTTAAGGAACATTGAGGCGCTGAAGCACTCTACAGTGGGGAAATGGGAATTTACCTGTTTCCTCACTGTAGTACGATTATGGAGTTGGTATATTTAAGTAGGGGAGTGTGGGGGGCACAGTCCCTCACATGGGGGGTGCATGGGGGCCTGCCCCCCTGCAAAAACATTGTTTTGGTATTCCTGGTCGGTTTGTTGAAACGTTCTTCGTGAAAGTGCACTTTCGGTTAAGTGCACTTTCTAAGTATGAGTCTACTGTTCTTTTTCGAAGAAGTGTTTTTTTCGATGAAGTACAGTAGATCCATATATATATATATATATATATATATATATATATATATATATATATATATATATATATATATATATATATATATATAAATATATATATATATATATATATATATGTGTGTGTGTGTGTGTGTGTGTGTGTGTGTGTGTGTGTGTATATATAGATATATATATATATATATATATATATATATATATATATATATATATATATATATATATATATATATATATATGTGTGTGTGTGTGTGTGTGTGTGTGTGTGTGTGTGTGTGCCTACACACACACACACACACACACACACACACACACACACACACACACACACACACACACACACACACACACACAATTTGCAGAATTCTATCCACTGATACCCATAAATTTGCTTAATAAGAATAACACAGATATCTACAACTTTGGATCCTTTCACTGCCCAACACTAGTGTAGTTTTGTCATCTATAAATATTATACTATACATCTAAATGGAAACTGCATTAAGATGATTATTTAGATAGACCTCTTCCTACAAACTACCAGAGCAACACTGGGAAATCTAAATCTCACTGTCTAAACCACTCAGTGATTGGCTTAGGAAGTGAGAGCAGTCTGTAAATCAGAATGGTCTTGCAAAGTATGCAGGACGGCTAACACTCCTCTTATATGCTTTGCAATGGGCTGTGAATATCAATCACAATCTGTGTGTATTTTTATGCATTCATGGCTAAGTACTAGGTTAGGCGCCATTGCAGGTCATTTTAAGCCTAGTCGATTTCCTTTTTTGTTCTTGAATTAACCTATTCCATTTGGTTAGAGTTTGGCCTTACCCATCCCATGGTAGATAATTATATATTACCCAAATCAGAATAACTTGGATCATACCATAAATAATATGATGGGACCCATGCATGGGATAAAGCATTTAGGAGTTGTTTCTGTACATTTTGTACAGGGGGAAATCCTGGGGTAAATTTTCTGTTTCCCATTTATAGATCCAAGTTGTGCTTGAATAGGCACAGGGATAAACTTTGTTTTATTTGGATGGAGAGCCTCTTCCAAAGCAGCAGTATCCTCTATAAGACATGCATGTCCTTCCAAATCATTCAACAACAAAAAGAGTATTTTTGTACTCTGAACATGGATTTCTCATCCTCTTATTTCTTAATACATTTAATGGCAGTTTTACAGATGTGTAGTACATGCGTCTTTAGTTCATCTGCTGTCAGAGCCTACTGCGTATGTCAGGGTCACAGGCAGCATATGTCACACATGAGGTTAGAGTAATGCTGTCTCATGTATGAATTTAAACATTACAACTGAACATGCGCCTGTATAACACTTGCTGATGTGTGACTTGGACCAGAGACATTTTTTTTTCTTTTTATAAACGGTCCCATTAGATAATCATTTCATAACAATTTCAGGCCATAAAGAAATATTAATGTAACAATAACTTCAGCAAAGTGCTTCCCATCAGCAACTCATCTAAAGCTTAGTCAGCCATTTATGCCATACCTGGAAATTAGCCCACTTATGTTATTCACACTTAGTTGCATTGGTCCTTTAGATAAGACATACAAAGCTTGGTGGATATTTGTCCCCGAATATGGAAATTAGTTCATTGGGAATTCATTGTCTGCCTATTTCTTTCCATAATATCCTGTTTCAGTACCAGTTTTGAAAGTATCTGGCCCACTGAATGCTTGTGCTTCCTCCATAATATGAACAGGTCTCTTGGTGTTTAGTGCTACTGCCCCATGCTTCCATTTTTCCTAGTATTTAGTAGAAACCCATCCTTGTGGCTGAATACACCTTTCCCCTTCATGCCTTGTTACAATTCTATACTACTAATGTCCCATGATGGTAAATGTCAGCACCTAGGGCACCTGATGACTTCTATCCCCCTCACAGCCACAAAATGTCAGTGGTTTTCTTTGTGCTCTCTGCAGTCATGTCAATGCAGTTCCTCTTTGTTTTCTTATATCATCATCTGGAATCCCTTACTTCAGCCTACTTATCAGTAAATATGACAGCATATCTGGTGTGTGACATCATACCAGTCCTCCCATTACTTACATTAATTGTCCACTAAATATATATATTAACAGACATATGCATACTGTATGTCTGTCTATCTGTCTGTCTATCTGTGTGTGTATAGATATACATGTATTATCAGACATGCAGATTGTCCTTATACTTATGCATCCAATAAAAAGGAAGGCTGTATTTTGTATTTTATCTCCAGGTATGATAATTAGTTCATTCCGTCATTCTGTACATTTTTTCTGTCTGCTTTGAACATTTTTTCACAGTTAAATATATCCACCACTTTGTGGTCAATCTGTAACATTTGCAAGGTCTAAATGTGTTGTGTTGCAGTCCGTACACACACCAGAGATTCAAATGACACTGCTGATTGTTGCCTTGTTGATTTAATCCTTTATGTAACACTAGTGCCAAGTACAAAGCTCTCCTCTGTGCTTATTGTACTAATGTAATACTGGGGTCACTCCGGTGGCATATGGCCCATCTGACCCAGGTTTGATTAGTGCCTCAGGCAACCGATGGAGTGGCAAGGAGAGATGGGTGTTACAGTTTCTGGGAGGGGATGTCTGACAATTCCTGAGAGGGGAGGTCTGCGGGCATCTCCTGCAATGATTCCCGGTGGAGACTATGGATGAGACTATGGGAATGTGGGGTATAAAAAGGGGAAAATGATGGCGATAAGGCTGAGTTTCTGTGGAGGTGGGGCAAAATTCCATACAGTTTCATTGTATGCCCACCAATTTGATGTACCACAGTTCCTGCACAAGGCTGGGGAGGTACAAAACAGGGTAGGTCAAAAATAAGATAAAAAATGACTTGAGGTAGGACATCACTGACCTCCAAAGGGCATCCTTAAGACCCTTGTTACCCTGGAGTAAAATTTGGGTATTGGACTAGGAGTGGACTATCAAGCCATTAAATCCATCAAAGGACATGTTGCAGTGGGATGACTGTCAAAATGATGGAAGGGATGAAAAAAAAATGACAAAACACTGAGCATTTCATATTAAAACTTACACAATCTTGTTCTTACTATTATAGACACAATGTCACGTGCAGCTCTACCTGTGAAAATAATGTATCTGGAAGCAGATATTTTATTATGAAAAAGATACAGGAAATTTGGTGCTAGAGGTAAGGACAGACAGCAGGGCAGTAGCACTTTTCGGCAAAATACTTTATGAAAGGGATGTTATTAGAATATACCAGATGCAATGCAATATTTATCAGGAGAAAGTTCCAGACTCCCCATGAACCCTCAGGAAGAAATTAAACACGTACTGTGATTTTTTTAATTCCAGCCATCCTAGTTTAGAGGAGCTTATTAATGTTGTGCTTAGATAGTTTAGAAAAGATGGGGAAGTTCTGATTCTATAGAGTGAACGAGTTGATGTGAAAATCAAATTTAAGTAGGTTGTCAATAGTAATACCCAATAGTTTGGTTGTTTGGTCAGGAGAGACAATGCTTAGGGTTTAAGAGAAGACAGTGTTTAGAGAACCATTGCTCAATAATAGTGAATGACTTTGAGCAAATGATGGTGGTGTCGTCAGCATACTGAATGCAAGTAGTTGTTGCAAGTCATTAATAAAGATAGAAAATAAAAGAGGACCTAAGATGGAGCCTTGAGGTAAGGTGGTGGGGAGAAGTTCAGAGAGATTGTTGTTCCATGTCAAGAGAGTGATTTTAAGTGATGAAGAAGGAGTTGGTGATTCACCATATCAAAGGCTTTAGACAGGTCTACAAAGAATGCTGATGAGAGAAGATTGCTTAATGGAGTCAGTGAAGGATAATAAGGCTGTGGTGATTTAGTAACTGTTTGTGGATACATTTCTCCATTATTTTATGATGTGTGAGATTTTCCAGAGGGAAGGTATAGAACTTTCTGTTATGGTTCTGTTTATTAGTATAGAGAGATATTCAGCTGGGAGTTTGTCAGCTGAGGGAGAATATAAGAGGTAGGTATGGGTTTGAGTTGCATACATGGAGGAGTGAGACTTGGGTTACCTAATAGAGAGGCTTGTTGGTTGGCTAGGTTAAGTATTGTAGATGTAAAGAATTTATTAAAAGCATTAGCTGTCTGTAAGAGTCAGGATTGGGAGTTTCAAAAAGAAGTGTGTTAATAGATCTCCAAAATTTTTGTGGATGATGGTGGGATCTTTTATGATAGCTAACTTTGTTGTGTTCCTTTTGTTTAAAGCAAGTGATCAGTATGGGTGCATGTTGGTCTAAAATAGTAAGAAAGGTTTTATTAAAGTGGTTAACAGCGGAGAGTTTTGAGAGGAGACCAGTTAACCAGGCTGAGGTCATTTTGAAACTTGTGAGGGTCAAGGTGATTTTAGTTGAGTTTTGTGCCTAATGATGTATGTGAGAGAGTGGTCACTAAGGTCATCTGGACTATTTGTCAGGATCCAGTCAAGTATGGATTCCTTGTTATTGCTCTTGTTTGTTCTAGTTGTGGAGTTGATGGTTTGGTGGAATCCATGCAGGTTAATAAGGGTGGATGGATTAGTTTGGTTACATACATTCCAATCAATATTGAAGTCACCTAGCAATATGGTTAGTCATGTGGAGGTTTGGGCTGATTTATTAACATCCAGTCCAGATTTAAAGAGAATGGTCCTGTCTTAGGATGTTGGGGATGATTTCAGTATCTTTATAGAGGGTTTGAGCCAGGTTACAGAGAATGTCAAACTGTTGGACTTCAAGAAGGGCATGAAGAGCTGGTAGTTTGTTGGAAATGCTACGGATGTTAAGATGTGCTATTGTAAGAGATTTAGTAGGTTTAGAATCTGGTGTTGGAGTAGTTTTCATTTGTTGGGAGTTAAGGGATGTTGTTAAGGTGTTTGGTGTATGTCCCCATCAAGTAATTGTAGACTATGTGTCTAAGAATAAGGTATTTGATGATATTTAGAGTCAAGATATGTGTTGCAATATGTAAAATTTAGATGTGTTGTGAGTATAGATGGGGGGGTATTTTTGGTGTGTCTATGTGGAATGTTAACATTCGGATTTAATGGATGTTCATAGTAGGTTATTAAGTAGATGGAGGACAGAAAGGTTAGAAGAGTAAGTAGTAGGAGAAGAAGGTGAGTGTTGTGCATGTTGAGAAGGGTAATAGACAATATAAAGTGGGCAAGATAACAAGTAGAGGGGGTGAGAATAGGAGGGGATGCTTTGTTGAACAGGATAATTCACATTGTAGTAGAGAAACAAACATGCTGTAATATGGGTGAACAGACAGGGGTGTAGTGTCAAGAGAATGAGTGTCCAGCATTTGGAACACAAAGGCTGTTAAGTATGCAAACCATTTACAGGATGAATAGTTTTATGGAATGGCTGCTGTTATTCAATAAACAATACTTTCCTGACTGGTTAATGATAGGGGAGTGCAGAATTGCAACAAGGCAGCACTACTGAAACATAAATATTTACTCGAATAGCATTTTAGACAAGTAGAGGCAGGCAGCAAAAAACAGGCAAAAATACAAGGCACATCTAATGAAGTGAAAAAAGATGGATGACCTACAAATATATGGGCAGTGAAAGGCAAACTACCACTATTGTCGCTAAATATGACCTGCTATACAAAGTTTTCATTTCCCCCCTGCGTCTGTTAGGTATGATAGTCACAATAATTTTCTTACATCTCATACTGACATAAAACTCTAACAATAGAAGAATTTAGATTTTTTTTTAGTTCCTTAATGTAAAGACTTTGCATGTGGTTTCACTGCTGAGCTTGATAAACTGTTATCTACCTAATAACTAAGCCATTTCAACTTCACAAGCAGTCATGCACTACTGTAAACATATCTGAGATTCATATATGAATCAATATGTAAACTGAACAAAATAAATTAAAAAACAGCAATAGTTTAAACAATATATTTCCTTTAAAGAATTACAAAATATAAATGAACAAATCTTACCTAATCCAAAAATTAATAGTATCACAAGCTAATGCAGTCTTGTCTCTGAACATTGTGACAAATAGATATTGCTGTACTTTTCTGGGAAAAGCAAACCACTGCCTTCATAAAAAAAAAAAATTGCTCCCTCAAAATTCACAGGTCAGGAGAACAGCCATGCAGATGCATTTCTTCAAAATATTAAGGAATTAATGGTATATTTTTCTATGTACTTTTTGTTCCATGCAAACTGACCTTCAAGCCTCTCCCAGCTGGATTTGACCAATTTATTCCCCCATGGTGGGGAGTTCCCAGAACCACAAAGATGAGAACAGTCTGGAGGAGGTCATTATTCAAACAGCCATGAGGTTATCTGTGTCCTTGCCAGTGCTGCGGCTATGAGAAGTGGCCTAGTCTGACCATCAGAATGGGAGTAATGAGCTGCTGACATCATTCCATGGCCCACAAATGTCCTACTACTGTGGGTAGATGCTCCTGTGCAGTTGTTAATGAGAGTTACTATCGGACAGTGGCTTGATGGGCCAATCATCTACTCACAATATAGCTATGCAATGTGATACCTCCTCCGAGGGATGTGCAGTGTGTCGTGTTCCATTTTTCTCCCCCACAATAGCTACTCATATCATCCCCTGCCAGTAGGCACTCATATCATCCCCTGCTAGGGGTCTACTTTAATTAAACTAAAGCAGAATTTGTCGAATACGAATTCGTCGACATGTAAACAGCAAAACACAGAAACATCAAATGCACTAAATAGCGAAATCGGAAATGTTGAATTGTCATAGTTGGCCCATCTGCGGTATAGCTCCGTAAGGTAAGTATGCGATAGTTACGGATCTTAGGGTTAGGGTGTGGTTAAGGTAAGTGCATAGATAGGTAATGTATGTAAGGTTTACTGTAGGGTTTTGTTAAGTATATGTGTGTGGAATATTTACTTTGTGTGGGTATAGTTCTGTAGGGTAAGTGTGCGGTAGTTACGAACCTTAGGGTTTGGGAGGGGTTAAGGGTAGTGCATAGATAGTTGTGTATGTGGGATTTAGTGTAGGGTTGCAAGTAGGGTTTTGATGCTTTAATTTAGGGTTAGTAGTAGGGTTTTGGTTAGTGTATGTATGTGTTTTTTGTTGTTGTGTTTGCGTAGGTGGTATGTTACGGGCGGTGGGGTTGGTCGACTATTGCGGTTACGATGTTAAAATTTGCTGTTTTGCATGTTCGACATTATCGCGGTTCACTGTTTATGTGTCAACAGATTCGTATTCAATGGATTCCACTTTTGTTTAATTAAAATAGACCCCCTGCCAGTAGTAACTCATATCATCCCCTGCCACCTCTATAAACCACTCTTGTCCTGAACTGCTAATTAAACTTATGTCACCTGAATTGTAGTCATGCCTTTGTCCCTCTATGCCACAGTAGTCAGATTTGTATTATGTAAAGACCACAAAAATGTTAAATGAAAACTGTATAGCTTCAACAACAATGAATAACACATTGCATAAAATGTAACCTATATTAATAATTTACTAATTAATTATTGATAATTATATTAATGATATAGCGGTTTACAAGTATTTTACTACAGAATGCACATAGCTGTGGATAATGATAGGACTGTTATGATGGCTCCTTAACTGTTGACTCATTTATGATTGTCTTAAACAATTCTGATCACACATGAGTGATTGTACACAAATGCAAATCGCATTCAGAAATGGAAAAAACACTAAAACAATTATGTCTACAGAGGTGCAAACCACCTGCACCTCCTGATGTGTGGGAGTGTTCGCATTTACCACAACCATGCTATGTATATAAGCCATATCTGAAGTCACTGCATCATGGAAAAAGAAGAAAGTCATAGCATACAGCTAATTCGACCTTCCATGAAAAAGCCCAGCAATCATACATGAGTAGCCACACAAAAGAGCCATTGGCTAGTGTTTTGCAAATAGATGTCGCTCTCTATTTAGAAAAGTAAAGTATTTTTAATTATTGGGAAGGAGAGATAACAGCAACCACCACAGATGTATTAGCTTTCTCAGTAGTAAGAATGTCAGTCACTATGTGCATACTTGTATCATTTGCATGTTTTTGCAGTGTCACTGTAGGTTTTCTCTGGACACTCTAGCTTTCTCTCAAAAATTTGCATGTTGATTGGCTATTCTATCCATGTGCATTGTATTTACCCCTATCACTATGGCTGAGTCATTGTTAGAAGTGTCTTTGGTGACCAATTCACTTACTTAGTTAACAGATAAATAAAATTAAAAAATAGATACAGGGTGAGATGGAGACCTTTGTCATCACAGACCTGAGTCACATAGCAAAAGACTGATACTTAGTAGTGGATTTCCTTCCCAGTGGCAGACAGGCAAAATGTATATTATTCAGTGTACTAAAACCTCTGTTGGATATCACAGTCCTCACCATTAGAAAAAGTCATTGGATTTATTTCTATATTAAAGACCTGTTGGGTGTCTGTCAGCAATCTCATTCCCTTCCTGCTTGGTTGCTACTTGCAATTTCTTTGTTGCACCTGGAATACTCCAGTAAATGTTCCTTTATATTCTGGACACTTTGCATAGGGCATTTACTGTGAAACAAGATTAAAGACACCCCCAGCATGGAGATGCTAATTTAGCATTACATTCTTCCACATTAAAAAGTAAATACTTTGCTTTTAATTGCAGTATCTACAGCTGCACAACTTCTTTTAATTATGAGATCCATTGCATAAAAGTATTGAGACTCCAGGGCATGTTGTATAATAGAGTATCAGCACTTTTCAGGTGTATAAAAGATGTGGCTTCACCTTAACCCTTGAACCAAAAACACTAGGATAGGCAGGACTTCTAACAATATTCAACAATATCCAATTTAAGAAGGCAGCCAAAGACAGGTGACACACAACCAGGGAAACTTTAATGCACCACTATATTGTTTAACAGGATAAAGCGCTTTCATCTGTAAATTCAGACTTCTTCAGAATCACAAATTAAGTCTATGTGAACATTTAAATATCCCACTCTGTGTGTCAGGTGACCATAAACAGCCAATTTTGAGATAATTAAGATAATTAAGACAATCTTAAGATATTAAATAAAAAATACCTAGTATATAAGACTTCAACTAAAGTAAACATCCAATTGAAATATGTTCATTTAAACTGGGGGGGGTGGCATTTAATCTGAGTTGCCATCGCAGCTTCCTCTCCTCAGTCAAATCTTCCCATGGATCCCCCCTAGGATTGCTAACAATGTAATCTAAAACAAAAAACAAAACATTGTGGTCAGGATAAGTTGTGTGCTTAGCCAAAGATTTTTTTTTTAAATTCATCTTCCTTATATCCAACATATGTTCATATATTCTCTCCCTTAACTTTCTTTGGGTTTTACCCACATAAAAACTGTTACATTCTGACAAACTGCTAAATACACCACCCCCTGTGTATTACAGTTACAGTGGAACTTGGCTCCAATTACTATTCCATTAACCACTGTTTGGTCACCCACCAAAATATATTTATATTGGCTATAAAAGCCACATTTGTGGGTGTCTGTTTTTTTTTTTTTTTTTGTTACTGATAAACCCACTATGATAGATCTGCTTCTCCAGTAAACCATGACTGGTCAATTCCTAGTTTTGTCTAAAACATCACTGAAGGAAGAAAAAATAGACCAGTTCTTCCTCAACACATCTCTAATGTAAAGGTCTTCTAACCAATATTCTGTTACAAAAGCTAGGTGGTGATTCTTGTCAAGGTGGTGTTACGGTTAAACATTTCTGATACTATATTAAAAGTAATTTTTAATAATGGGAGAATTTCTCCCTTCTCCCTTCTATTAACCACCTCCAACATTACAGTGGAAACCATCATTTAGGATTTCTCCCAAAGTCTTACTTTCCGATCTGAATTAGTTGCTTTTGGAGAGCTTGGCATCTAGGTAACTTACACAATAGTGATTGTAGGAATAGGTGAATTTTAAAAAGGGAGTAGTGGAGTTCAAATAATCAATAAAACTAGGGATCTCACAGTCAGACCTGTCCCACACAATAAACATGTCATAAAGAAATTGAAGATATAACTTCTAAGGCTTAATGAGAAACCTTTCAAGCAAAAAACACTTTTTCCATTGGAGGAGAACAATATTTGCAAAAACTGGGGTGTGGCGTGAGAGGCCCTCATGGCCACACCTTTTACCTGGTGAAAATATTGTCCCTCCAAAAACACAAAGTTATTTTTAAGAACAATTTCCATACAAGTTACCAAAATGTTGATGTTGTTGTTATCAAAACTAGTTGATTCACAAAGAAAATCATGAAACTATGCTAAACCATTGAGTGGGGGATAACATTGAATAACTCAGCTATGTCCATTGTGAGGAAAACAATGTTTCCAGAATAACTAAGATTCTTTATTTTCAACAAAAATTCCCAGGAATCGTGGCATAGATGATCAAATAATCCAAGGATTTCTTCAATTTCAAATCAATATACTTGCCAAGGGGTGGATTTTGGACTTCCTAGCATTAACAATAGGCCACATTGGTGGATCAGTGGTGTTCTTATGTATCTTAGGAATTCCAAAAATACAGAGCACCATGGGGTTTTTAACCTGACAAAAGTCAAACAACTCAAGTCCAATTTCTCCTTGAGCCAAAAGATCCTGTAACAAATGATCACTTCTTCTATAGGAAAGTGTAGAATGTTAAGGGATGTTTCTTCATATACATCACTGTCCAAGAGATAAAAATGCATCCTATTTAAATAATCATTCTTGTTCTTGATGACCACACCCCTCCCACATCTGGTTTCATTACCCTTAAGTTTTTTGTCATGGGCAAGTTTGGACAGCAAAGCAAACTTGTGGGGATTCAAATTGCGGCCACCCACAAGCTTGAACTTGCAATGTTGAAAAGACATAAACCCAAACTCCACCAGTTTTTCAAATAATAACACAGGTAAAGCAAGGGGTTTAAACCTTATCAAGAACCTGAAATGACCAGTACTCTATATTAAGTGTGCCTCAGAGTGTCCTATTCCTTAATTATACAAAACAAATGGGAAATACAATAAACTTTTAGAACAGGTACAAAAAAATAATTCTGAACAAAACATAAATACATAAATGTACAAAACAAAATGACCACCACTGTGATAGACATTATTAATAATAACTGATTTAAGGAACATATAATGAATGGATTGGAAAGAGCAAGAATTAAACCAGTTTTGCAACAAGCTTTGTCAGTGCAAATAGAGGAGCAACCGAGAAAAAAAAACTTTAGGTATTTAATTCAATTATGCATTAAAGAAAACCAGCACGAGCGTAATACTTAATATATCTCATTTCATTCACATGAATAATTCATGATTGCTCTCAGGCATATGCATATGATAACATTTTCAATAAATATTAGATAATTATCAATTCATAAATATGACACATATTCAATATGTGGATGCATACCTAGGTATATATCAATAAAAAACTTACATCCAAATGTAATAACTCTTCAAATATACAGACTCATACTGAAAAAGTGATCCAATTTAAAAATGTTGAAGGTGGTGCAATCATAATACAATAATTAATGAAATACAAATGGAATATTAACTGGAAGACAGTAACAGTATGTACCTAAACATAATAAAATGTAATCATCTGTTTACAGAGAGATATCAGAACTCAAAACTAGTAGAAAGAAAGAATGAAAACATAAAATGAGTATAAGAAAGAATGAAAGAAAGGAAGGAATGAATGAATGGAAAGAAGAAAAAGATTGGGTAACTTAAAATCTATGGGAAATGGGCACTATTATTGTCATATACATTTGCTTACCTTTGAATGCTATGATGTAGGGAACTACATAACTGCATATCCAGGAGAGTCCAGACACAGTTGATATGCAATTAAGGATCCACAGCACTGGACACTATACACAAACATATGACCAAGTACTATACTGTGGAATAAAGACAGAGATTTTTGGTAGTATTACCACAAACCTAACATAAGTTATAGTTGAAAATGAATGGCACTCAATAACAAAGAAATGGTGATTTATTGCTCATCAATAATACTTCTGTTTCTTTTACTGACACTCAACAGGGCATATAATATTAAAAGAAAAGCTGCAGCACATTCTGATGATTGACAGTTCACACAAGAACAGCTGGCCAGCTCCAACACAGTGTAAACAACAACTTTCACTAAGAGCACCTAATATGTAGAGGACCACTTTACCACGGTCATGGGAAAGGATCCTGAAAGTATTAAGAACTGCTACCTGAACTGACAGTGCAGTAGACAATAATATTACTGTAACAGTGTTTTACACACACACACACACACACACACACACACACACACACACACACACACACACACACACACACACACACTGCAAATACTATCAGTCTGGACATTTTTCCACAACAGCTGTCAATAGTGGCATGTTCATTTTAGACAGCAGTTATAGCTACACAAAGATATGAGTGGACAATGGAAAAGGCCATATAAACCATTCCATTGCTGTGACAATTTAGCAGTCATGCTGCATTTCATATCAGCTTATATCTATGCTGGCTACTGGACCTCTCTCCTCCCCAACAGTGCAAACCATTATTTGCTGTGCATGCTGTACTGCTCTGTCTGTACAGTGCTAGCTGTCTGGACACCTTACAGGCAGATGAACAGTTACATTCTTGACACAGGCGTGCATGGTATACAAGTGTGTACTATGTGTTCCTATACATGATTCAAAACAGTAGTGTGCAAGCATGTCAGTAGCATGATCTAGATTCATGAATCATGTTACTGATATGACCATGTACACAACATAGTGCAGGACCACTTTATATTGATCCATGAACCAATTGCTGGACATTACCTCTCCCACATAGAGGCTGAACATGGTGGCTCAAAAGTTAAAACTTTAACCCCAAGCTTCAGGGCATGAGTCCCAGTAATGACCTCTTGTCACTGCCTGAAGTTTGTGTTCTCCCTGTGAATGCATAGGATTTCTTCAGGTACTCCAGTTTCCTTAGAAAAACATTTGATTGATTATTCTAAACTGGCCTCTTGTATTGCATATAACATTGATATTGTGACCTGGGTTGCTACCAAAGGGGACTGCAATAGTTAATTTTACCAAATGAATAAAATTAAAAAAAATCAATCAGCTAGAAAAAAAATATGGTTCAGTGTGTTTCCTGTTAGATGTGAACATATGGCACAAGCTTTTATTTGTTAGAATGTATGTCTGGTAAAAACTTCTACCTAAAAGTTTTATAGCCAGTACGATAGTAAGTCATAAGGTGAAATCTGCTGAACAACTCTTCTCTCTTGAATATTTTTAATAGGCAGTAGCTAGAACAGGTTAAAATGGACTTTGGAAATCAATTGTTCTAACCTGATAATTCAGGTGGATATGCATCTTTTGTTGAAATTGTTCTTGAAAATAACTTCCCAAGTCTTCTTTGAAATAAGACTCTCCAGGCCTGAAATGAATGAATATGTGTTTTAATTCATGGAATAAATGTAAGGGTGATGATACCAGTACATGATTTGGGAAGGGCAGGATTCTAAATTCTTTAAGTGTTTATGGATATGGATTATTTCATTTGTCTAAACGGAATAAATTGCTCACACCGAATGGGCTTTAAGCTTTAAAAAAAGGATTGTTTAATATGGAACCAGTATTACTTTGCATCAAATAATAATATTGAAAATATTGAAACATTAAGACCATTCTATCCCATGGTGTAAAATGCATGGTGCTTATCTTACCATTTAAATCAGTTTGTTGTGCTTCATGTTGGGTTTGCTAGTATCTGAAGTTAAAGCTGTCAGTTGAAGGCATTTTTATAGTTGCAGTGCTTTATAGTCTGCAGTGCTTTGCAAATTGTTTCTGTGATGTGCCTAGGTGCTTAAATCGTTTCTGAGTGGGCTGTCACTTTATTGCATTTTTACTATTTCTCTTCTGAATTTGAAGCTACAACTATAAATTGATTTGGGTTTTACAGTTTCCATTGTTATTTCTTGGAGCTCTTAAGTGTATTACCAACATTGATCATCTAATGCTGTGTTTTATTCACTTTTTAAATAGTATCCATTGTTATTTTTCTGTGCTCTTAATTAGATTATTAGCAAACTTAGAGACTTTTTAAGATGCCTATCCAGTCTGTGTACCCAGCTTTGGAAGCTCTTCCCAGTCTTATCTTCTGTATACCTAGCCTTAGAAAATCCTCCCAGTCTTATCTCCTCTGCTCATCTTATTGGGTACTGACATATGGAACTGAGTTTGCCCCCCTTAGACAGTGTACTTTGACATTGCCTTAAAGTGCATATGTTCCTCATTGCTGGATTGTCTACCTTTTAATCACCTTGTAATTACGTGTAGCTAGTTGTTTGATTTATTTCTGGTACCATTTCAATTTTGGCTAACAAAGTGTGTTTTTACAATAAGAAGACTGGGCTTGCAATCTAGTGGCAGTCGGAAGGTAACCTTGTCTGTCTGAGTTGGGATACATGCAGGTGGGCTTAAGTAATTTATTTGTTTTTGATATCTTTTCACTTTTGACTAACTAAAGCTTGTTTTACATTAGTGATAGCCTAGTTTGAGTTAGGAAACATGGGGGGGGGGGGGTAAATTGACAATTGCTTCTTGTAGCTAGTTGATTTCTTTTCACTTTTGGCTAATTGAAGTTAATTTTTACATAAAGAAGACTGGGGCTGAAATTCTAGTGGCAGTAGAAAGGTAGTTTGGTCTGTCCAAGTTGGGAAACATACAGGGAGGGGGAGGCTTAAAGTCATATTGCTTCATCAGCCAGAGGGCTTTCTAAGAACTTAGTTGTTTGGTGATAATCTTCACTTGAGAGCAACTTTTGCTGTGCTTTTATAGTATGATATTCCAGGACCATTCATCTTGTGGCAGAAGGTCTTTACCTGGTCTCTCTGAGTTGGGAAGCACTCCAGGGAGCTGAAAGGGTAGTTCTTTATTGGCCAAAGGACACTGTGTTTGTTTACAGATTTTTTCTGTCTGCGATAAATTATACACGTTTGTACTGCTCTGTGCTCATTTCCACACAACGTAGCAGCACTTTACAAGTGTTTCCACTGTAACCAGACCCATCCAGGCTAAGATAACCATATTTTCTTGATTTTTTTTTTTTTTTGCTCTTGAACTTGTTTTATTCAATGCTAGCTAATGTTTTATTACAGTTTGAAAGCATTTACTTAACTTTCTGCTAAAAATTGTTACTTCTTTGTTTGGTTTGAAGTTTCTGAGTCCTTCTTATTTTCCTCGCAGAAGGGTAAATTAGACAGGGAATTAGTTGTTTGGTGTTAATCTGCACGACAGTCACTTCTGCGGTGCTTTTACATTAAGAAATTCCAGGATCATCCATCTTGTGGCAAAAGGTATTTACATGGTCTCTCTCAGTTTGGAAGCACTCCAGGGAACACAAAGTGCAGTTATTTATTGGCCAGAGGGCACAAGAGTTAGTTTTCAACTTCTTGTTGTCTGCTAAAAATTAGACACGTTTGCATAGAACAGCTCACCACACAGTGGTAGATAACAGTAGCTAGTAGCAAATGCTTACTTTGTAAAATGTACCTACAAAGCTAGTACCTAAGATTATAACCTGCATCACAGAAAGTCTGTATAGAGTTAAGCTTAGGGTAGCTGGTTAGCACACTGAACAGCACTAATATCAGATCATAGCACTTTCTAACATATAGTTTTAAATCTAGACATCACTCAGAAGATCCCTGTAAAACTGAGTCTCTAAACCATATTAGCCTGACCATAATACAGGTCCTAACAGCATAAATATGCAATTTCCTAATGTTTCTGTGGCCAGCTTGGTAGATACGGGCATCCTTAGACATTGTAGGCAATATTTTAATCCTTAAAAAGACTTATTTATTAATGGAGTATTTGTAGGCAAAGCCAGGGCAAATAGGATCATATAAGAAATGCACAAAATATGTTTTGTGAGAGGGGACGATGTCTCAGGAGTAGGGCTTTGTGAATTAGTGAACTTAATAGGAGGTTGGCTCTCAAATGTGCTGGTAGCCATTTAGCTTTAGTGAGAGTTAGGCAGTGGTGTTCATTATTGGGGGATTTAGTAATGAACCTATAGATTTTATTGGAGGTGGTTTGTAAGGTGGTGACATTTTTCTTTCAAGCTGCAGCTTTAATGGGTAGTCCATATTCAAGTTGAGATAAGAGTATTTCTTTGCCTATGGCAGCTTTAATTGTCTTGGACAGAAGTGGTGGTAGCTTGTTCACTCGGAGCAGTAATGTGTCGATCTTTTTGCATGTGTTTTAAATGTGTAGTTGAAAGTTAAGAGATTGGTCTAGCCAAATGCCAAGGTATTTGTAGTATGTCATCTGTATAAAGAATTAGAGGTATCTTAGGATGATCAGATGTGAGTTTGTTGATAAATATGGAAAAAAGCAGAGGGGATAAAATGGAACCTTTGAGGACTCCTTTCATAAGATTAGTTTTTACAGAGGTTGTGGTACTCACTTTTACCTTAAAGGTTCTATTAGTGAGTAAATCTACAAACCAAGGTTTTGCATTGTCACCAATCCTTATTTCAGTTAATTTGTCAGATAGTAAGTTATGGTCAATAACTTCCTTAGAGGCAAAAATCTCGCTTCTCGCTTACAAGCAAGGCTGTCAAAAACACACACACTACATCCTTCACACATACCACTCAAACACACACACACACACACACACACACACACACACACACACACACACACACACACACACACACACACACACACACACACACACACACACACACACACACACACACACACACACACACACACAGACCTTCTTATGCTGAAGCACTTATAAGAAACCTTCCCAAACCTCAAGAACTTCCTAAGCCATCAAATGGCAATACCTATCCTGAGCAATCACACAGATGCCCCTCTCACTAGGCTGGACAAGCTGAAGATAATGGTCGGTTGCCAACTTGAAGTGAGGATCTACATTATCATGCTTGCAGTCAAGTCACTGCAGCACAGGTACCAATATTATTCTATCATAGTCCATGTGGGTGTAAATGACCTGAGGCTTACCTCACTGGATTATATGACAAGAGACGCTATGGATATCTCTGAATATGTGTCACAAACACATATGTGCCTTGGATCTGGCAGCATTCTACCTTCACTAAGGATGATGTTACACTATGGACAAAAATTATTGATTTTAATAATTAGCTTATCCAACGTATATCAGCATGGAAGAATGTGGTTTAAAGACCAAGTTCCTTTACAAAGGATCTTCTGTGCCTGTCACCCCTAGGCTTCCAAGTATTGGCTAAAACTTTATCCATTCTCCCCTTAGAGCTTTTTTTTAGGCAATGTCAAAATGACAAAACTACCAACACAGCAAAAAAAAAAAAAAGTCAACTTTAACGTGTTACTGCTCAATGCTAGAAACCTAAACAAGAAGCTCCGTACATTACAAGCTTCCCTCACTCTGGAGAATGTAAACATCGGCGCTGTTAGCAAAACTTGGTTTAAAGCCACAGAAAGTACTCTGGCAGTGCAAGGCTACAGTATCTCCCACACATTTAGACCAACATCAGCACAAATGCTAGCCAAGTTTGGTTAAACAGGATGATGCACTGGAGGTCATCCATGCCAAGTCTCCATAGACAAGGTTCCTCCCCATGTCCTTGCCAGCTACAGGTCAACCTTTATGATGCACAAAGCTCATAACTCTTACCTACACCTACTAGAGACTCTCACCATCAAAATAAATACCCCATTCATGGGACACTAACCCTCTGTAAACTGAAAAAAGTACACTGCCTCTTACTCACAGGCACAATGTGTCCTGGACTTTATCAACACAAACACACTGGCCCACATACTATGCACTCCATCCAGAGGATCAAAAATACTGATCCTAGCACTAAACAACATGGGACAGCATTGCACCCCCCCCCCTGTATCATGTCTTCATTGCTGAGGTCGGACCACAAAGCTGTTCTAACAGTTAGGAACAATTCTAAAAGCTGTTCAAACGCAAACTACATCCAGTGACAGTTTATCAAAATTCACAGCTCCCCCAACCCTGAGACCACAATTACTTATGCAGAATTATTCACAGAAACCCTATACAAGCACATAAATGGCTGTATTGAGGCTGCTATGCCTACCAGACGTAATCCTAAATCTAACACCAAAAACAAATCCCACTGATAGAATCCTTACCATACCAGCGTATATAATAAAGTTTTAAAACGTCATGGCCTAAAATCAGAAAGAGCAATTCTCATCTCATACATGCAATCTCTTTGCACTAGTAGGATGTATAAACTCAGTAGTTGTAACTATATTAATACAACATGCACAACTGTGACAGGGATAAGTCCCTTTCTTATTATATTGTATATATTCTGTTCTATTTAAGTCAAAATCTTTGTAGCATAGGCTTTTCTTTATACTACTGCAATTTCTATAAGTGAAATATGGCTTATCTGGGATCCATTTTCCATAGCCTGGTAAGGCCGTCAGAATATACCAATTGTTTCTAATAACCTGTTCTATATGTCAACTTGTTCTGCTATAGGTCATTAGGTATCTTAGGTTATTATCAGATCTTAATTGTGTAGGTATAACACTGTCCTGCTCAGAAAATAGGGCCTTGCTTTTCCTTGTCTCATAGATAGAACCTAATTTTTAAGCATATGTTCAAGACAGATGCCGTCTTGGGTGTTTAGCCTACTTACACATAAATATTGTCCTTTGCGTATGCCCCTTGAATACATGCTTAGCATGCATAGTGGTCTTATGCAAATATTTATTAGCTTGCGTGCCTTTCTTATAAATACTAGTGTCTATTCCAGTTTCTTTTTTTGACAGGGTGACATCCAAAAAATGAATACTTGTTGCTGAATAGTTCATTTCAAATTTCAAAAAGTCATTCACATTATTCAAATCGGAATGAAAACGTAATAATTCATCAATTGTATCATGCCATATCAAAAGAATTAAATCCACATAATGTTTGTAGAATAATTATAGGTTTTGTGTGTGTGTGTGTGTGTGTGTGTGTGTGTGTGTGTGTGTGTGTGTGTGTGTGTGTGTGTGTGTGTGTATTATTTACATGTAAGTAGGCTAAACACCCAAGACGGCATCTGTCTTGAACATATGCAAGATATGACAAATTAATTTTTGGAAAGAGGATATAACATAGATGAATTGGAGATGGTTAAAAATGAGGTTCTATCTATGAGATAAGGAAAAGCAAGGCCCTATTTTCTGAGCAGGATAGTGTTATACCTACACAGTTAAGATCTGATAATAACCTAAGATACCTAATGACCTATAGCAGAACAAGTTGACATATAGAACAAGTTATTAGAAACAATTGGTATATTCTGATGGATGGGAAATGGATCCCAGATAAGCCAAATTTCACTTATAGAAATTGCAGTAGTATAAAGAAAAGCCTATGTTACAAAGATTTTGACTTAAATAGAACAGAATATATACAATATAATAAGAAAGGGACTTATCCCTGTCACAGTTGTGCATGTTGTATTAATATAGTTACAACTACTGAGTTTATACATCCTACTAGTGCAAAGAGATTTGATATACACTGTACAGCTACATGTAACACCCATAATGTGGTGTATTTAGCGTTATGTCAGCGATGTTCATGTTTTTATGTTAGTAAATCAACCAGGAGGCTGAGAGACAGGATAACCGAACATAAATCAGAGATCAGAAGATAAGTGGTAACAGATTCTCTAGCCCAACATGTACAAGAGACGGATGTATCACATTATTTTTCTTTTTGTGTAATAGACATTCTGACTGCTAATATTAGGTGTGGGGACTTAGATTCGAAAACAGAGAATATGAATGGATTACTCATTTACATGCTGATAAACACTCTGGTCTAAATAAGCAAATTAATATTAAACTTATTTTGAAGAAGAAACAACAAATAAAGTGATTGAGTAATGTATATATTTACATATACTTTTATGAGTCACCGAATAGGATATGTCCCTTTAAGATCCTTCAGTGAAAAAGTTGACTAACTGCTGTTTTTAATGGCTTGATTAAGCTTTATTTATGATAGGTAGGCTATGTCATGTGATGACTGATTTTTATGTATAAAGGATACGTTATCTGTATTGGAATTTTATTAACACTGAAGAAGGACTTATGTCTGAAAGTTTTGTTTTTTATTAAAAATACATTGGTGCAACGTTGTGGAACATTTGTTTGTTTTTGGAATTCTCTGTTTCAGGACATCAAATGCTCTCTGGTGTTGTTCCAACCATGAGCAGGATACATCTTTACGTGTCAGCTCTCTAAGTGGTGCTGAAAGTTGGTTCAAGTCTGGAATGAACTTGCCTAGAAAACACTGAAGGGTTTGAACATTGTCTGGAGCTGGCATCTCAAGAATAGCTGTTTGCTTGGAAGGGTCTGGTTGTAAGCGTAAACTGGTAAACAAATGACCAACATAAGTGACTTCTCGTATCTTGACCTTGCACTTCTGAGGATTCAGCTTAAGATTCCCTTGACAAACTCTTTGTACAACTTTCTCGAGTTTTCTGTCATGCTCAGCTTCACCATGACTTCTTACTAGAATATCATCTACTATAATAGAACAAGGATATCCAGAAAAAAAATGTTCCATTGCACGTTGAAATCCTTCACTGGCAGAATTTATCACAAATCACAAATCAACTGTTATCATCTACTCCTCTAACAAACCCCCCCATACCAAGTTACTAGTATTAGTCTAGATGATAACTTAACCTTGAACTAACACATCCATAATAATATTAAAAAACACACCAGAATTGTGGTACCCTTTACAGACAAACACTTTTTAAACTACTCACCTAGAAAAATACTTGCCTGAACCTTTCTCCTACCCTCTGTCCTCTGTGGTGCTCCCATTCTTACAAACATCCAGTCTTGCTTAAAAAGTAAGATGGGCACCTGTTACAACAAATTTGCAAAGTTTGTCACCTGTGAAAAATACTCTTCCCATCACTGCGACTCTTTACAATTCTTGAACTGGCTTGAGCTACCACAATACCTTATATATATACAACTATCTAAAGCACACAAACATATACAAACCTTTGGAATGTCCAGCCCTCACCCCCCTTCAAACTATCTATCTTCCAAACCAGCATCTCAGATCTGAAAATCAATCTCTCATCCAAATAAATAGACCAAAACTCCCTGCAGGTCAGTATCGCTACTCTTTCACTGTAGCCAAACTGTGGAATGTTCTTCCATCTCATCTCCAAACCATTAATAGTGCCTCCTTATTCAAAACGTCTTTACATCAGTATTTCCCTTCACAATGACTCTGCTCCTGTATCATCTCCAACTACTCAATAACCTGATTCCCTGACTGACCCCTTCAAACCCAATACTCATCTCTTTCTCCCGTCTTAAAATGTCACCCTTGGAAATCTATCTATACCAAATTTTGCCTCACTTGGCATATGAAAAAAATATATATTGTAGTTTACCTACAATTGTTTATTCATACCATATAAAGTACTCTGAATAGTCCATTAATTTAAATGCAATATATTATTGCATATGTGTATGGCTTACCTGTATTCTCTGTAAATTCTTTATATATTGATACCCTGCCATGAATCACAGTTGATTTCTTAACTACTAGCCATTTAATTGTACAATGTTTGATACACTTTTTGTAACTTAGCTATATTTTAGAAATTCTTGTTTAATATAGTACTATTATCTTGTATTCTCTTTTGGAGCTGGGCCTCCACTGAAAATAAGCTCATTTTAGCGCAGTGGACTTTCACGGTCAACAAAAGCAACTAAATAAATAAATAAATAAATAATATGGCATTGTCAAAAATCTGTACCTGCCAAAGGAAGTACTGAACGTAGTTAGCAATGAGAATTTCTTGTCAAGCAAAATTTGCCAAAATGAACTCTTTGCATCTAAGACAGAAAAAACAGTGGCATTTTTGCATAAGTGCTACAACTTCTTTGACTGTACACATTGGATGATGAGGTCTTTTTAGTGCTTTGTTCAAATCTCATGGATCAATACATATCCTGATATCATCTGAGCTTTTCTTATGAGCTACCAGCATGGAAGATACTCATTCAGGTGGTTCATCGACTGGACAAATTACACCTTATTGCACCATTTTGTCTAAACTTTGTCTCTGTTCTTCATAGCTACTGGAAATTTCCGAACTGGCCTGACAACTGGATTGACATCTGGGTCTAACTTCATGGAGTACACAACTGGAAGCTTGCCTAGTTTATCTTTGAAAAGATCAGCATAGATAGAGAAAATATACTGGGTAAAATTTGAGCAATGGTCTTTTAAGCTAACATGATGGGACTTCCTTGTCTCTGAGCCCTAATAATGACTGGACATGCTTTTTGACCACATAAAATAACAAGTCATAGACTCTCCTAGCAGAGTAACATAAAAGTACTACTGAGCCTTCAGTTTGAATCTCTTCACCACCATAAACAACAAGCTTCACACACTTTGCCAAATCAAGCTTTTCACCAGCACATACTCTAGCAAATGTTTCTGCAGACATAACATTGCACTTTGAACCCGTGTCAGCTTCGAGCTCTATAGGTCTTCCATTTATCCAAACAGTACAAAATACTTCATTCTTTGCTCATTAATCTACTGCATTGATTATTTCATGAAACAGTGATGTGTACACCACTATATACAAGTGAAGTGGAAGTACTCTTTTGCTGTTCTGCAACTGCCCTAACATGGGGCTGCATGGTGCTTTAGCATGAAGATTGCCAGCACTGTATAGGGGTGGCCCTGTGGTCCTGGTGAATGGTAATGAGGAGTCACACAGAGATACATAATTTAATTATCCATGTGCATTCTCTCCCCTGGAACTGCCTCCAGGAAGGCATCTACACACCAAGCAATTCAAGAAATCACTTGGCTGTGTAATTCTGCATGGTCATTTCCATCACTGTGCAGTACTGAACATGACCAAAAGGCTGTACTCAATTACCTACCTACTATGATTGTGGTAGATGGATCAGGGTAGAAGGAAATCCACTATACATCATGGCTGTCTATTTACTTAAATGCCTTCATGGCACCAACATCACTACAGTGATCATGGGTGGGGGTAGTCACTGGACACCAGGGATACATTATACTCAGGTACCATAATGGCACCAACATCACTATGGGGATTGGTGGGGGGAATCACTAAACACCAGAGATACATTATTCTCAAGTACCTAAAAGGCACCAACATCACTATGGGGCTTGGGGGTGGGGACAGCCAGTAGACCTGGGCCAGATCAAGCACAAGGTGACCTGAGCAGCTGCCTAGAGCCCAATAATGGCTGGGAGGTCCAGCCAGCAAAAAAATTACAGGTTTTCCAGGGTGTGCAAGCATGCAGCAAAGCACTCAGAAGCACATGTCCAAAGAATGAAAGATTTAAAGATATTCCAGAGTGAGCATGCACGCATCAAACCACACTGAAACACAGGTCTTCCACAGCAAAGTGCCAGTATGTACAGAAGCACAATGTTCAGGAGTATTATGGTGGGAGATGTGAATCAAGCCAAGGAGAAATTCTGTATAACTATCCCTGAATGGAATTAAGCAGAAGATCTGTTTTCAGCCTACAGAAAGTCCACCATCACTGCAGGAGATTTGAATCAATATTCTTTTAGCAGAGGTCAGGGGTAATCTGTTTAGCAATTCCTGCATGTAATTAAGCAGGAGTTCTTTTAGCACTCTGTTAGCACCCCTGAATCAAGCAAGCAGGAGATCTTCACAACATATTATTTTTGAACACTTAGAAGTTTGGGGAGAGTGTGGAAGATTCATGTTTTGCCTGTGTGTGTGTGTGTGTGTGTGTGTGTGTGTGTGTGTGTGTGTGTGTGTGTGTGTGTGTGTGTGTGTGTGTGTGTGTGTAAAATTACTGCTGCCCTTCATGATAATTATTTCTTACTGACTACAATATGGATGGGTGAAGGTGGGTGTAGATGTGAGTGTGTGTGCATGTGTGCACGTTTGTGTAAAATTACTGCTGCCTTTATGATGATTACTGCTTACTGACTTCAGTATGGATGGGTGTAGGTAGGTATAGAGGTGTGTGTGTGTGTGTGTGTGTGTGTGTGTGTGTGTGTGTGTGTGTGTGTGTGTGTGTGTGTGTGTGTGTGTGTAAAACTACTGCTGCCCTTCATGATGATTATTGTTTACTGACTGCAGTATGGATGAGTGTAGGTGGATTTAGGTGTGTGTGTGTGTGTGTGTGTGTGTGTGTGTGTGTGTGTGTGTGTGTGTGTGTGTGTGTGTGTGTGTGTGTGTGTGTGTGTGTGTGCGTGTGTGTGTGTGTGTGTTTTCCAGGAGGACTCACTGCTACCCTCCAGGATGATGACTGCTTCTGAGTAGATTATGATTATTTCTTACTGCCTCCAGTATGGATTACTGCCACAGGAGGATTATCATGATGTTTGTGTGTTCCAGGATGCTTTACCACTGCCCTCCAGGATGATGACTGACTGACTGCCTCCTGGAGGATTAGCATGATTACAGAAAATTCAGATAAGGTAAATCACTGGGGATTAGAGTGTCATAGCTATTGCTCAAAAATTGCAAATTATTATTCACCAAGTCCCAGGGAAACTGTCTGGTTAAGTGACTTGCTTAGAGTCACACAGTTGGAATATGGAGCTAGGGGGAATTAAATCATGTACACTTAACTTCGGGAAACAGCTCATTAAGCACTTAAAGCCTTATTCCACTGCACTAACTGCCAGCACTTCTTTCACTTCTTCTTTTTCTAATAAATCACTAAAGTTAACAGTCAATAATGCGAGCCATTAGAGTTCTACAGTTTTTGTTCAGAAAATGCATTAAAAATTAATTGGAGTTATCAGACACTTAAGGCTCTAAGCTATTAACAAATTACTTCATGTAGTCAAAAGTACAGAGTTTGAATCCTTCCACATCCATTTGCCTTCTCTGACAGTACTCCTTGGTCATCCTTGAAAGGAACTCTTTTGTGCAGTGAGTTTACCTGTTAGTAAATAGATAATCCTATTTAAAATGTGTGACTTTGTCCATTCATTATATTTTGACTTTGTCCAGAATTCTTGAGGAAAGAAGTTGAGAGGTATTGTTGTGTATTCTTTGTTGTGGATTAGTCATTAAATAATGACAGGAATGAACCTCAAACTTTGTATTCTTCAAAACATGTTAAGGCAAAGCATTTTATTCTAGTGACTTACTAAGTACATAACAGAAACATTTTTGGGTCTTTATCTCTGATTTGAGCTAAGATGCTGAAAGGACAGGGGGAGTTTGCAATGGGTTTGACTGTATGTTTTTGACAGTAGCAAGCTGAGATACCCACTATGCGTGAATGTATTTGTTCACATATTCTCAAGCAGATATCTAAGGTTTTGTGTGTGTGTGTGTGTGTGTGTGTGTGTGTGTGTGTGTGTGTGTGTGTGTGTGTGTGTGTGTGTGTGTGTGTGTGTGTAAATACTTTCCTGAAGCACACTGTAGTTATGGTGTAAAGAAAGAAACTGATTGTAGTAAGCAGAAACATCATCATATGAGCCATGTTTCCATGATTTGTTGACAGTGTGTTTTTTATTTGGCAGTGAATAAACTGGTCAGCATGAACTCTGTGAGTTTAATGTTAATATTTTAACTATGAATACATACCTCTCAAGTGTACCTCATTACGAGGAAAGTACCTCATTTGGGGTCTTAAATAGTTCATGTTCCTTGAAGTTCCTCAAAGTTCCACATTGAAAGAATCTGTCACACATTCAGTGTTAGGAATTTATTCAAGTGAAATCCACGGTAAATAGAAATTAATCATATTAATTCATTAAAAGATCTTATTTATAAGTAAAACCAGCATCTTTTAACCATCCTATGCCCTTCCTAGTTGAAGTTGTTAGTAAGCCGTTAGTATGTGTTTCACATTTTGTCCATTTGTTCCACGTTATGAGGGCTAGTGTTCCTCATTTTGGAGATGGAAGGTTGAGAGCTATGTATGAATATATTTTTAATTAACCATGTTTTATTTTATTTTTTGCAGGCAAACAAATGTGAAATGCCCAGTGTTGGGCTACAATAGTCTGTTTGGATGACTAAGGCTATGAGCTGCTTTAATTGTGTAGGGTTTGATTCTCTCAGCCTTCATTTGTCTGCTGTGTGAATCTGACCAAGGCACTCAACCAGACAGTGCTCCTTTTCTGACCCTGAAAGGGAAACTTACTTCCAGTGGGATGTCCCAGGCTATTAACAAAAGCATTGCACATCTGTCTTTTGAATTCCTGTGCCATTCACATGCTGTTAGACTATGAATCCCAGCACATCTTGTAGTTTAATGTATTGCCACATGTATTTTCAATAAATATGACTTACAAGGGAAGAGTCATTTACTGTTGCTTATTCTAAGACTGTTTTTAGTGTGTGACTGTCTTTCTTTGTTTTATTTAGCCAATGGCTGTCAGTGTTTTTGCTATAAAATTTGAAATAACAGTTTTAAAATGAATCCATATTCCTGTGATCATTGTAGAAGTAAAAAGGGAATACTATGAACACGGACGGGTTTGAACAGTATTTTATGGTAATTGAGAAGACAACCAAGTAATGGCAAATGAGCATGGCAGCAGGGGGAGTGGGTCAGTCCATTACCTTGCCTAAGACCACATTTGATCATGATCCAGCTCTGCACTTGACACCAGGGATACATTTTATTCAAGTGTCATAATGTACTAACATCACTATGGGGATTGAAGTAGCTGGGGAGCCACTAGATGTCAGGAACACATTAATGAAGTGCCTTAATACACTAGCATCATTATATGGATGGAGGGGGGGCACTAGCCACCAGGGATACCGTCAACTTAAATAACATAATAGCACTGGCATTAATACGGGGGTGGGGGTGGGGGTGGGGGGAACACTAGCTATCAGTGATACCTTTAATGTAAGTGCATTAATAGTACTGGCATTAGTACAGAGATTGACTGTTGGGGAAGGACTAGCCACCAGGCATACATTTAACATAAGTGTCATAATGATATCAGTATCAATACAGGGATCAGGAGTGTGGGGTACTGGAAACACTAGACACCAGGGATTATTCTAACTTTAAGTGTCATAATGGCATGTACATCAGTACAGGGATCAGGGGTGTGGTGGACTGGAAACACTAGACACCAGGGACTACTCTAACTTTAGGTGTCATAGCAGTATGTGCATCAGTACAGGGATAGGTGTGAAACACTAGCTACCAGGGATTGCACAAATGTGTCATAATGGCACATAAGCTATTATGGTGGTCAGTAGTGGGGCGATACACTAGCCACCAGGATAACTACTGGTGCTGCATAATGGCAAATAAACCTTTATGGTGATGGGGGTGGGCCATGGGATGGAAGACAAGTTCTGGGGATAGGTAAGGAGACTGTGGCACGTGTGTGTGTGTGTGTGTGTGTGTGTGTGTGTGTGTGTGTGTGTGTGTGTGTGTGTGTGTGTGTGTGTGTGTCTGTATCTACAACAATAATTGACTGCAGTGAAAGTGTACATCTGTTTTGTCAAAACACCTTGGTTGACAAAGCAAATAGTTGACAGTTCTGCGAGACAGCTGCAGTACCAGGGATGGAAAATATACCCTTTCCCCAATATTGTGCGATCTCAGAACTTGAATATTTAAGTAGCAGGGGGTGTGGGGCTCCCAGGCAAAAAGAAGAAGTTTTCTTTTGCATGGTCCTTGTTTACATCTCAGAGCATGGGCAATAGGGTTTCCGTGTATATATATATATATATATTTTTTTTTTTTTTTGACCATTTGTGTGCAGTGTTTTCCATGACAATGTACTGAAGTTTAAACTAAAGTCAGTAGATTAATTTAAATATGAAAAAAAATCACCACTTACTCTTTCTTCAAACCCCAAACATAAGGCTTTATAAATTAATTAACTACATACCCATTAACATCTGCAGAAAAAAAGGGCTCAGAAAAGAAAGAAATAATAAAAAGTATTGGGCTAAGTGGAAAAATACAGACGAACACAAGCTAAAACCTAAATAACAATAACACAAACATAACACAACACAAAACTAACACCATTGTATAATAGCAATAACCCACGGCTGGGTGTACTATAGTGGGAGTTGAAAAATGATATTCTGTTTATATTTTTTCATTGTTAACACTCTTCTTGAGGACAGGAATACTTTGCTAAAGTGGTATTTGCATTTCCGGCTGATTGAAATGTAAATTATGCTTGTGTCCATTAGGTGCAGTTAGTTTGTTCAAATAAAACCTTGTCATAGCTTTGATTATGACACGTTTCACATAAGAACAAGAACCATATGCCTTCTAAAGTGAACGTTGTCATGGGATGCATTTTTTCTAAGCAGTCAAATGTTTTGCATAAGAACAATGGACCAAATTCACGAAGGCTTGCACGGAGTCTAAGAGTAGAGTAAGACTCCATGCAGCCAACATGTCTGCCGAGCGATCCAGGAAGAGCTGGTAGGGGCGTGTAACAGAGCTCCTTAAACTAGTCCTACACAGACAGGGCTTGGATATGCAAATTACCTCAATTGCAGGTGAAAGCTATGCAAATGAGGTAAATTTGCAATCCAGGAAACCCGAACCTGTCCAAGTAGGAGTAGTGTTATTTGCAGAAATGTACTCAGTTGACAACTGAGTACAGTTCCGTAAATAGCAAAACGGAGCCATGACAGCTCCAAAAAAAGGATGCATTTACAGGAGGAAGCATACCAATGGCCAAAAATACATCCATTGGCAATGTTCACCGATGCAAAATAAAAATAAATAACTTTTTTTTTCATCCCGATCTCCGGGGTTTAAGAGTAGTGCAGCACTGCGCAAACGCACTGTGCCCTAAAAACCAGAAAATCAATAATTATGATCCACAAATGTGGATTTTATAGCTGATATGAATTTACAATGCAAGTGAATGGAAGGCTGAAGACAACTTGGCCACCGAGTAGAGGTTGCTAAGGGGGGAAGCTCAGTCTAAGAGATGTAACCAAGCATTAGTAGGCAATCACATGCAAATGAGGGTTAGGATAGTGAATTGCAAGTTTACATAGCAAATGAGCACAATCAGTGGAGTGTAGGAGTAGGATAAGGGGAGTAACAGAGTAGAAGATAGGTGACATCACGAGGGGGGCATGTATGAAAGAAGTGAAGCTCATTGGAGCTGAGTGGCATGTGTCAGGTGACATTTACATATCATTGAAAGAGGTGTGTCAACAGGAAGGCTAGGTAAAGTAAAGAAATTGAAGGTGTATGCCATGAATAACACCAAAGTTTCTTGCTGAGCATGCATGCACGCGTGTGAGCGCCAGTAAACCTGAGTAAGACAGTGTGCGCGTGTGTTAGCGTGTGTGCACGCGTGTAAGCCGGAGTAAGCATATGTAAGGCTGTGTAAACAGTTGTAAGCGCGTTTGCACCAGTGTGCATGCGTTTTAACAAGAATAAGCAAGTTTTACTCCGTGTAAGCATGTGTGCGCGCGTGTGAGCTGCTGTGAGCATGTTTGCACTTGTGTGTGCAGCGCTCCCCCCTGAGGAAACAGAAAGGAAAAAGGAAGCACACCAAATAGTAGGAAGTTACCAGGGAGTACTAGCAGAGCTAGCAGGTGAAAACAATCAGAATTAGGCAATTACACAGGCAGTACACTAGCCCAGCCCATCTCAGCACTTAAAACTCTGCAAACAACAGTCCATTATGTTTCTCTCAAGAGACACTGCATCACTGCAGTAAGTTAATAGAAGTGAAAACTTAAAAAGCTTCACTGAGACAAAGAAATGTTAGGGGCTGCCATTGCTGTTATAAGGCGACATATGCAACATGCTGAGGGTGGTGATAATGCAAACGCTGCTGGAAACCCACAGTGAGGAGACGGAGGAGAGTGTACAGGCCCAGGGTAACCTACAAGGGGCTACATGAGCTGGAGATAGTGGAGCACTATAGAGTGGACAGAGACCTCTTGCAGCAAATTGTTGAGCTGTGCAGGCCACGCCTCACACACAGAACCAACAGAGGGGAACCCATTCCAGTGGAAACCAAGGTATGTGCTGGCCTAAGAATATTAGCAACAGGTACCTTCCAGAGACCAACTGGTGATATGATGGGGATATCACAGGCATCAGCATCCAGTGTACTGCACCAGTTCCTGGATGCCATGTCAGCACATATCAGTGATCATGTATATTTCCCCAATTCCCATGAGGAATTGGCCAGCAATATGCGTCTCTTCCAGCAAATAGCGGAATACCCTGAGGTAGTGGGTGCAATAGACTGCACGCACATACGCATCAAAGCACCAGCCGGTGAGTGGGGTAGGGTCTACTTCAACTGCAAGGGCTTCCCCTCCATCAACTGCCAGGTCATGTGTGATGCCCAGGGCATAATACTGAATGTGTGTGCTGGCTGCCCTGGAAGCTACCATGATTCCCATATCTGGCATCTGACGCAGCTGTACCAGACATTTGCCAATGGGGACATCCCACATGGTCACCTAGTGGGGGATGCTGGCTAAGCACTGGAGCCGTGGCTGATGACACCCATCATAAACTCACACACACCTGAACAGGAACGCCATAATGAGGCAGACGCACAAACACGAAATGTAATTGATTACATTGTTTCCCAATATATGTCATGCATGAACTACAGAACAAACAGACCCTGCACCTGAACAGTCTGTTGAGCCTCACCCTCTTAACAGGATCTGGAACCGTTGAATGTGTTACAGCAACATATGGCACTCCCCACAAGTGTAGGTGCACAACACACCATGGGAAGTATTTTCCAGTAAGCCTATGAAGTCTGATCTGAAAGGCCATGGAGTCCATCATGGTTGAAGTCAAACACAGAGCTATTGGAAGCTGACAAACACACAACCCTACCAACTGTGGTATGTTCATGTGCAGATCATGGTTCCCAAGCATGCTAGACTGTTTGCAAGGTAGACACCCAGGACAGACATCACTGAACAGAGCTACACATGTCCCACATAGACTTTGAATAGCCCTTTATCAACACCCCTGACACATGTCGTATCCACAAAACCAAGAATCTGTGCATAAATATGTGGTGACATATGAAGGAATGTCAATGTGTCCACAGATAGATCATGCAAGGTAAGGATTGTGGGGTCCTGTTCAAGCTGTTGACACCTGCTGACCCACATGGCTGATTCCTGGGATTGCATAAAGCAAAGTGTACACACATTACCATGTCCATTCTGATGATGTCAGCATCCTACAAATATAGGAGAATAAAAACCACCCAGTAAAGCATATAGCGCGCTGTGTTAACTCATTCACTCCGGAGCAGCTCAGGAAAAGCTGGCTGCTTAATTCCACCATAGGAACAACAGTGCAGCCTGAGCTCATTTTCAGAAAATCCATTTGTAAAACCATACAGAAAACAAATGTTCATAACTCTTTAACTAAAAGAGCCAGACTAAAAATGTAAACGTGAAAGTTGTTCAGCAGACACTAACCTTTCCAACAGTATAAATGTTGATAGTGTATATCAAAGTCGTTATTAAATATTTGGCAAGGAATGCTGATATTGTGCATATTTCTTACCTTTTCAGAAAAACAAAGCACAATATCTTGGTCAATGTACCATGCAGACCCATACAATTTGAATGTAATTTGTTAATATGAATGTCAGCTTTAAAATGATACCTTAACCATTACTGTGTGATGTTCCTTTCTTGAGATATTCTCAGAAATATGATTAATATATTATTTTTCATAATTGATAAATAAACAAAGCATAATATCTCATCACCTGTAACAGACAGAGCCTACATATCAGTGAAGAAGTTGTACATCTGAATGTCAGCTTCAAAATGATGCATCATTTGTGTGATCACCATGCTCCCTTGCAAAGATATGGCCATAATAATGAAAAGTATTGTAAATGTATAATTTTCATAATCGTACAAGACTAAACAAACTGTGATATCTGTACATGTGTAGAGTGCACAAACATAGTTGTTTCACCATGTTGTAAGGAGTAACACTGTCTTCAAAATTATGTATTACTTGGTACACTGACATGCTCCCTTGCAAAGTTATTTACCAAAATATGAAAAAAAATCATAATTTCCATAACCTAATTCCAAACAAACTTTGATATCTGCCTATGAGTACAACATACAGGCACCATTCTTTTACCATGTTAGAACTATCAGTACTGTCTTCAAAATGAGGTATTAGCACATTCAGATGCTCCCTTGCAAAGTTATTTACCAAAATATGAAAAAAAATCATAATTTCCATAACCTAAGTCCGAAACAAACATTGATGTCTGCATATGTGTACAACATACAGGCCCAATTCTTTTACCATGTTAGAACTATAAATAATCTTTTCAAAATGACGTATTACTTAGCACATTCAGATGCTCCCTTGCAGAGTTATTTAGCAAAATATGAAAAAAATCATAATTTCCATAACCTAAGTCCGAAACAAACTTTGAAATCTGCACATGTGTCAAACATACAGGCACAATTCTTTTACCATGTTAGAACCAGCAATACTGTCTTCAAAATGAGATATTACTTGGCACATTCAGATGCTCCCTTTCAAAGTTATTTACCAAAAGATGAAAAAAATCATAATTTCCATAAGAGTCGTTTGCCAAGCTCAGAGAAATGAATTTTACACAACACATTTCATAATAGTGTTTTACTTACTATACTGGTCTGACTTGGTCATGGGTGTTTTCCATTCTTCTCATAAGCTGCATGTTAGCAATCTTGCATGGCTCTCCTCATGCCATTGTGGAGGTTGGTCAAGAACAACGCAATGCCCTCCTCAGTTAGGTGAATGCCATCCATTCTGAACAGGTGAACGCAGACGCGTGCAGTGGAATATGATCGGCATCATAATAGTCATCCTCACTCTGGTTTGCCTTACGTTGTGAATCAAGGACCAATTCCATTTCAGACCCACAGGTATTACTGTCAGAATCAGTATCATCACCCAAGTAAACGTCGGTTGACTTCTTAGCAGATGGCATCTTCACTGAGGGGTGTGATGTTGGGTGACGTTGGGTGAATGCAAAGCTGAAATACACAATGGTATAGAACAATATAATGTTACTCACCTGCACAGAGGCAGCTGCAAAGCAACACGACATGCAGTATGTAGTGATAGTTTGAGACATTCAACTGTTTCACCATATGTGGTTCAGTTACATTAATTCACAAAAATATGAACTACATTAATAAAATGGATACTTGCATCTGTATGTTACTCGTGAAAAGACAGACAGACAGATATATAGAGATATATCTTTTTAGAATGAAGATCTGTAAATCAGGTCAGGTAGGTATACTTATTGGCATCACTGTATCCTAAACACCTTAGGACAAGATACTTCTTCCTAACAGTATAACATGTTTTAGCTGTAGAAACTAATATTTATGTGAGGAATCTAAACTCATACAAAAACCCAATCTGGCTTGTGCATTCATCAGTGTGATAACGGGTTGTACTTATGTGAATAACAGTGACAGGTCCTGATAGTTTTACCTGAAAAGTGATAATGACTCCGTGCTATATTGTAGCTGACTTATTGCTAAGGTGATAATGACCTTCCTTTCATTACTGCAAAGTTATGCATGCTCAGACACAGGTGATAATTGCTGCACATAACCTGTTGAGTAGGGATTCATTATATTATACCTTGTGCAGCTGTTATGTAAAACAGACTCATTATCATCGTTAAGAAGAAGAGATGAGTAATTCAGTAAAATAATATAACACTTAGTCCTTCCTCCCATCTAAGTTGCACAAATTACTGACAAAGGCCAGAAAAATTCCCAAAATATAAAATAGCTCCATGCTGGTAGTAGTCAGCAAGTAATAACCTTTATCTCACTCAGACAACTATGGAGTATAATCAGAAATGCAATAAGCCTAGACAAAATCTCAACCTGTAAGTAATAACAAATACAGCTAATAGCCATTCATATAGTTCGGTAAGAGAAACACATATATATCATATTCATATCATGATACAAGTTATTTACAAAAATAAATCTTTATAGTATATATATAATTAATGATGGAACCATAATGCGGACTAAGTTGTACTAAAAGGAACTAATGAGTGAGTCTGTTTACCAGCAGGCCTGTCAATGGTGGGGTCCCACAAGGGTCAGTGGTGGGCCCTTGGTTAGCATATAGTTTTCGTAAGTGCAGGCCAAAATGGAGGGGTTGTGACTACTACACTATTTTCATTCTTTTTTGTTGGCTTGTCAGCACTTGACATTATGAGTGCCAATATCTCAATAGGGAGCCATTTATTTTATCCTCTAGTTACTTGTTATTCAAGTTTCCTGTATCTTGAGTGTTAGCTGTGGCTGCACCATTAGATCATATACTAAGTTTATTATTGCTTTAGTGTTTTTTATAACTTTGTATAATAGTTATGTAATTATTGCAGTTAGTTGCAGAACACACACCAGTTAGTCAAAATAAGGTAGGATCATTGCCAAATAAAATTGTTTCAAAATAGCAGAGGATTTATGGGTAAATGACTGTTTAGCATCACATCAAACCACAAAGAACAAAAATGCTGTTAAAGCAAAGCAGTGCAACCGAACCGGCTGGCTCTGCATATGTGTACAACATACAGGCCCAATTCTTTTACCATGTTAGAACTATAAATAATCTTTTCAAAATGACGTATTACTTAGCACATTCAGATGCTCCCTTGCAGAGTTATTTAGCAAAATATGAAAAAAATCATAATTTCCATAACCTAAGTCCGAAACAAACTTTGAAATCTGCACATGTGTCAAACATACAGGCACAATTCTTTTACCATGTTAGAACCAGCAATACTGTCTTCAAAATGAGATATTACTTGGCACATTCAGATGCTCCCTTTCAAAGTTATTTACCAAAAGATGAAAAAAAATCATAATTTCCATAAGAGTCGTTTGCCAAGCTCAGAGAAATGAATTTTACACAACACATTTCATAATAGTGTTTTACTTACTATACTGGTCTGACTTGGTCATGGGTGTTTTCCATTCTTCTCATAAGCTGCATGTTAGCAATCTTGCATGGCTCTCCTCATGCCATTGTGGAGGTTGGTCAAGAACAACGCAATGCCCTCCTCAGTTAGGTGAATGCCATCCATTCTGAACAGGTGAACGCAGACGTGCCAGTGGAATATGATCGGCATCATAATAGTCATCCTCACTCTGGTTTGCCTTACGTTGTGAATCAAGGACCAATTCCATTTCAGACCCACAGGTATTACTGTCAGAATCAGTATCATCACCCAAGTAAACGTCGGTTGACTTCTTAGCAGATGGCATCTTCACTGAGGGGTGTGATGTTGGGTGACGTTGGGTGAATGCAAAGCTGAAATACACAATGGTATAGAACAATATAATGTTACTCACCTGCACAGAGGCAGCTGCAAAGCAACACGACATGCAGTATGTAGTGATAGTTTGAGACATTCAACTGTTTCACCATATGTGGTTCAGTTACATTAATTCACAAAGATATGAACTACATTAATAAAATGGATACTTGCATCTGTATGTTACTCGTGAAAAGACAGACAGACAGACAGATATATAGAGATATATCTTTTTAGAATGAAGATCTGTAAATCAGGTCAGGTAGGTATACTTATTGGCATCACTGTATCCTAAACACCTTAGGACAAGATACTTCTTCCTAACAGTATAACATGTTTTAGCTGTAGAAACTAATATTTATGTGAGGAATCTAAACTCATACAAAAACCCAATCTGGCTTGTGCATTCATCAGTGTGATAACGGGTTGTACTTATGTGAATAACAGTGACAGGTCCTGATAGTTTTACCTGAAAAGTGATAATGACTCCGTGCTATATTGTAGCTGACTTATTGCTAAGGTGATAATGACCTTCCTTTCATTACTGCAAAGTTATGCATGCTCAGACACAGGTGATAATTGCTGCACATAACCTGTTGAGTAGGGATTCATTATATTATACCTTGTGCAGCTGTTATGTAAAACAGACTCATTATCATCGTTAAGAAGAAGAGATGAGTAATTCAGTAAAATAATATAACACTTAGTCCTTCCTCCCATCTAAGTTGCACAAATTACTGACAAAGGCCAGAAAAATTCCCAAAATATAAAATAGCTCCATGCTGGTAGTAGTCAGCAAGTAATAACCTTTATCTCACTCAGACAACTATGGAGTATAATCAGAAATGCAATAAGCCTAGACAAAATCTCAACCTGTAAGTAATAACAAATACAGCTAATAGCCATTCATATAGTTCGGTAAGAGAAACACATATATATCATATTCATATCATGATACAAGTTATTTACAAAAATAAATCTTTATAGTATATATATAATTAATGATGGAACCATAATGCGGACTAAGTTGTACTAAAAGGAACTAATGAGTGAGTCTGTTTACCAGCAGGCCTGTCAATGGTGGGGTCCCACAAGGGTCAGTGGTGGGCCCTTGGTTAGCATATAGTTCTCGTAAGTGCAGGCCAAAATGGAGGGGTTGTGACTACTACACTATTTTCATTCTTTTTTGTTGGCTTGTCAGCACTTGACATTATGAGTGCCAATATCTCAATAGGGAGCCATTTATTTTATCCTCTAGTTACTTGTTATTCAAGTTTCCTGTATCTTGAGTGTTAGCTGTGGCTGCACCATTAGATCATATACTAAGTTTATTATTGCTTTAGTGTTTTTTATAACTTTGTATAATAGTTATGTAATTATTGCAGTTAGTTGCAGAACACACACCAGTTAGTCAAAATAAGGTAGGATCATTGCCAAATAAAATTGTTTCAAAATAGCAGAGGATTTATGGGTAAATGACTGTTTAGCATCACATCAAACCACAAAGAACAAAAATGCTGTTAAAGCAAAGCAGTGCAACCGAACCGGCTGGCTCCGTCAAACAACCAGACTCAATGCTCTCAAGGCCACCTTATACAATAGCTGAATTTAGTTCCATTTCTAGCCAATCTGTGTTCCCCAACAAACAGCAATGTAAGGCCCAGTCAAAATATTGTGCCAACCAACCTTAGTTGCTAGTGCCTCTGTCAAGTAGATGCACTGGAGTGATCCCTGGGGTGAATTTTCTATTTCCCATCCACTCATCAAGACTTCTCTTGAAGACGGCCAGCGAGGTGCTCTGCTTGACATGTATGGGAAGTCTATTCCATAGCATGGGCAGTCTTTGAGTTATGAACCTGTCCCTCCACCATGTTCTTTCTCCAGTTCACATGCCTGTATCACACTCCCTCATTAAAGCTTACCCCTGTACGAATTACATAGTTAATACTTCTATGAAATATTTTCCATACAGACCCACACACCACATTTAATATATCTTGTTGCTTTTCAGAAAAATTTTGGGCTGTGACAAGAAAAATGCAATTCCACTACACCTTCAGTGCAACGTGGACATCCCCTGTATAGAAACAGCAACAGATACCAATACAAAACTAAAACCACAGCAGGTAATCTACTAAAGAACACACAGTAACAATTAACCGGTAATTTAAAGTGAAAAAAAATCTAGTATTGCTAAGCATCTCACCTACCAATGATGCCAGGCTGTTCAACCACCAGGTGGTACCAAAGTCACACACAGTGATGGCACTGTATCTTACGGTACACAGCTTTTGACCAAAACACTAAGAAAGCTGGGTCAACATGACTAAAACCTAGTACGACACACTAGCAAACACTTTGCTACCATATGAACGTTTCTAGTGCGGCTTTTTTTCACCATCCATACACCAAGTATATGTTTTATTCATTACATAGCCCGATATGGCTCTATATAGCATACTCTGCCAAGTGAATTTTTACACTCATGCTTGTCAGTAAAGAGATTAAAAGAAGTAGCAGATATTTTTAATTACATTTTCTCATTTCACTGTTAGCTGAGATAGGCTCCAGCTTCTGTTATCCCAAAACCCAGAGCAGGATAAAGTGGGTAACAAAAAGAAAGAAACGACTGCATAAGCAAGTTATGTAAACCATAGCTGATATTAGTACTTTTAAAAAATATAAAGTTTTCTAATGTAAATATTATTATATTCTTCTTTAGTGCTGGACTAGTGGCCAAAGAAGTAAGCAATCATAAAGGCCTATTACATACCATATCTATGTATATACTACAATGGAAAAATGTACACATTCTTGAGAATTACTCTGCTCATGTTCACCCACTCTAAATAACAAATGTAGGCTTTACTCCACTAGAATGCACACAAAAAAAAATGTGTAATTAAAATTTCCTAAGCTAAATGGCTTACATGTTTTCCTACTTACCGTGCTTATAGAATCTGTAGTGACAGTTTACAATCACCTACAGCAGATATAAGGAACTGCTGGAACCCCTAGTAAAGAAACAATAATCCTTTCACTTGGACCATAGCAGTGATCGCAGATGCAGCACTGGTGTGAATTCTGGTCTGGGAAAGTGCACCATGATCGATAACAGTCGATGCCCTGCTCAAGTCTAGTGAGGGACCGGGTTAGCTACCGCAATTTTCCGGTTGACTATGCTGCAACATCACCCTTTTCACATCAAATTAGGAGAGGAAGTATTACAAACTTGGCAGATAAAAGGTTTATAATTATTTATGTTAGTGTAGACAATTCCCAAGCCATTAAAACAGCAGCTGTAAGGAAACACAGCATCAACATCAAGAATACAAACAAGCAGCGCAGTGCGGAGTGGACAGAAAGAGATAAAGCAATACTTGCAGGGATCAAATCGGTTACAAGTTTTTAAAATCTCAGTGAAATGCCTTACAACCAAGAGCAACATTGGTCCTCTGCTGCCATGTTCATTTTGGTCAACCAATTGCAAGAGAAAGACGTCTGCATGAGACACACGGCAGTTACAGAGCTAGAACTAAACTCAGAAAGTTACTAAAATAATGGGTTTTACATAGCATCGGAGAAGTGTCAAACTGAAATGTGTATCATTATCTACTGACTTCAATCCCCTTCCCTATGATTTCTCAGAAAAAAAACATGAACTTTATGAGGAGCAGACCAAAAAAATGTGAGGTAAAAATCGGCATTCTGTGAAAATCTAAACAGGTGACTTTAATGTGACTCTACAGATAAGCAATGCATCTGTCAGAAACATTATAGACCTTGCAACAACTTTTGCCCAAGCTAACCAACATCATGGTTTCTTAATCCTTTCATACTCTGCTTACCTTCATCTTGGTCGAGACTCGAGGATTAGGAGTCAAGTTGACCGATCTCTTTTCCTCCACCAACAGATGCACCCAGAATTCTGTAGGGCCACGCCATGATAAGCTGTTAGTGCTAACCACAGAAAGTTGATAGCAAGCAGTCTTACACTGTGTGCCCAGGCAGTTAAAGTAAGACTTCCACAACCCCCACAAGCTGCCCACAAGTTGGCACTTGGCAGCTGTTAACAACTAAAGTTATTTTTTTTTTTTGAAAGCTCCCGCCAGTCTCGCGTCATGGAGTCAGGCAGTCAGTACTGTTTCACAAAGCTGATATCATGAACGCCCCTTTACTCTGGCAATGCATGCTGACATCAGTGATCTGATCAGCCATAAATTTAAAGTTGTACATATAAAAAAAAAAAAATTGGGAATTAAAGGGGCAATTTGCCGTCTAGATCCAGAATTTCTGAGCCTCACTAAACCAAGACTATGACCGTGCAAACTCCTCCCAAACCCTCCACAACCCCAGTTTCAACTATGCAGACAAGAACCGCTCGCACACAGCACTTCAGAGCACATTTATGAAACATAACACAAGATAAGCCTATGATACAATTGTGCAGCATTACTTACCTAATAATGTCCAGTATGAAAAGAAAATCGTAGCAAACCAATTAGGTCGTAGTCCCAATTCTGTAGGCCAAAATACTTCACCGGGAAAAGCCGGTATCTAGCGTAACAAGAAATAGAGGGATCCAGCAGCAATACAAGTCTTGCAATGTTAATCAAAAAAGAAGGGGATTTCTGTTGCTGGAACCCTCTATTTATTAATAAAAAAACAATAGAAATAGCAGTGGGGGTGGAGGTGTTATGCAAGTGTTGGCTTGGATTTCCGTACTCTGATTGGTTGCCAGAACTTGCATCAGGAAATGCAGATAGAATAGGCTTGGTGTTAGCGGAGGAAAGCGCAGTACATTCTAAACGTATTTACTCAAAATATTTCAATACAAACATATGCTTACTGCAATGTGAAAGCTAAGTTGAGAAGGCAACTGACAAAGTTAAATTACTTTCTCAACTTAGTTTTCACATTAAAGGACTGAAATAGGACTGGGAAATAAGTTGCGTTTGTGGAAGGCACTCGGGGGTAATGTCATGAAATTACAAATGTCTCATAGCATGCTCGGATGTAACCACAGAGGCGCTATGGGACGTTAGTCGGGATTGACAGATATTAACGGTATCACCCACAGCATACTGTCGACCCATGTCATACACACATGTGTACCCATGTTAGTTCATATCTGTAGTAGAATGCATACTGGCCATTGAAAGATCCTATGAGATGTTAACAATGTGCACAACAGGGTATGTCACACGTTCCATGTGTCCACTATGCACGTACATGCAGACAGTGCGCACCCACCATGTTCACAGATGTACACCTGCTAATCTGTAATGTACACACCACACACGTACTGTTCACTCACTAACACATGCTGGCAACACTGTACACTTCAGCCAAGTGGCACATGGGTGGACAATACATATTTAGACCTAACACTGGTGTAAACAATGCTACATTGACAATCAGAGCTGTGATGTATAATGCCTGCTCAGATATACCTACAAGGATATCATTACACTTTCTTGTTGACAACTTGCTAATATTGCTACACTGCTATAATGTCACCCTGTGCATCAGAACCATGTTAGCCTGTTCCTGCATCAATGTTTCAGATGGCAGGAGGTGGCACAGGTGTCATCATATGCACAGGGTGTGTTGTTGGTTTGCCAGAACCCGACATTAACCCATCCAATCGACATGTGTGTGTGTGTGTGTGTGTGTGTGTGTGTGTGTGTGTGTGTGTGTGAGGGACAACAGTACAGCATGGGCAAATGTTGATGTAATGAGTGTGTGTATGTGTGAGCCCTACTTGTTTGGTTACTGTGTGTGTGTCTGCATGCACACAACTCCACCATGTGGCTGCCATATACGGGAGGTTGTGGGACAGCCACAGACTGTACCTGCTAGGCTGTACAGATCACTGTCTCTGGGCACGGACACGGTACCTGTGCCTGGCAGGGGTGCTATGGGCAGTATTGGGTACCAACCCTGACTGGGTACTATCATCAGAGGCAGAGGTATAATGACTGGACCCATGACCCTGCTGGGACTGGCCAGAGCCATGTACACATGGTCTACTAGGATGGTCGATAGACAGGCCAGCCCCAGCATTGTTGGGGCTGGTACTGCCACTACGGGAGCGGCTGTGATCTGTGTGCCATCCGCATCGACTGCCAGCTGTTGCTGTTCCTGACATGCGTCCATGTTGAAGACTCACCCATTCCACACAGTCCTGGCTCATGGAAGAGACATTGTGGAGGGCATCTATTGTCTCCCCCCAATGTCTATCAATCACCTTAGTGAAATTCCGGATGGCACCGGCAAGGTCACGGATGCTGTCCCTGTCTGGTGTACCATTCCATATGTGCCTGTGCCTGCATTACAGCCCGGAACATACTGGAGGTTGTAATACCTCTGGGGGCATGTCTGCCAGGGGCAATATGACCAGTGGTGCTCCCCTGAGAACCCCTGGACATCTGCCTATGTGGTACCATTCTAGGAATCCGGCTATGGCTGCTGTGAGGGGATGTAAGTGCTATGGGTACCACAGTCTCCTGGTCAATGCCAACTGTATGCTGTCCCTTGGCTAAGGCCATTGGTGATGAGGGATGTATCGGCAGTATGACTGTGCGCATAGATGGGGTTGAACGCTGTGTACTGTCGATTGGTGGACCAACGGCAGACCCTGTCAAACCTTCCTGTGCCAAAATACATGTCTCATCATCTCCACTATTAGTGGCAGTGACTTCAGGTTCCCTGCTGCTTTCAGCCACCCCAAACTCAGCACCTGTGAGAGGAAGACAGGAAACACACTTTACAATCTGTACATGATGTTAGCACACATGAACACATGCACACATGCACACATGAACACTTGAGCACATGCACACATGAACACATGAACACATGCACACATGCACACGTGCACACATGCACACATGAACACATGCACACATGCACACAAATACACTCCTCACTACAGCACATACACTCACACACACACACACACACACACACACACACACACACACACACACACACACACACACACACACACACACACACACACACACACACACACACACACACACACACACACACACTCACACACACACACACTCACCAGCAATCCAACACATACTCAATAACGGGAGAAGGTGGGTGCTAGTATCACAAGGCAAACAGTCACCTCACATGTGTCAGCATGCAGAATATGTGTTACTCAAGACCATGCAGTGCAAGTGTAGACAGCCCTATTTAATGACATTATACATGGCTTTGATGCATGTGTGTAGTTGTTCAGTGATTGGCAACACCCTGTAACACAATGTGTACATGGACACAACATTGCTGTGCATGCATTATCAGCTCTGCAATGTCCTGTGCACCATCACTCACAAGTATACATACCATGGCTGCATGTGTTATCTGTGTGGCACATAAATTGCCATGTGTGATTACAGTGTCTGTGTCCATAGCAGATAATAGTGGGGACAGGTGTAGCACATGCATGCTATGTACACACACCGCTTGCTCAGAGGTGACCTATGCCTGACATACAAGGCCATGTCAAACCCAGATTTGACGAACATGCTTCATCTCAAAAAATCTAGATCCCTCAGAGCCACAAAGGCGGGAGAATTAAACCTCAACACGGTTATTAATAGGACGTGCTGGAGGGATAGATTCATCACCCAAAGACTCCCTATGCTGTGGAACAAAATCCCGGTTTATGTGAGGCAGAGCACCTCGCTGGCCTTGTTCAAGAGTAATCTTGACCAATGGATGGGAGATCGCAGATACACCCCAGGGGTTACCTCAGTGTCACTGCTCGACAGAGGCACAGTAAAATAATGGGCATAGTTTCTCCAAACTAAAGCGTAAGCCACAAAACTATGGGCTAGGCTTATAAATGCCCTCAGGCAGATAGCCTAGTATGAACCTATGAACCTATGAACCTATGAGTGGTGCATGTAGACGTGAAGGAATCCCAATGCTCAACATGGCACTTATACAGTGGTTATGGTTGCAACATTAAACACCACACATACCCAATGTGTGTCAAGTGACCTATACACCCAATAGCATTCCAGGACATATATGTGCCACTTTGTACAGATGGCGACTGCTGTGCATATTGTGTATACTGGCATATGTAAGCACACACACAACATGCTATGCATATTGTGTATAGGTGCATATGTTTGCACACACACAACATTGAGGTGCAAAGCAATGACTGCTATGTGTAGTACTGTGGTCACTGTAACTGGATGGGGTGTAGTACCATGTGCCATCATCATCATGCATCTTGTGGTCACTCATGGCTACTAATGTGTGACAGACCACCGCCTAGCATGCTGTACCTGAACTGCAGTGCCGTGGCTATGTTCACAATTACACAGCCACTTTGTACATGGGTGTGTGAGGTGCTCAATAGGGAACATTGCCTAACACGACTGTGTTATGTGTTGAAGAGTGTTGCACAGCCCCATGATAGGCCTCTACCCCTGAGGTACATCATGTGTGTGTGGATGATATGTGGGATACTGAAGTGTGACCTTACAGTGGGTGTGTGGTAATGCCATATGTAGCATGTTTTTGTGTACTGCGTACGATAAATGTGTAATGTTGTGTACAGCTGTAGCAACTATGCCTATCCAATGTGCAGTATGGTGTTGCCACAACTGTGTCTGATGCTCTGTGTATTGCATGTCATTGAGGCAGCTACTGACATTACTGAGCTGTGCAACGTCTTACAGCAAACATGCATGGCATGCATTATGCGTAGGTGTGTTACGTCTACATGGCCTACATCTCACCTATGACATGCACATGTCATTACCAACATTGCAGTTATACCACACTCACCAGCATGGATCGTCTGCCCTGCCGTCACACCAGAGGGACCTATGAGAATATGAGAGAGTTTGTCAGTGGCCACAACTGTGGCATTGTTACAGTGGGTATACTAAACTACAGTGGAACAACAGTCAACAGTCACAGGTGTGGAGATAATATTCCAAATATCAGTATTGCATAACATGAGGCAGCACAACTGCTAAACACACAGTACACATATCATGTAGACATAATCTAACAATACAGTTAACTGTAGTCTACAGATAGGGCATGTTACCTGCTCGCTCCATGTGAACATGCTGGGTGGCTACGGCCTCCATGACAACACGTGTCACAGGTTGTTGCTGCTGTTGTACAGGAGCCACCATGCTTAGAAGCAGCTCCTCCACTCTGGTGAGTGGGGGATGAATGGCCACCCCACCGCCTGTGGCAAGCTGCTGTCTTTGGATATCAGATGCATGCCTCCGGACATGTCTAATTAAATCACTGCAGTGATGGCGTACCTGCTCATATGTCCGGTTATGCATGCCTATGTCATTTACCCGACGAACAAGATCCTGCCACAGTGCAGTCCGCTCCTGCTGGTGCTGGCTGCTTTGGGAAAACAGCATAGTGTACTGCTACACCAGGCTTTGGACAATTTCATCTTCCTTCACTGCTGTATACGATGGATTGCATTGGTGGGCCATCTGGCTGAAAAAGATATGAACAATATGTGTGAGCGAGTCCTGTGGCACACTTTAAACCTTTAACCAAAGATATCACTTTACTGACATATATACCATCCATTTCTCTGTCAGGGGTTACACACGTTCACTACCACTTATTGGTTCTCAGGCCACAACTGACTAACAGTGCCTGGCATACTCCATATATCACAGCACTATACAACAGTACCCGGCACACTTTTTGTGACACAATGCACAACCTCGACACAGGGGTATATATCATGCCAATGCACAAACAGAGATGTCATCCATTGCAATGAATGTAAAGTACAGTTACAGTAATGCCATTCAACCACACTAGTCATTGATGCTATAGCCCTGTCTAACATATGTGCACAGTTGTTACTATAGGTGGCATACTGCTGTCACAGAGTATATATGTTGCTGGATACACATGTATACCCTGTAACACACATATGATTGCAGCCTTGGTACAGGCATAATTACACACACATCAGACAAACATACAACGCACCACTGTATGCGAACACAGATGAGCTTACCTGTGTACCATACAGTACTGTCTGCCACTACTTACAGACCCTTATGCCTGAGATATGTCCTCTGTGCAGACTACAGGAAACACATATGACAGTGTTTACAAGCAATGTGAACACACACCATACTGTGCTGTTTAGGCCTACAGCTTCAGGTAGTACTACAATTCCTATGGGAGTTGGATTCACCAGCAGTACCACTCACTAAGCATACATGTATTGCTTTAGCCTACAATGAGACACCACGGTCGTCAACAAGGAACTACGCCACATCATATGCCATACTACTATGTCTGCCTAACAGTACAATACACATCTTTCCCTGGTGTAACAGCTAGGATAGACACTACCATGTCAGATACATCTTCACACTAACCTAGCACACCTTTACAGACCTTGCACACATTCAGCATTACACTTATTCAACCTCACATAGCAGGTATTGCATTGAGTACATGTGTGAGTGCATAGTGTCATGGGTAGGTTATATGCTATTGGCCCTAGGGCCTATAGCAGCCTAGCCATATGCTACCCTGGCCTTTGACACACATGTACTTTGATTTCACTTGCCCCTACCAATCAGAACCACAGAGGGGGTTCCTGGGGTGTATTACCAATCTCCCAAATGCTCATCAGGGGTATTTATGACAACTGCTAATGAGGAGCCTTGTTTGCTATTGCTAGGTGGTCTATTCCAGTGTATGGCATATCTCTGAGATAGGAACCTATCCCTCCAGCATGTGCTGTTTAGTGAGCTGATGAGGTTTAGGGCCCTAGAGCATGTATCCCAGAAAGATTGTGATATGTTGCCATGGTGGTTCTCACCCAGCTATGGGTGTGACATACCTCTGTATGTCCGGCAGAGGTCACCTCTGTGTGACCAGTATGCAATACAGTCTAGATGTGGTTTTGTGAGTCAGTCTGCATAGGGCATCTGTTTGCAGCCAGTAATAACCTCTGTGAGGTATGTCTGTGGCCTTTCCACCTGGCATTGTGATGAGTAGAGGGGAACACTGACCTATATTTCCCTAGATGACACACCTGTTGTCATGACACATACCACACAGACAGATTACAGGTCTAATGTGGCACTGTCTTTATCAAAGAGGTGGCTACTGTCCACCTGTGTCCCATGTTCCCTTATCACACCTTAGGTGTTGGGTAGATCTCTACCTATGTGGTAGTTAATGGGTACAGTGTTTTGGAAAGGAAGAATGGCACTGCCATATCTACACTCATCTACAGTCCATGCCTTGGTCACCACACACCTGTTGCAGTACATATGGCCCCATGTCTCTCTCTCTCTCTATCTCTATATATATATATATATATATATATATATATATATATATATATATATATATATATATATATATATATATATATATATATATATATATACATACATGTACACATTCATTGCTGTACACATAGATGTACATATAGGCACATGTACAGTCCACCTTTCATGGTGGGAATATCAGGTATGTGACAGTTGTGGGATGTACAGTTATGTGATTATATTGCACAGTGTTGTGCAGAATGCATGTGGGTGTCCTCGGCCCATGTAGCTTTAGCAGGCCTCACTGGCTGTAACACAGCAGATTTGACAAATCAGTCCCACAGTGTTTAACCAGCACATGACATATATCAGCACTGCATGCTGTTTTCTATGCCACACACTATGACCTACATAGAAATATGCACATAACAACCTTCAACAACAGATATCTGTCCACTCTTCACTAACAGTTGCAGTATGTCCCTTGCCCTATGCACATATGCAGATACAGATAGAAACGTACTGCTGCCACACATGGATGATTTGCAGTGTGTAGAGTACTCTTCAGGAACATCTACTACATGCCAACACATACATATGAGTTACACATACCTTACCTTTGTATTTCCCTGCTCCATCTGTTACCATTTTGTAGTTTTTTTTTTTTGGATTGGTTGTTTGTTTTGGGTTTTCTCCCTCTGTTTCTGTTTCTGTCTCGGTTTCTCTCTCTGTTGTCTTTGTCTTTGTCTGTGTGTCTCTCTCTCTAGCTCTCTATCTCCCTGTACCTGCAATGATATTATTGCATGTGTGGACAGCAGGTACAGCCTGCCTTTGTAGATATCTGCACTTGTGCATGTGACAGCCTCTGCACCAATTGCTGCCCACCATTCAGTAATTGCATGCAGCCTGCTGTGTGCTGATTGCATTACTCACTGTGATTGCAGCCCACTGCTATAAAATGCTAGGTTAGGTAGGCGTAGCCCTTTCAGCTTTCCAAGGTGGGGCCCATGCTTGTTTGCTCTGGACACCTTTGTGTCAGTCAGAAGGTTGGTATATGTCTCTTATCGGAAGCTAGGGTTGTAGCTAGTGATATGCATGTTGTACTCAAACCTGAATGTTGCTGCTTCCAGTACACACTTCTCAGTGTAGACATGTACTCACCCCTACAAATGCTAACACAGGATACATGGGAGTATGTACTTTCTTTCTGAATTAGCCATTTAACTGCCATACAAATGTGGTTAGTGCACTGTATTCCTGTGGCACATGCAGTGTTTGTGAACTGCTATACTGTAATTATTACGTTACTCACCTCTGAACAGTTTGTGGTTTGTTTGTGTTGCAATTAGCACAGGCTGCTCAACACAACTGGACATATTTCAGTACTGAGTATGCTTATCTACACCCTGTTTTTTGCCTGAATACACAGGTGTGTTGTACCTTTGGGTAGGGGTGCAGAACTGCAAAGAGCATTTTTTATTATCATGTGAAATTTATCTTGCTGAACATACAGGATTTCTGTGTACCTGTTAGTCTATCAAGGCAAGTAGTCTGTCTGCGTAGCTCCCACCTGTGGACATATCCAGTGTGTAACAGCAGTAATGCTGATATGCCTGTGTGTTTCTGCCTCTGCCAGGCCTCAGATACTCTCAGGTATGTATTTGAATGGCCTCAGTGAAAGGTACATATACGTTAGATACACCTGCAATATATTACAGACATAATGCAGTTGAGACTTTCTTGGGAATCAGAGCATATGTATACCTACACCTTTTCTGATGTGCAAGCAGTGTCTACTCTCACCTGTTGATATTATTTATTACGTGTGATTCCACACTTGTCTGCCTAAAGTTAGTACTTTCCAGAGTGATTCAGTGGGGCACAGCTAACATTTGTTTACAAATCAGGGACATCCCTGTAAAGCAGTCACAGTTGGAGTGCCTGCCCTCTGCCCTAGTCAACTTTGCCAGTATTTATCCTGGTCTGATACTGTGTGGTGTTTGTAAAGTGCTACTCTGACATTATTCCCTGCTTGGATGGCTGGTTCTCTTTTCACAGTCATGTCATGCAATTCCACAACAACTGCTGGTAAAAACCCACAGAACAGGTTTTGTGTTATACCATTCCTAATTTCCATTTACATTCCCTCATTGTAATGCATGATATATTTATGTCAGCACCAAGTTATTTGTATATCTGCTGTGGCTTAGTGGTAATTCATGCAGTCTATTGTGTCAATGGTCTGGGGTTCGAGACTGGCAGAGGTCTTTTCTTTTGCTGCTGAGCAGAACAAGGGCCCTTTCATGGAGTGACTAAGGCACTTTTAAGCAGTTGTAAGCAGGTTTGCACAAGTTTGCGCAACGCTTAGTTAAGCGCACACATGCACACACTTACTTAAACCTGCTTACTACCACTTAAAAGTGCTTACTCCCGCTAAACCCCGTGCTAATTTCTTTTAAAGAGAAGAAAATGGGGAGATAGGAAAGTGGTGAAAAAGGGAGCACAAAGAGGAACAGACAGTAGGTAAACAAGCTCGGAATGTGCAGGACGGGTGTAGGGAAGGTCCATAGCTGCCCATTTCTTTACCAGCAACAGCTGTGCATATGCAATAAATTTGGAGTGAAATTTGAAACCTTCCACCCCTGGGACAGGGGTGAGGACAACAAAGTATGTTGTATTGCCAATTCTAATTATCAGTTTACATATCCAGTGGACATGTGTGCAAAATGGGCAGCTATGTATGGGGCATAATTTTTTTGTGGGTACAGATTGCCCGTTTTTTTTTTTTTTTAGATGAGAGTGGAAAGTGAGGTAGAGAAAGTAGGTATGCTCGGGGAGGTAGGTTGGGGAGGTAAACAGACAAGACAGACAAGACGCATACAGGGGCAGTGTATGACACATGGGGTGGGTGAACACAATTGACGGGGATGGATGTTTGGAAATCGCAAGCCCATGAGCCCACAGATGGTAACAGTGGAACTGAGATCCCCACCCATGGGCAGTCACCACTGCACCTTCACAGCCCCGAGGGTGGCTGTGCTGGGGGCTGTGTAGGACGCTCAGGCTCACCCATGAGACACGCCACTCTCACCTCGAGCTGGCATAGGGGATCAGCGACTGAACGCTGGATCTCCCTACGCACCACAGCCTGGACCCTTCGAAGGGTGACAGGTGGCCCTTCTCCGCCCACGCTTGCATGGGGGGGGTAAGCCCCAACCCCTGCAGTGCTTCCACCTGAAGGTGGCACAGGACCAATGGAGGAAGGGAGCCCAGGCTGGGCACCGGACCTGCTGGTGCCAGGTGCACTCGCCAGCTGAGGAGGGACAGGTGGGTCCGCTGGGACTGGCCTTCCCATACGTTCTGTGATTAGGTGTGTTTAATTACAACATAAACAACAGCATTCCAGATTAGTTGTAACAGCATGCAATAATATTCCCATTAACCCAACACACCACGGTTCCAACAGATGAACAGCAAGCATAACACATGCATATAATGAACGACAGTGGATATTCCAACAGCATGCAGGGATGTTTGGTAGCAACAGGCCACCATGATTGTGGGGTTTGAACAGGGCACATGCATCAACGTGAATGCAAATATTTATAGAACAATAGGACATATGTCCCAACAAATATTTAAGATTACACATACCCATTGAGGTGTGGAATTGCATGGTTTATGCACATACAGTAGGGTGTAGAAAAGACCTCGATTAACATCTTATAATTACTTTTACTCTACACTACATTCCTAGTGACTGCAAGTGTATATCCCCTACATGTATTATTACACTTGCCACCATGCATTAGGTTGTGTAATGGGTTTGGCTAGTTCAATATATGCTTGACCTATATCTGACATACTAACTGTCCAAGATGCAGATGTTACTGCTACATATTCCTTGATTACATTTATATTTCTTTATCTACATATCTGGATGTTTTCACATGACATTTTCACTTCTATTTGTACAGAACCCTGCATTTCTTGACACACACTCACATTTCTGGGGAACAAATGAACATGCTACTCGTGTGCCAGATTTACTTATGCATGCCAGCCAGTAACTGACTGTTGAGAACTGTATATATGCTTCACTGCTACTAGCACTTCCATCATCCACTTTATATGGGACTGCACAACTCTGGGTTGCCAGCACTTTTTAAAACAGTACTATTTGTATAATGCAAGGGTACAACAACATTTCTCACTAAGTGACACAGACACGTTCTGGGTTTTAGACCTTTATTAATGACATTGCACACTTTTCCACAGGCTCACTCCTTTATTTGTTATAACAGTGCATATGGAAGACATATTCAAGACATATTATACCTTTATTAATAGGTTAGAACACTCTTTTTCAGGCTTACTCACTTATTTTATATGACAGTACCTGCAGAGATATTATTCTGGACATATGTTACCTTTCTTAATGGGTTACTACACTCTTTTTCTGGCTCTCTGACTTTTTTATCTGACAGTACATGCAGAGGAGTTATTCAGGCCATTTATGGCTGTATTATTGGACTACAACACTTTATTTCATGCTCTCTCCCCTATTTTATATAACAATACATGCAGAATAATCACTAACCTGCCTGGTGGCGCAGCCTTAGCAGCCTATCTGCATAGGCTTGCTGATTCGCAGCACGGTCACCTGCAGCTGTAAAGTAAATTAAGGGATATTGAGACATACCTATCCATTATACAGAATCAATTATCAATTCCTACATACTGCATTCCATGACTACCTACTCAGTTGTGGGGCATCCTGCATCCCATGGGCCTCCTGCATCCATTGGTTTAGGCGGTCCTGCTTCCATCTCTTCAGGTCTGCATGGTGGTGATGGACCTGCTCACCAGTCTGTGGAATGCCTGTGACACTGGTGAGGTCATGAGCTAACCGGTTCCAAGCCTCTGCCTTGTACTCCGTCCCTTGGAACTGGCCCTGCAGGAGTCTTGACTCATGACAGTGGACAAGGAGCTAAACCATGTATTTCGACTCCTCGATGCCCCAACGTTGTGCTTGGAAGCATGTACCCTCTCCTGCACCAGCCATTCTAACTGCAGATGTGAGCTACAATCAGTTATGGCGAGTATTCCCGCCTATGGTGCTTAAATATGCCACATTTCCTGCACTTTTTTGTGATTGGCCATTTTTGAAAATTCTCGGCTGACTGCAGACCTGCTTAGTAATGGTTAATCTACCATTACTAAGTATATGTATGTTAACAGTGGCTGTTTCTCCTAAATTGTCATGGCTTAGTGGTTCTGTGCTTTGGTTAGGATGCACATAGTCCTGGGTTCGAGCCTTGTCATGCATTTTATTTTCATACTGTCCAGACAGGCTAGGGCGTGTGGCTGCGTTTAAGCAACTTTGCTCTACGTTGCTCTACGTTGCCCTACGGTGTGCTGGTTGGCGTGGCGCGCACGTCTGCACAAACAGATTGTGCTGGTTAAAGCGCTATTTCGCTATGGGCACCTCTATTGCGCTGGGTACATTGCTCTTAAACTTTGGGCAACTTTATTGCACTGGGTAAAGCGCTATTAAACTATGGGCAACTCTATTGCGCTGGGTAAAGCGCTGTTTAACTATGGGCAACTCTATTGCGCTGGGTAAAGTGCTGCTTAACTGAAAGCAATTATGTATCAGGATCCTTTAAAAATGTAATACTTTGTTCACTGATACATTGGCCATTTCACTGCTTTTTACTGATATTTTAATCATATGTGTCAGGTATTATTCCATGTACTGATTTAAAACATAAATAAGAAGGGGAGTGGTGGGGTTCGAACCATGATTGCCTCTTCTTTGTGCTAATGCTCTACCATTACGCTATTGCTATTTGGTGTGATTTGTATAAACATTCTTTCTTATGCTCTTCCATGTCGGAATTGCTAACTACAGCTAAGCAATGGGCACACCCGTGCGCACACGCACAAATACGGGCAGCTATTTCGGGAATTTAAAAAAAAGAAAATTATTTTTTTATTTTCATAACTGTGATGGGGGTTTACAATGTCAGGGAGTCTGGTGTTGGGTGCTAGGACATTTGAGCGGACTCGCTCTTGTGTGCTTTCATTTTCCTTTTACAAACCTTGCAGGGGAGTGGCCATTTAGACTGCTTGGCAGTCGGACACGCCCCCTGCTTTCCTACCTGGTCCGTGTAAGACTTACGGTTGAGTCAGCATACCCTCATGAATATTCATGGCACGCTGATGTCATACCGTTCAACTGCAGCCTTCTTACACGGAGGATTCGTGAATCCGGGGGAATGTCTAATCACACCATCATTATATTGCCAAGTACAAGCAATTTCAGCAATAGAAATGAGACAGAATGAGTCTGTTGACTCCATTTAATTATATAACAAACAGCACTTCTTTTATTATTATTATTATTCATATAAAACAAGCTAAGTTTTAGAGAACCCGTGTTAACATGACATTTGCCTGAGTAAATGTTTCTAAGTCTTGTTTTTAAAGTAAAGTGTCTCTAATTGATATCTAAATATTTACAGGTGATATTTTAGGTTTTATACATTGGTACATAAAACTAAGTGAGTGCAACCTCAAACAAAAGTCATAGTAACTGTGATAAACAATAACAATGGCTTTTATACAACATATCATTACACATGTCAGTGTTCTTGTGTATAAAAAATAGTTAAACAAGTCAACTAGTGGAGGACACCAGATTCACATTTTTAAACATATTTTCTCAAAATACATTTAGACAAACAGGATGATCAGAGAGTTCTGTATCTTATTAAGTGCATTATTATGAGGAGGCTTACACAGTGCATTAACTAAAAAATTACTGAGTACAGAGAGAGGGCTGACCGTCTGTCCTGATAACTAAGATTTTTTAGGCAACAGATCATTTTACTTGTGAAATCAATGAGGCTTCTGAAGATGATTCATATGTTTAGACAAATACAGAGTGAATGTTTTCCTAATTACTGTGGCGAGAAAATGTCAAACTATAAGGAATTATCAACAGTAGTGCCTAGGTCCCCTACAACAGTGTCTGATTGGAGGGGTGTATGACCTATATGGTATGTGAAAATGTTTTGTTTACCAAAATGAAATATGCTACATTTCTTCACATTTAATTTGATACCTTTGCCCCTGCACCAATTGTTAACATGGATAACCCATGCTGGATCAATCCTGAGTTAGTAGAAGTTCAAATAACATCCAATTTACAGTCCAGATACCCGTAGGGAAGGAATGTTGGACTGAAGGTTTGAGAAATAGATATCACATAGCAGAAAGTCCAAAAATCAGCTTTATGGTACACCACTGGTAACATTTTTTGCTTTCATAAGTATCTCTTGCAACTCTAACCACATGGGTTCTATCTGACAACAATTTAGCTTTCCACCATACAACATAATGATTTATATATAGATTTACAAGTCTTTTAATAATGCCTGCAGGGGGAATATGTCAAAGTCCTTGGCCAGATCCAGATATGGTTTATGCACTGCATACCCGATTTTAACTGTTTCAGTTACTTTTTCAAAGTAACAAGGTTAAAGAGGCAGGACCTTCTTTTAACAAAGCTCACCTGATGAGGGCCTATAATTTATATGGGTATCCCACCACAGGGGTTTCTTTTCAGTTTCTTATTATGTTTGGTGTGGGCAGAGGCTGCCTTATTAATACAACTATGTAAGTGGGAGTAGTACTCCAAGGCATAGGCAGCAGTTTTAGCAATGGGATCAAATGAGGATTATTTCAGCAGAATTTATTTAGGTCAAGTAACAGAAGAAGGCTTGCTTTTGAGAAGTCCCTAAATGTGGTATTTACAAGGAAAGTGCCACTAATATTAAAGGAAAAGGTCACTAATTTATGCCCTGAGTTAGGAAGGCAGTGTGATACATATGGAAGTGTGCAGGATGTGCCATATTTGTGAGGACTGAATCAAAGAAATGGGGGCCCTTAGTAAGATCATTAACCATTTCTAAAAGAGTATTAACATTTGTAATGTCAACAAAGCTCTGAACATGTAGACCATTGGCAGTATAGATCAGCCAGCTTATTCATGGATAGATGAGGTCTTCCAGAAGAAAAGTGTTGGGTTTAATAGGGACTTCAGCTAATGTGTTAAGATAGTTATTTACTTAGAAGAGAACATAAAAGTTGTTCTATAGCTAGCTGTGAAGTGGTAATGTGTTGCATTTAGGTTAATTTGGATATCTGAGATCTCAATTGGTGTACCTCGAGGAATCTGTTGTGAGGTGATATTATCATCGACAGTAACTGATACTCACTCACAATTCCCAGTAGGTCTGAATATGTGATAAGCACTATACTCGTGAAGAGAGGGAGTGCTTTCATTTCTCTGAAACCATGTCTCTGTAACTATACATATATGAATGTATTCAAGTTGCAGGAGAGCCAAAGACTGGGCATTATGAGTAGAGACACATTAACATGTTCCAAATTTGAACTTACTAAGCTGAAATCTACAACAGATATACTCTGCCTAAAAAGGCACTACATGTACAGAAAAAAAGTTTTAGTTAGAATGTGAAAGCCTTGATAAGGAGGTACAGGTCATCAAAGGCAAAGCAGGAAAGCTTGTCAGCCAACTCATCCTAGGCTGACACATACTGGATGCCCTGGGAATGACACTAGTTTCATAGACAATTATGAAAGCCAGTTATATTTTCTTTGAATCTCAGCATCAATCTGGGTGATGGAAAAATACCACTCAAAATCAGTGTCTTTCCTGCTTCAGACATATGCATAGCAAGCTTCTGCATGTCCCTCTGGGTATATCACCTAAGGTCATTCACCCCTACATGGACCATTATAAGGTCATAATTGTATTTGTCAGGACTGAAGGGATCTAAGAGGTCTTGTGCTACATTCTGCATCCTGGTTCCAGAAAAACAGATTACTGTCAGCCTATTCTTATCCATCCTGGTGAGAGCAGTGTCCCTATGTCTGACTACAGCATCACCTAGGACTAAGACATTATTGTAAATATTAGATGCAGCCTCAATGGGCTGGAAGAGGTTGCAGTCTACTCCCTTGTGATTCTTGGAGGTGTATGTATTGACTGTGGATATGGGTGTGAAGGTGGGTGTATTGCTATGTGAACTAATGTCTGAGGTTTCTAAGTCTTTAGCATCAAAGGCAGACAGTATTCTCTTAACAACCTCATCATACGTTGGTTTAGTGGAAGTAGTCTGTGTGTGTGTGTGTGTGTGTGTGTGTGTGTGTGTGTGTGTGTGTGTGTGTGTGTGTGTGTGTGTGTGTGTGTGTGTTGTGCTTACCAAATGTGTCCAGAGGTACCTTACAAGTTAAGTAAACACTTTATACCTCTAACATATTGAATCACTGTGAGGTAGCAATAAAGAGGGTTATGCAGTTACTACTGTCTCAAAAGGTCTAGCACTATCAGGGCGGCTACAGAATGGGCAAAAGCTAACTGAGATTACACATTGGGCAGTATCAGTGAAGGGTTATAACAAAGCAGAGTAGATTAAAAACTCATTCTTGGTATAAAACAGAGGGAGATAACTGACTGGACTAGAAAAAGGTATATGGGATATGGCTAGAGGATAAGTGCTCTGTTTCATGTAGTGTTCACAAGTAAAAAAAAAGAAATATAAAAGTGATATAAATATGTGGAGCAATAAGGAAGTCAGTTACAAGTGGTAAATTTAAATCAAATAGCATCACCCTGTAGATTAATTTGGTCTCTACCTAGCTAGTAAAAACAATAAGCAACAGGCAGTCTAACCCAATGTAACCATAATAGCTACAGATAATTTATATTAGTTTCAAGTGCAGTAACTGTAAATCAAATAGTTTAAGTCCAATATCAGTATAGCAGTCAGTCAAGTAATAAAAATTATATCACATTAGTAATCCTACACTCTCTGCTACATTACTATAGAGCAGTAGCTTTAAATGCTGTAACATTATAGTGATCAGTAACAAGCAGAAATGCAACAGCACCAATAATCAAAATGTGCAATCAATTAGTGAAATAATAAATTAATTTGTTTTTTTATGCCTAGTAACAGTAACAGACATACTGCAATATTATCTTAGATACTGCAAGTAGTCAGCAATAGTACAAAATCAACAAGGCACAATAGTGCAATAAATTTAATACCACTAAAGCCAGCAAAGCAAAAATGAAAACAATACTATACTAATGAGGTGCAACAGTGCAATGTTATTTAATCTCAACACGAGTCAGTAGAGCAATAGTGTAAATTTCAACAATTTGTCTGCAAAAAGTTCAGCAAGTAAGTAAATGAGTTTAAAAAAATGTAATGATTTCACTGTATGAAACACAGAATTACAAAATCAATCACAGTAGTACAATTAAGTTGTGACAAACCAAGACTGTGAAATGCATTTAATATATAATGATTAAGACATTGCTGTACCTGCTGGAGACTAGGCTTTTTTGTTGACTACCTAATTAGATAAAACTAGTTAATGCTGCTCTGCTTGTGTAGCTGTATGCCAATTGTATCTAGCCTCCTGGTGTTTAAAGTCTGTAAGGTTCCACCCCACAGAAGTCAGCCAATCAGAATGCAGCCAACACCCCCAAATAAACTGGACAATCAAAATAAGTACTCCAATCCCTCACCAGAACTCAAGCTCAGTAAGCTTTGATGTGGAAGCCTCTGCTCTCACTAAGGCTGGAACACTGCAGACCTGGTCATAGGAAGTCAATGAAGTCTTTGTAGTGCATTGAATTAACAGGTATCCAGAAGGAAAAGGGTTTTGTAGTTTTCTTTTCCTTCTTTACAGTCTTTTTTGTCTTTAGCCCTTGTACTAAAAAGTACTGAACTGAGCAAGCTACCTGGTATTTGAAGTCTGTGAAGTTCCACCCGAAATGGAAGCCAGCCAATCAAAATGTATCCCTTGATCCTGCAGGAGCTGGCTAATCAAAATCAAACACTCCAATCCCTCACTGGAACCCAAGCTCAAGTAGCTGTCACATGGAAGCCTCTGCTATAACCAATAGCTGAGGCATGTTGGACAAGACATGTCAGCAGTAGACATGTAACATCTGTTGTATATGCAAGTTCTGCAACAGCAAGTGCTTCAGGGACGTCATTCATTGAAGATAAGTTGTGATGTTAAACTTTTGATATCTGAGCCTCTTTGATGGTTATACAACCTCACAAATGCAAGGTGTGCAAATAAGATTAGAATGCTAAAATAGCCATGCACGAGTCTGCAGTGACTAGTTCAGCAAATAATTTTGCTTTATTTAACTTTTTTATTACAAAAATATAATATGCATGTCAGCTTTGTAGTCTTAATCCTAAAAAATTGTGTCCTGATCTTTCTGTACAGGAAATCCATGCAGAAGAACAGCTTACTTCATTTTACTTGTAGCTGGTCCCTCCAAAGTATGTTACATTTATTATACCAAAGATCTAGATTCACAGAGTAAAATTTATGTCATATAGATATGCATGCAAAACTTTGAAAATGTTCAGGAATAGGGGTTACCCTGACCATATCTGTCAACCTCTTAGAGCACGAAATCTTGACAAAGCCATAAATAATGGGGGGACAAAGTGCCATAAAATAGGGATAGATTTTAGATATTGCTCTAACAAACTTAGAAAGTAGACAGAGTAACAGGTTTTATACATTATCATAAATTTTCTAAAGGGTATGAAGTCTGAAACTCAAAAGTTTGCGATTATTTTCTGACTTAAATCTTCAATGATTTCCTAATGATTTGCTAGAAAACCACAACTTTCTGAAAAACAGACCAGAGATACAAGGCAAAAAGCTGAACATTCTGCAAAAATCTGTACAGTTGACAGGTATGACCTTGACCAAGGTTTAGCAAACACATGCAATGAAGTAAGACAGGGTTTAAGCAGGAGTGCACTAACAACTTGCTAGATTTTGAAATTAGATTTATATGTAAGTATTATAATGATTTATTTGAACTTTATGATACTATAAATAAGTTTTGGAACATGCTAGTATTGGATAATATATTTAAAAGCATAGGAGGGGACAAACTATGAATCAGTTATAGAAGAAATAGTATATTAAACAGTGTACTCAGATGGTATGAAGTAAAAAACAATTCACACTACGGCATTTACAAGTACAGTTGCTGCACATTATAAGTATATTATTAACCAATTATCCAGTTTCAGATACCCACTGTACTTGAACAATAGAAAAAGTAGTACACTTAGCAAAATGAAGGTGAGTCTCCTTTATGTGGGTGTGATGATATAGGCTAGTGTCAGCACAGACAGCTGCAGTTCTGTAAAGAATGATATGTCTTTTGAATATCAAACTGATTTATACAAAATGCTTTTGTCACAAATGTATTAGAACTGTCTGGCATTTGAAAATCAAAATGTGTTTGTAAAGTTGCTAGTGTTAAAAAATGTATCAACAGTGGGTACTGCTGGACAAAGAAGGAATATACATGTGAGACTGTATGTATGTATATATGTTAGCAAAGGACACTGGAAGAGAAGGGGTTAAACAGCTAGCTCACTTCTTGCTTTAAGAAAAATACTGTTAATTGGACCACCTATTGGGCCATGGAAGTGCTTATCTCACAGATCTGAATAGGAGCAGAGATGACATGTCTGAAGAAGCCTTTGTTCATTAGTTCGGTAGAAAGAGAAGAAGTCCCAGGCACTGCCATAAACAATAGCAAAACTTTACATATGCATCTTATCACATCTTTGTTAACATCCTGTCTCAAGCTTCAAAGGAGAATAGTGTGGCAACCTAGAGTCGGGTGACCAGATGAGGTCATTCTGCCAGCCTTCTTGGAAATTTTAGATATTACAAAGATAAATTTCTTAAATAGGACCTACTGGAGAGATAAGTATGTATCCCAGAGAGTATCCCATCTCTGGAACAGGCTCCCCATCCATGTGAAGCAGAGTTTCTCCGTAATCCAATTCAAGTACAACTTGGACAATTGGATGGGAAACCGGAAATTCATCCCTGGTTTGGCACCTATGTCTCTGATACAAGCAGGTAACCTGTAAATGGTTCATCTCCCAGGCCCATGCTTACACTTATCAAGGGTATCAGAACATGTCAGAGATTTGGGATGCATGGCTAGGCTTAAAAAGACCCTTATGGTTGTTAGCCTAGCAAACACCTATGAACCTATGAACCTATATATGACTTAATCTGTTGCTTGAAAAAGCACTTTGGGGTGTGCCAAAGTTTGTTATTATTATTTAATTATTATTTTTCAGTGGTTTCTATTCAGTTATTTTGACAGTTATTTCTGAACACCAGTGGAGTTGCATTATTATTATTATTATTATTATTATTATTATTATTATTATCATTTGTAATCACTATACATTACTGGCTAACTGAACTGCCAGGTGGTCTGTAAAGCCCAGGATATTATTTATAATGTGTTTGTGTACCACCAGGACAGTTCCCATAATTCATACATTTAGCACCCCTCTGGTGTATACCAAAGATTCCTGCAATGGGATTTCCCTTGGAGTTATATGGATGATAAGTGCACACACATTCTTATATCATCAAGCAGGGAGAAGAACACTTCTAATATATTGCTTGATAGGTGCTGCAGGCAATGTCAGATATGACCTTGAGTCCTGGTTGATGACCCCATCCACAACCTTCCTAGACCATGCAAGAAATAGCTTATAATGAAGCACATATGTAATGGGAAATATGGTGCAGCATGTGTTTGCTTACTGAATGGATACTTCTGTTGCCAGGATGAACACTGCAATAGAGTCCAGATATGTACACTGGATATAAAAAGTTTACACACCCCTGTTAAAATGCCAGGTTTTTGTGATATAAAAAAATGAGACCACAATAAATCATTTCAAAAAGTTTCCCACATTTAATATGACCTATAACCTATATAATTCAATTGAAAAACAAATAAACAAATCTGTTAGGGGAAAAATATAAAAAAAAAAAAAATGTACAACACGCTGGTTGCATAAGTATGCATACCCTTAAACTAATACTTTGTTGTGTGTGCACACCCTTAAACTAATACTTTGCTGAAGCACCTTTTGATTTAATTATAGCATTCAGTCTTCTTGGGTAGGGGTCTATCAGCATGGCACATGTTGACTTGGCAATATTTGCCCACTCATCCTTGCAAAAGTGCTCCAGATCTGTCAGATTGTGATGGTATCTCTTGTGCACAATCCTCTTCAGGTCACCCCACAGATTTTCTATTGTATTTAGGCCTGGGTTCTGGCTGGGCCTTTCCAAAACTTTAATTTTCTTCTGGTGAAGCCATTCTTTTGTTGATTTGGATGTATGCTTGGGGTCATTGCCGTATTGAAAGGTGAAATTCCTCTTTATAGTCAACTTTCTAGCAGACTCCTGAAGGTTTTGGCCAAAAGTGACTGGTATTTGGAATTGTTCATAATTCCCTCTACTGTGACTAAAGCCCCAGTTCCAGCTGAAGAAAAGCAACCCCCAAAGCATGATACTGCCACCACCATGCTTCACCGTGGGGATGGTGTTCTTTTGTTGATGAGATGTGTTGTTTTTGCACAAAACATGCCTTTTGGAATTGTGGCCATAAAATTCAACCTTGGTCTCATCAGACCATAAGACATTTTCCCACATGCTTTTGGGAGATTTGATGTAATGTTTTGCAAATTTAACTTGGCCTGGATGCTTTTCTGTGTAAGAAAAGGCTTCCATCTTGCAACCCTACCCCATAGTCCAGACATATAAAGAATATGGGAGATTGTTGTCACATGTAGTACACAACCAGTACTTGCCAGACATACCTGCAACTCCTTCAGTGTCGCTGTAGGTCTCTTGGCAGCCTCCCTGACTAGTTTTCATCTTGTCTTTTCATCAATTTCGGAGGGATGCCCAGTTCTTTGCAAAATCACTATTGCCCCATATTTTCTCCACTTTTTGATGACTGTCTTCACTGTGTTCTATGGTATATCCAATGCTGTGGAAATTTTTTTGCACCCTTCTGACTGATACCTTTCAAAAATTAGATCCCTTTGATGCTTTGTAAGTTCTCTGTGAACCATGGCTTTTGCTGTAGCAGACAACTTAGTAAATGTCTGGAAAATCCTACTAGGACAGACAAACTTTATTTGGGGTTAATCAGAGTCTCTTAAATTGATGGTAGGTGTGTACCCAAGAGGACTGAATGCTGTAATTAAATCAACAGGTGCTTCAACAAAGTACTAGTTTAGGAAAGTGGACACACAACAAAGTATTAATTTAAGGGTTTGCACACTTAATGGAACCAGCATAATGTATGTTTTTTTATTTTTTATATATTTTTTCCCCGAACATATTTGTTTGTTTTTCAATTGAATTGTACAGATTATAGGTCATATTAAAGGTGGGAAAAGTTTTGAAATGATTTATTGCGGTCTCATTTTTTTATATCACAAAAACCTGGCATTTTAACAGGGGTGTGTAAACTTTTTATATCCACTATACAGCAAGATTTTTGTTGTTTATGCCATGCTGTACAACACTGGACTCCGCAAACAAATTGGGCAGCAGGTAAACAACTTGGCAGGACTTTCCACACCTGTATCATCAGTATCAAAAGGGCAAGATGAAAAGTCAGGAGATGAACTTGAAGCACAAGTGCTATAGCCAAGTTCTAGTAAAGAGTTGGCATGTGTTCTAAAACTATGGGCCATAACTTAGACAACAAAGAGTGAAACAATGCATACATTATCACTCTAAGGCTATTCAGGGCAGTGCATGTACTGGCCATGCTGTGCATTAGGCATCATCATACCTTTGGAGGTTAAGAAGTGGGCATTGCACGGTCTTTATCACTTGCACAGCTGGGTGAGACACTGTAACAGGAGCCTGCAACACTAAGATGGGATAGGGTCATGGGAGGAGAATCAGTAGTCAAGTACTCTGGGAGATTGTGGAAAGTCAACAATCACAATTATTATTATTATTATTAGAATTAACACCACTACCACCAAAATGTATATAACTTCCATAATATCACTGACATAGCTAAATGTGTCAAAAATATGTAGGAAAAATTAAAAGTAATCCATCATGGTCAAATGATAAAATTAAACAAATATATATATATTAGTCAGAAACACACACACAAACACACACACACACACACACACACACACACACACACACACACACACACACACACACACACACACACACACACACACACACACACACACACACACACACACACCAGATAAGACAAACTATCTCTCTTACAGAAAGAGCAATACTGCACTAGTCCGCAGAACAATCTTAAGTCAAACAAAATACAACAGGAACTCATAGGACTAATCAAGATAAAAATATAAAATTCACATAGTATCAAAGGTAGACAGTATTAATAATAATAATAATAATAATAATAATAATAATAATAATAATAATAATAATGTTTTCTTTAAAATCATCTGGAAACTCAAAGGAAATAAACAAGGGTGCAATAATCTATCAGTGTAAAGTGCTGCTCAAACCATTGAACAGTTAGGTATTCTAACAAGTAACTTTTGTGCCAGTTTCAAAATATGAATGAATAGACATAAGTCTCATGTCCAAATATCTTATGAATTTCCTTGGATTATGGAAGAAGTGGTCACTTCAATGTAGCTAAGATTAAATCTACAAGTTCTGGACTTCCAGTATGGTGACTGAGGGATAAGCACACCAACTAAGAAGCTCCACCACTCACAGAAGCATTTTGTGTAAAGCACCAATGAAAAATTGATCGTACCACGTGATTATGAGCTATCACCATATCAAATGACTGAACAAACAACACATGAAGAATAAAACAAAGTAAAAGTAATTAAACAATATGAAAAATCTATCACTAGAACTGACAACAGCATCTGGACCAGAGCAACACTTGGATCTGCAAGTAATCGTACAATCACAGTCAGACAAGACCCCATCTATCTAACAACCAGAACTTACATAGATCCTGCAGGAAATAAGGGAAATGAAGGAGAATCTGCAAATGTATATTGCTAGAACTGTAAAAAGTCTTTAACAAATAACAACAGCACTAAACACTCAGTCAGATGACATTCAGTCACTGACAGACAAAACACACAAGCACACCACTTGACTGGAAGCATTGGATGTTAAACAGGAATATCCTGAGGTGAGATTAGTAGAGCTTGAAGACCCATCTAGAAGAAAAAAATATGATAGTGGGTGTCCCAGTATATTTGTATGGTAGAGATTGCCCTAGCTTCATAAAAAAGATGTTAGATGCATGGACTAGTATGCAGGAAGCTCAGATCAAATAGAAAGGGCACACAGAGTGCCCTGGAATCCCATAAGCACTGCCCTGACTCTCTCAAGGCATATTATAGTGGGATTTGAAACTTATCCTTAAAAGATCACATTTTTACCATTCTGTGGCAACCAAACAGCAAATTAATGTGGTCAGATGCAAGAATTTGTGTTGAACAGGACTTCTTGGCTCTGACCAAGTGATTGCAAGCTTCATATCCCCCGGTCATAAAACTATGAAAGGTCCAGTGGCTACAATTTAAAAATTTGTCCTGAAACTTTAAGACATTTCATAGTGGGTGGACCTAAAACTTACTGAGATCCTCAAAGTGCCAGGGAAGCCATATTGAAAACCACCATCCTTGCAGGATTAACACAAGATAATTCATGACAAGCTACTGAAACCATGGCTGAAGCAGATATTACCTCACCTGGGAATACAGAATATGTTTTCACTGTTCAAGAGGAAATTAGTGCTAAGGGACAAAGCTAGGATTCTCATGGATGCCTGGAGAACTCCAACTTGGCTGCTTCTAAAGAAGAGACATAATTTCTTTGGACACTAAATATAATTTTGGATAACATTTACCAACTCATGTCCAGATAATCTACATACCTGAGACAATAAGCCTTTAGAATCTCAGGTTGTAATACATTTGAAGTAATCTGATGAAATGGTGTGTTGATTTACAGTATATGTTAAAAATGCTTAAAAATATGTTCTACTTTTTGAGGTACTTAAACTTGATGAGGCATTACCACTTGTAGGAAGGTGGGCATCCCAAGCTACCATAGCTATCTCTTAGTATTTGTGTTATGCTTACTAGCTATTTTAACCAAAAAAAATGGCTATCTTGGCAACCTAATGGAGCATGACTCCCTTGTAAGAAGTTACCATTGTAAGATAGTGCCTGCACATAATTTGTATGATTATGTTTGTCTGTTTCTACATTTCTTAGCAGTTTTTTAATATTAAGAACAGGGAAATGTGTTTAATAACTTCACAATTCTTGGTACAATTGGGAAGCCAGGGCAATGAGTAAAGTGAAGCAAGCCACTTGCATAACATAGGGCTTTTATTTAGTAAGTCTACATGACTTCCCATTATAGTAAATCCTGGTATCTTCTTACATGGAATGTTAATGGCATGAATGATCCTGTGAAGAGATAAAGGATTTTCTCCTATATTTGTAAACTATGACCAAACATTATAGCCTTTCAGGAGACTCAACTAGATGAAGAGAAACATAAAAAGCTGCAAAGAGGGGAATACTACATAGCTGATCTCTTCTCCTATTCCGGGGTAAAATGAAGGGGAATAATAATTCTGTTAGACAAATATGCCATGATGGATATCACAGGACAAATCTCAGACACTAAGGGTCATGTTGTCCCAATAAAAGTTAGACGGGGACATAATATCTGTACCATAACTCCAGTATATTTAGCTCTGAAGCATAGGCCCAAGAAATTAATCACTATAATAATGTGTAATTGGAATACTATTTCCATGACATATGTAGGACGCACACTACTAGTCAGGGTAGACTTCTCAAAACCTATTTAGCATCAGTGAGATGGATGGATATTAGAGATGGGTCTATATTATAACATCGAAGTCTTAAAACTTTGAATGTTATAATATCAAACCATTTTGATCGAAAGACCATAACATCGAACACTCAGAATAGCAAATTTTTTCCCCAGAAAAAAAATTTGCTGTTCCGACAAACATACACACAACACAAGCACACCAAAATAAATAATCCACACACATACACTTCACAAAACCCTACACTAAACCATACATACACCACTAGCTATCCACTTAACTTAACCCAGCCCTAACCCTAAGGTACATAACACACTCACCTTACCCTGGGAAAAGATTTGCTATTCTGAGTGTTTGATGTTATGGTCTTTTGATCACTTATTAATGTGGTCGGTGTTGTGATTTCCGAACATTTTCTTCAGCTATCTGCACTTTGGGCCACAGTAGTGTCAAACATGTGATAGTAAACCTATATAGATATATATATATATATATATATATATATATATATATATATATATATATATATATATATATATATATATATATATATATATATATATATATATATATATATATATATATATATATATATATATGTATATATATATATATATATATAAAATATATATATATATATATATATATATATATATCCAAGGAGAAGAAGTATTTAATCAAAGAAATTATAACCCACCCAATCTCACTATCAGATCATGCCCTGGTGCAGGCTATCTTGGCCTCAGAGAGTGAGAAAAATCTTCCAAAATATCAGAGGTTCTCAACATACTTGCTTGAACAAAAGTCTTATATTAAGTGATTAATTGAGGCAGTAAACATACATTTGTCTAAATGCAGGGGGTAACTGCTGGAGGCTGGGATGAGCTCAAAAGTGTAGTGAGTTTGCTATAATAATTGATAAGGTCTTCATCTCATAGACACAAGGTATAAGGTTTGAGCCTAACCTCGGGTTATTGACTAGGCTTACAATATCCTTTCAGTGCACTTAGTCTAGTATGAACGAGTAATATGACTATGGTTAATATAGGGCCAGCTGGCATAATGGTTATGGTCCTTGCCTGCCATACACAGAGTATAAGGTACAGTCCTGACCTCTGGCCAAAAAGTGAAATTAAACAAATCATACACCTGGAGGCTAAGCAAACCAAGGTAGAAACAAACAAACGGTATAAAGACCTCATGAGGAACTACACATATTAGTTGAGTCAGAAATGAAGCTGCATTGTCCAGACTTTTGAGAAGTTGAAGTTAAAACAGAATTATAAAACAAGAAGGATCAAGCACTTACATTCTATAAATCAGCCATTAAAGATTTAGCTTTTGCAAACACCCCAAAAGATCTCAGGATACTTGTACTTCAGCTTAGACAACAAGTTTTAACAAGAATAATAACAAACATTCAGAGGGAATACTGAAACTATACATGCTTACTATTCATAACTTTATAGCACTCAAGCTCATGAGTTTCTGATCCCTGAAAAAAAAATTCTGACTGAGATTACCTTGAATGTAGTATTGACACAGACTCAGAGGGACAGACTTATAGCCCCCAATCACAGGCAGAAATGTAGGAAATCTACAAATACCAAACCATGGCCAAGTCTCTCAGGGATCCGATAGCATTCCATGGAAATTATGGAAAATATATAAGGAATAACTACTGGGAAAATGTAGGGATCTGATGAATAGGATATTACAGGGAGAAGCCCCCCACCCCCACACATACACCATCTTGGAAGCAGGCAGTTTTTGTTCCTATACTAAATGAGGGTAAGAATCCAGAGTCTCCCAAATCCTACCATCAAATCTCTGTGCTGAATCATGACTACAAGATATTCATCACAATTCTTGCCAAGAGATTGGCAACATTTCTGCTGACCTTAATTCATACAGAACAATGTGGCTTTATAGAGGGCATCAAAATTATGATAACATATTACGTACTATAAGTATGTTGGATGAGTCTCAGAAAACAGGGAAGTCATTCTTATTGCTAAGTTCAGATGTGAAGAAGGCATTTGATAGGGTGGAGTGGTCTTTTCTCTATAGTATTTTCAAATTAACGGCCTTTTCTGAAGCATTTATTAACCTCATGCAGAGAATTTATGCAGGTTTGACAGCAGTTGTGAAGACCTCTGCAGGATTATCCTCCCCATTTGAGATGACAAGGGTCTCCAGAAAGGGCTGTCCTATGTCTCCTATGCTAGCTGCACTCTATTTGGAGCCATTCATTCAGACAGTTAAGGAGTCTCCTATTCAGGGCTATAACTGGGGTCCCCACAAGCTAAAAATATCTTTATCTGGAGGTGATATCCTAGTCACACTCTCTGATCTGGCAAAAGATTTAACAACCCTTTTTGCATATAATTAAAACATTTGGCCATTTTACAGATTATAATATCAATGTCCAGAAAAAATTAAAGCAGTTGCTCTCATCGTAAACTTTCAGCAGGAATTGACATTTAGTTATCCCTTCTTACTGTAGAGTAACCAATTAAAATATTTTGGAGTATGGATTGCAGCCACATGGCAGCAGTCAGTCACTCTCACCTATCAGGAAATTCAGCACAAGGCAGTAGCATATTTACAAAACTGGAAACTAGTCCCTTGGACCTGGACCAGAAGGCCCAGGCAATAAACTGGTTTGTTGTACTCCTATTGCTATATGTAATGCAAGCTCTGACCTCCCCTCCTCTAGAACCACGTAGAAAGCAGATTGTAAAACTCCATAAAATCTTAATTGGGGGAGGGGTGACCACCCCTACGTGGCTGGGGAAAAACTGGCATTACCTGGCCATCTGGGAAGAACATCAATCCTGGATACACAACTGTATTGGTGAGCTACCTCCTTCACTAGGGGAATGTAGATAATCTCTAACACCTACAAAGCAATTTGGGAAGATATGATATTAGAGAAATGTTAGAGAGATTAGAGAGATTACAGGCTTTTGAGGGGAGATCTATGCCTGGCATACAGGGCATTGTCAGATCCCACTCTGATGGACCTCATGCATATCTACAAAGCCAACAGTAGCAGAATTACCCATTCTAAAGACTTAAACCTTGGCTGTGATATAAATAGGACCTGCTGGAGAGATAGGTATGTATCACAGAGACTACCCCATTTATGGAACAGGATCCCCATCCATGAAAAGCATAGTTCCTCCCTAACGCAATTCAAGTGCAACTTGGACAATTGGATGGGAAACTAGAAATTCATCCCTGGTTTAGCACCTATGTCTCTAATGCAAACAGGTAACCTGTAAATGATTCATCTCTCTCAGGCCGATGATTACACTTATCAAGGGTATCAAAACTTGTCAAAGATTTGGGATGCATGGCTAGGCTTAAAAAGGGCCTTGTAGTCATTAACCTAGTAAACACCTATGACCCTATATTCCACCAGTAATAGATTACTTGGGCTTAGCTATTCTTGAGCAGGCACACTGGGGACATCCTTCCCCAATAAAACCACTCTTACAGCAAGTAGGAACTTTATTAAAACCCCACTCCAAGCCGCTCGAAGGAACTTGTCCTACTGATAGGCTACCCACAACTCAGAAATCAAGGTACCTCCCCCACAAGTAACTGAGGAGAACTGGGAAAGCAGCTAGGACACAGATATCAGATGTTGGATAATGAAAGGATATTAGAATGGCAGCAAGTAAAGGCAAAATATGCCATTTCACAGGTACTCCGCCTGGCATACCAGGGACTGAGAGTGTTCTTTAGACAGATAGAATGTTATAAAAATGTAGGTCTGAGGGAATCTAACCTTGTACAATTAATTAGCCATTTCAGGAATGAAGATTCAGTTGGGAATCCAAGGGTATCTGGCTTCTATAAGGCTTTGATGCTTCTCAAACACGCACAAATACAAAAAAATAAAACAGTCTAGAAGAGATCATTTAATACTCAGATATAACCCCAGAAATGGCTTGGATATCTGAAACTTTTATACTCCTGCAATAGGGACAGAAAATTTAGAATATCTGGATGAAGGTGTCTCCACAAATACTTCTATACTCTGGCCAAACTGAGAAAAAAAAACATCATAGCAATCACTGGGGACTGCTGGTGCTGTGGTTCTCCTGTGCAGGGTGACTGGCTGCATATATTCTTTACTTGCCCCAGCTTGGTTAATTCCCAAACTCAGCTTAGACAATAAGACATGTTTAACCCCCCCTAACCCCCCACCCAAGAATGTTCTATTGACTTTAATAATGCTTATCATAAAAAAGCTATAACTAAGAAATGGGAGCAAACACAGTCACCAGAGCTTATTAGCATGCAGCAGATGCTTACAGAAGTCATGACTGCTGAGCCAAGATTAGTAGATGGGTGACCCAGACCAAAACTCCAACAGAAGTGAAGCCCCTGGAAGGCATTCACACACATTCTCTGGAATCTGAATAGAAAATGGGAATATTGTTTAAATGTATGTAAGTTTAAAGCTAGTGAAGATGAGAGAACAATAAGATTGCATATAAAAAGACTAAGGGCATTTGGACATCCTTACAACAATAAGTCTAACATTCAAACAGAATTATATAGTACCACAACTTGAGGACATCTCTGGTACCAGGACAAGACAATTAAGATCTACAGGGAAAGGTAAACTCTTGAGACTACCTCTGTAATGTTTAAAATGATGTGGTCCAATTGTCTTCTAATTCCTGTAAATAATTTCTGATCCATTGTTAGTAGTTACATCATTTATTTGACCATATCAGAGACAAGTAAACAGGCTTAGACAAAAGAAAAATAATTAAAGGGAAATTTAATCACAAGGCTCTTACAAGCTATGAATAGTCCCATACTTTTACTGTAGACAGTGAATTCCTATGATGTATTTTAATAATGTGACAATATTATTTGAGCCAAAGAAAGCCATATTCATCTAGATAACTGTAATGCTTTGTACATAAAAAGCTTATATAAATGCCTCTGTATCCTGAAACAGAGAAATTCTACAATGCGTGTTAAGTGATGAGATTACTCTGAGGCCTTAGTGTTTTATGGCATGGTATGAATAGCAGCAACTTATTACACGAGCCAAAGTTGGCTGTATATATTACAATAACTGTATAATGCACTATTTATAAAATTTGCATAAGATGTACATCATACTGCCCTCTTAGTGTGATCAACAAAACCCTTCCTCACACATCAACAGATGAGCCTGTGTTTACTGGAAACCATTAGATAATTTGTTACAGCATCAATGGAAACTTGTAAATGTCAGATATCTGATGCAATTGTGATATGTAGTAATGCTGTACACTGTTAATTGTGGTAATAAAGCCTATCTAGATATTTAAAAAAGTCTGCAAGTTCTATGGCCCTTGCAACTTCTCAGACGTTTCTGCACAGAGTTAAGGTAGCCTTAGTAAACTCTCATTAACGCATTCCCTCCAGTACAACTATTTTGATCATTTACTTTTAACTCCTAGTGGGTGTGGCCTTTAAAAAATGAAGTTATCACCTTACAGTTTTAATAAATACTCATTGACAGAGGTCAAATATCAATACAATTGTGTTTGCCATCATGTATGCTTCAAGATAAAATATTCTGATACCTTATATGTAGTGTGGTTTTGGAATTATTAATGCAAATATGAACAAGCAATATTTGACGCCTAGAGGTGCAGTAGGATGTAACTGCAGAATGCCTGGAGGTGCACTCAGCTGTAATGAGTTAACAGTCCTCATAGGTTAATGCAAACCTTATATCCTGGTCACATCCAAGAAGGTTCAACAGAGTTGTCTCATGTTAGTACTTATGCATACCATTTATCATTCTAGTTCTTTTTATAATGTGCATTGTGAATCGCATTGTTTTAATGGAAAAGAGAGTTTATGTCAAAGTCAAGGGTGACACTGGACATAAACTGGCCCAGCTTGAGTCAACTATTAGTAGATGTTTTAAGGTTGATTGCGTTTGCACTTGTGTTGGTCTTTCCTGCAGGATATCCTAGATATAGTGTTTCAGATGTGAGGGGCTTCTTTGTGGCCTAAAATATTAGGCATATGTTTCCTCTTAGAGATTATAAGAGACCAAGCACATGCCTTTAAACTTCTCAGGATAACTTAAGGGCTTTAGTTCTTCAATTCATCTGACAGTCCTTCAACTCATCTGATTGTGAATCTTTGTACTCTTTTAAGTTAAGTAGAAGGGGTGTTGCACTTAAGAACTGGAGGAATCAGTGGGGAGAAAAGAGGATCTGTAATCTCCCTAGGCTGGACTGTTGGTTTCAACTCACGTATCCAGGAAAAAGATGCAAAAAGAAGATTAGTGATTACTAACTTTTGCAGCATGCCACTTGTAACTTCTCTTGACATAAAAGTAGGCCATCTACCCTTTTTACTTGGGTTCTGATTGATCAAATAAATAGTAATGCTAAGGTGAGGGAGTCTATTTATGTTTTTTATGGTTAAAGTGGTGTCAGATATTTGACTACATCATGTAAGTTGCAAACACCAACAATCCTTTGTCTAGGGTGTATGTGCCTCTTCCATGAAGGCAACTGCATTGTGTAGGCATTATCTATACTTAACTAACCCATACTGGTACATGTCTATGTGTAGTAAGTTACCAGTATCCTCCTGAAATAGTTTGATGAGTTTACTCCTTATACTGTATTAAATGGTGCTAGTAAGGCTGATTGTGCTGTAGTTTTCATAATCAGCTAGTGGGGAGATCTTTAAAATATGTAACAGGTCTATGAGGGTATTATTATTATTTTTGGTAATGCTACCAGCAAAGCAGTCAGGAATATTATCCTGACCCAATCGAGCTGGTGCTTTTAACCTTAGCTGGGGCTGTCACGTTTTGGCCTTGTATGAAAAATTGTGGTTCATAATCTGGGTGATGTACTTGTGGATGCCACATGCTAGGGCTTGCTAAATTTTGGGCTAAATTTAATTGTTGGGATATTGTTGATAGTCTTGGGATTTGCAAAATACTGTTGCATCAGCCTTGAGTGCATCATGGTACTCAGCATCACTCTGAATTTTCCTTATACAGTTGTCTTCGGTCTTTATAGTCAGCTGGAATTCATAGCAGGCCTTAGTTTCATGAATTGTTCTGAAAGAATCTTTTGTGGATAGATTAAGCCTGGTTTTATATAGAAATAAAAATAATTATTACATGAGAAAATGCCACAGCAGCATATATTAAGTGAAGAGAAACTCCCGAAAGGTGTTTTGCTTGCCCATACCTTATGTCTATGGTCACTAGCACTTTCTGTTTACACTACTAATTTGTATTTGAGTTCCCTTACCTCTATAAAGGGACTAACAAAGTGGCTAAGACTTTCATGCAGTGCAAAGTAAACTTCTTGTTACTACCCTTGAACTTTTTCAAGCCACCCTGAAACATGCAAATTAGTGAAAGGCAATAGGTTATAAATCCTACCCCCTTCCAGATTCTTAATGTTGCCTAAAACTTGCCACTGATTCATTCTTATGGAGAGATTAAAGTGGGCTTAGCCTTACTTCATTTAGGCATGCTATGCACATCTTTGCTTTACCATCCATCCTACCTAATTCATACCTTCCCCTATATATCATTTCTTTATAACCATCTACCATTAATAGTGCAACATCAGGATTATGTCATGTCCCTCTGTATCATTACACTCCAAATACGCATACTTCCCCTGCAACACTAGAATCAAATGAATATGTAGACTTCATTGTTATTATGATATTAGCTCTATCTAACTATTTTAATCTTCTAAAATGGCCCTTACATTCTGTTAAGCTCTCTGATCCCCTCAATTAATATAAATGCTGCAGTAGACAGGCTGCATCCAAAATAGAAATTAACAGCAAGTGGAAAAAGATAATATTATTAAATACTAAAGTACAACAAAAGAAGCTACATGCCACTGCTAAACTGCTTGACAAAAATGTATCTTGCAAACTCAGAAACTAGCATTAATCTCTACTACATTAATCACCCAGCAGTCAGGAGACAATCAACCTAATTTTGGACCACAGTGAATAACCAGCACCCAGATGCAAATAAAATAGTCTTACAACAGGGTACATGAGCATTAGTACTATTAATCACAGTCTGCATTAGTGGTCCAGATAAATCAAATCAATCCCAAAGTTATTGTTGTCTTTCAGTCATGGCTAAAAGATGACAATTAGATCTCCCCAGCCATTAATATTAGCTATCATTGTTCACTGAAAGTAAGCCCAGCTCTAACACTGGTGGTAGGGTTTTAACATACCATAGAACAACTCCCCAGTAGATACCTCTCCCAAATGGACCATTGTGCAACTGACTGACCATGCCAAACTTCTGATTGCAACTTGTATGTATACCATAACCTTCTTTCATTAGACTAAAACAAGAGATACTAACTCCTACAATTAGCCCTAGTAATCTAAATATACACTAGAACGGTCATCAGAAATCTACTATCAATAGACTGCTGCAAACCTGTAACTTTAGTCAGTGAGTTAACTAAGGCACTAGCCCAAACTATACTGCAAGCAAAGGATTAGTCTTAGATCTCAGAAATGGCTTACTCTAGGAAACTATAGCAACATACTGTATATTTAAAGATCCAAAAAAAAGTTTGGGAACAACACTAAACAGCTGCTCCTCAACATGATTTTTACAAAGTCTAACATCAAAAACAGCTGTGTTCTCAACATTATTCATGCTCTAAAAGATAATATAACCTCCCCCTCTCTTAAAATACTTGATTCAACATAAATGTCCTGTGCTCTAGCACACCCCTGTACACATATCTATCCAACCCAACTTTCCATTTTAAAAACATCACTAAATCCACAGTACAAAGTCTCTTAGAAAAGTACACTATAATTATAATCCAGCCTTTCATGGCTTATACTCACAAAAGCTGCAGATAGGATAGAAAATATTACTCTCACCCAAATGTTAACCCCACTCTCACAACTAACCTCAGATCTTGCCTGGCATACATCATTTATACATAGATAGCAAATACAAAGCATTATGAGAATGACACAGTAAGACAGTCACATTGTATTTTAATTGGTGTCTATTAGAGGTGGGTATATGTCTTGCATGCAGGATAGGGAATACTGAACATATCCAGCATATATCTCTATTGAGTTGCCATTATACCAAAAGTAACACTATATATTAAGTATAATTTTTTGTCGCTGGATTGGTGCATGTCTCTCTCAACAAACAAACAAATACACCTATATGTAGTGAGTCACATTAGATGAATGTTATGTTATGTTAATTTTTATAACCAAAATCACTAGCCAAGTGCAATCTGTATGTGAGAGTCATTGCACATTTTTCAGAGAAAACATGTAAAAAAAAATTAAAATTGGTTGCAAAGAAAGGGCACAATCTTTTAGATGCCACCACTATATTTACATTGACATTTGGTTGTTCTGCTTTTAGCCACTTGATTCACAGTAAACACATATATAAAACATTGTTATCCCAAATTATATCATTATTTTCTACGACACTAGAAATAAAAATAATACAGCTCTCAGAAAAATGATAGTTGATATCATTTTAATTAGTGTAGTAAATTATATTTACCTGCTTAGTCACTCAGATATTTGAAATGGTCCTTCCTGCTTGCCATTAAAGTTATTATCACATGAAATATACTGCATGAGGCTGACAAAACTTATCAATGTCCATGAAAATGTTATAATAAAGCAATACATCTGTATAGCCCCACATTCATAAAGGTAATATGTACTCATATAAAACATCAGTGTGTACAGTGTTTAGTACATGGTCATGTTATTAGAATGACTCATATACATAGATTATCATAACAGCATGCTTTGCCTAGAGCAAACTGCAAGCCTGCATTTAAATTAGCTTACATTCCTGACAACCACAAAGTGCTGCTTTCTACAGTCATGGCCAAGATAGATTCCCAGAACTCTTGAACTTATTACCTGTGACTGTAGATGGCACATCATTCCATTACATTTAAACAAGGGTATCACTACAAAAGGAATTACTTACTAAAGACACAATCCAAAGAAATGAAGTTAAGAAAGTTGCAAAATGCATACTCTGAACAGAATTCTAACCTTTCTGTCAAGCTGAAACAGAGATCCATTAAAGAGTAGAATTGCAAGCATCAGGTGTGTAAGGAAAAGGAAAATTTAACTTATAAGAAACCATTTATATTTATTTCACATTTGTATACTAGGAAAGTCCAGCTGGGATAATATCCCATTTTCAGCAAGCTTGGGTAGAAAAGCTCCACATTGACAAAATATGGTTACAGTTAAATAAAGTTATTACAAAGCCTAATACAGAAAAATGACATACTAAGTAAAAATTCAGCTTCAGTTCATACAATGTGAGCCGATGAATACATAGTGTACATAGTGCAAATATTTGGACAGCTATAACAAAGAAAAATTGCAGTTCGTAGAGATGACATGAAACACAATGAGTATATTCTTTGGAACAACGATAACTAGATAATATATCCTAGACAAAATATATTTGATCTTCATCTAAAAAATAGATTTTACTAATTCCTTCTCTCTGAACATAGTCAAAGTATGGTGGTGGTAGAAAGAGGAAGGATCAGTTCAGCTTGGGATAGTGCAGGAGCAGAGCCAAGTTTTATTTAGGTACGTTTTAGTTCTTTGAAGTTGGATAGTTAGAGGTAGATCTAGTCTGCAGAGGGATAAAATTCCATTTTTAGTGACAGAATATGAGTACAGACTTTGGCCAGATGATTTGTGTGATTATATATGCTGAGAAGATGCTATTCATTAGATCAAAGTAGTCTATTAGGGTGATAGGAATTGAGAATATGAGCAAAAGCAGGGCAGGCATTGGCTTTGTGACTAATGTTGTGTGTGGAGATAAGTTGTATGTAATTTAAGTGGTGAGGCTGTTCAAGTGAATTCAAAGCCTCTTAATACAGTGGTAGTTGTGTTATTGTTTCTTGGTGGCCAGTTTTACAACCTTATTACAGAATGGCTCTGGCTTATTTTTAACTGTAGCCTGAAGGTTGATTAGGATGGGTGCACAGCTACCATTTGCATAGGGAGACTTATATATGTAAGAACCTACACCAGTGCATGTTGGAGAGGAAGATATCCTTCCACTTTTTGAAAAATAAATTAGAAGACTGATCCAAATTTAGTAGACTTAGAACTTAACCATATTAACTTCAAAATGCTGACTGGAAAGGGGATAGACAAGGGTAAACTGTAGAAGTGACAGTGGGATATGATGAAGAAGAAATTAAACAGACTTTTTATCCTTACTTGGAACTAACAATCATCTTTTCTATAGTGTATATAAGAATAAAGAAGAGAATTGCACAACTGTTACTAGAAAGGAAGCCTAACAGGACTTTTGTTATGAGATTTGCAAACAGTAATGTGCTTGGAGGACACCTGGAAATGGATAAAAATAAGGCTGAAGTATACACCTCTCAACCTCTTAAAACAAGAAATCTAGACAAACCCAAAATAATGGGGGACAAAGGCCCAAAACTGAGACAGAGTTTAAATATTGTTCTTATGATCTTTGAAAGTTGCAAAAATGAAAGGTTTCCTGAAGGCTACGAAGTCTGAAACTGAAATTTATATCATTATTTAGTGACTTCAATCATAACTGCTTTGCAAGAAAACCACATGTTTTATGAGGATCAGTCCAAAAATATGAGGCAAACATCTAGATTTTCTGGAAAAATCAGGACAGTTGAGAGGTATGCGAGTATTTCTCAGATTTTATTGGCTAGGACGCATAAGAGAAACAGAAAAACATGTACTGTCCAGAATGTCAGGAAAGAGATCCATAATCTTAATTGACAAATCTTTGATTCCAGTGCTTATTATAGATGTGCTATTTGAATGCATTGTTATGGACATTGTTGGGCCATTGGTAAGATCTGGCAATGAGTATCAATATGGCTTGTTCAAAATAAACTAGGCAACAGAATTTATAGAAACTGTACCATTACATACTGCTAGGTGCACTGCCAGAGAATCTGTGCTATTATTCTATAGTGCAATTAGTTCTAAAGAAGTACATACCTATCAGGGCAAACCCTTTATATCAAGGGTTATGCAGCAATTGTGTCAATGTTTTTGGGTTAAAGAGTTAAAAACATCAGTTTACTACACAAAGACAAATGGTTTACTAGAAAGTTTCAACAACAAAACACTGAAATTTATGTTAATAAAGTTATTTTAAGTAGATTACAAGAAATGAGATCAGTTATTATGCTAATTGTTGTCTGCAATAAGAAGTGTGCTACAAGCATCAACAGGGTTTATATATTTTGTATATAACCACAGCAAATGAAAAATATAAGCAGCCACAAAGCTAGTGAATCCAAATTTTTATTAAAACAAGAAAATCTCTGTACCACCTCAGCCCACTGGCCTTTAAAGAGTCACTAACCAACTCCTAAACACTTTCTTAAATATTCACATCAATTAAAACATTAAATAATACGGATTCAAAGATGGCTGCCGTTCTGTAAGCACTGCTGAACTGCAGCTCTCTACTTAACCTGAGGATATCTAAACCCTGAATGGATACTACAAAGCTTTTAACATCAAATCTTCGATAAAATAACTTCAACTACACTTAACTATCCAGTACTAAGAAGAAAAACCGGAAAAAAGGAATATATTTCACTGGATTACAACAGATTAGCTGGCTCTACAGAGAGAAGTAAACAAAGGAACCGTTTGCTTTCTATACTGCAAGTCTTTGTGTTCTAATAAGATGTCAAAAGAGGAAAAAAACATGGATATAACCACTACTAAAACAAAACTTTCGGAATTACAGTCACCTGAAAAAGATGTGATTTCTAAAAGACAAAAAATTACTAAAATACAGGAACAACAGAAACCCGGACCAAACCTAAATCTGAACAACCATTAAACATGGAAGATATCAAAAATGCTCTGCTACCCATACAAGAAGCTCTGAAAGAACTGACTTGTCAAATACAAACATTTGGAAACTCATGTACTCAGTTGCTGGAGAGAATGGATAAGACGGAAGCTCGAATTTCTGAAAATGAGGATGAATTAACTTTACTTGAAAAAAAAAACTAATCTACATGATGTGGATATACAGGCTATGCAAAACAAGCTTACGGACTTAGAAGCAAGATCCAGGAGAAATAACATTATTATCAGAGGGATTCCAGGATCTGTTCAGTATAATGAATTAATTCCATCCATATTACAAATATTTGCAGTGCTTCTAAATGACTCTGATGGGGTGAAACAAATTATTATTGAAAGAGCGCACAGAGCTTTGAGAGAGTCACAAGCATCTAACTTTCCTAGACCTGTATATGTTAAAATGCTTAACTATCAAGATGTAAGCAGAATACTTACTACTGTAAGACAAACTGGAGGCTATATCATGTGGAAAAATAATAAAATATCCCTGACACAGGATTTACCCATACAGGTAAGATAAGCTAGACAGTCTTTGCCTCCATACTGCAAATTTCTTATTGATAAACAAATTAAGTTTCAAATGAAATACCCAAATATGCTTATATTTACAATGGATGGGACTAAACATGCTATTTCCACCAAAAATGAGGCAAGAAATCTGTTTCTTAAGGTTTTCAAGGCTTTACCTGTATCAGAGACTTGAATTGAACTTTCATTGAGACTGGCATGCTGCTGAGGTCAGATCCATTGTTTGCTGTGCTTGGAGGACTGGGTAATCCTTTGTTTGCATTTGTAAAGCTTTAGGCCTCTTCCAGAGTAATAAAACTGTTTGTTTTTGCTTATCTTGATTACCTGCGTTTGTTTCCCATCATTTTATGGCTTCTACGAAGTGTTTTCAATGAGGAGGAAGACAGGAAGTGCTTAAAATGCTGTCGTGGGTGCAGATTTCGTTGTGACACTTCCGGGAGTCCGTCTGTAAAAGTGGTCCCCTTTGTGAATATTTCACAGGGTTTCCAGGCTTGGGAAACCAAAGGGAACTGTTTTAAACATCTTTTTGCTCATTTAACTTTAAAATAACACTGTTATATGGTAAAGTAAGCACATAGGAATATTTTGTGTGTTTCTCATACATGTTTATGTAGAATTTTGTAGTTATATTATTTAGAGAGGGTGCAGGGATTTAGTAATGTTTGTATAAATATACTTGTCATTATAGTCCATAATGTACTGTGTAAAGGTGATAATTTATATTATATTAGTTAGTTAGTAGTTTGCTTTAGTACAAAACTATGATAGTGTGGGTTCATAACCAGGGATATCTGTACTTAGCTGTATATTTAACATAGGGTTTTTTTTTTCTCTCTATGCATGCGGTTTATCTATAGATAGCTAATCCAAATACTAAAACTTCCTTTTTTCGATTTATTTTTTATATGTACTGTAATATTGTATTTTCAATTTGATTTGCTTAAATATAGTTAACCAAGGAGATGTAGATCAATGCAGTGCTTGTTAGGGAATGTTTAGTTTAGGCTTTGTCGTAGTTAAGTTAGATTATATAGGTCTTAACTGTGGAACATGCTTGAAATTTTATAATGTGATGTTTTCATATTTGCTTCTTTTCTTAAACCTTCTGTTATTCTATGTTATACAAGACCTATATATGTCCTGGTCCGGGGTTAGAGTGGGTAAGCACTGGTTTTGGACGGGATATATGGATTGCTTCCAGACCATGTATGGTTTTGAATATACTTTATTTTTCTTTAATGTTTTCTCTCCAAAACCTTCATTGTACAGCCAACCTTGGAAATGTGGGAATTAGACTCATGGAACGTTAAAGGGCTCCAGAACTTAAAGAAGAGAAAATTATTGTTACATGTATTGTTGCAGGCTAAGGCGTGGTTTATTTTACTGCAAGAAATGCATTTAAAGAATCATCAATGGGTTGATATAAAAAAAAAGAAGTGGATCAGAGAAGTAGTGGCATCGGAAGGTAAGTCAAATAGTGCTGGGGTAGCAATAATTATTAAAGATCAATATAAGGAGAAAATGTTAGATTCTAATACAGATAAAGATGGGCGATGGTGCTACGTTATTCTGGCATCTACCCTATTTGATAAACCTATTTTACTTTTAAATATTTATGTGCCCTGTAATGATCAACAAATATTCATAACATCACTGTACTCAATTTTAACACAATTTGATAGATACTATGTAATTGTTGGAGGTGATTGGAATGCTTACCAAAATCCGAAGTTGGATAGATCTTGTCCACACAAAGCATTTAATAAGCATGCTGTATTAGCACTGAATGATATTAAAGAAGACTTTCAACTATATGACCCTTTTCACTATTTGAACAATGGTAATAGTACAAATAATTTTACATTTTATTCCCCATGTCATAAAATGTGGTCCAGAATAGATTTCTTCCTGATTTCAAGAACATTGATTAATTTAGAACCTATAGTTGTTATACATGCATGGTATTTATCAGATCACTCAAAAATTTCGCTGAGTTTTGCTAAGGAGATAAAGGATACCTTGCGGCAAAGAGGCTATAATTGGTCTCTTAACCCAAATCTGCTGAATAAGGAAGAAATAATACAGGAGATTACAAAGTACCTAAAAGACTTACTGGTTGGTCTAAAGAAACAACAATATGCCCCAGATATTGAATGAGCAACAGTTATAACACAAATAAGAAGGATCCTTTTGCAAAAAGCCTCTTACTATAAAAAAGTACTAAATAAAGATATTCAAAACTTAGAAACGAAAATTAAATTATTGGCTCAAGAACTGATTCAGAATTTTAATGAACAAACAGAGAAAGAACTATTTAAATGTCAAAAGGATCTCTTCTTAATACAAAATAGTAGATTAACATTCCAAGAATATAAGACGTTAGTGAGGTACGCTAATCACGTTCAAACACCATCGAGAGCGTTAGCTAGGATCATTAATCAATCAAAAACAACAGTACAAATTTCGGAAATACAATTTAATAATAAAATATATTCTAAAACAGAGGATATCATTAATATTTTTGAGAAAATATATACAAAAATTTATGATGGGCAAAAGGATATGTCCTCGCATAGAATTTATGAACAATTTTTACAATCAATTAAGTTTCCAAAAATAGGAGAGGATATTCAAAATGATTTAGTTAAACCAATATCCGAAGATGAAATAGTATATACAATCCAACATATAACATCACACAAATCACCAGGTCCTGATGGGTTGACAGTGGAGTTTTATAAAAGGTTTGCTGATATTTTAGGTAAGATACTTTCAGTTATATTTAACTACATAATTAGGAATACTATTAATTATCCTCATCTTAACGCTTCAAAAACTATTTTTATACATAAAGTCAATTCAGATCCCCAAAACCATGATAATTATAGACCGATATCATTAATGAATGTAGACATGAAAATTCTAACCTCTATTATAGCATCTAGACTGAAGAAAATCATGACTCATATAATATCCAAAGAATAGGCTGGATTTATGGCAGGTAGACAAACCAGGGACAATACACTTACATTACATACTATGATAATGCATGCTAAACAAAATAATCTTAATGTCTATGCCCTTATAATTGATGCACAGAAGGCCTTTGACAGGGTTGATACAAATTTTTTGTTTGATCTTTTACCTTATTTTAATATATCCCATGAATTTGTTCAAATGTTGCAAATATTATATAGTAATCCCTATACTACACTGTACATTAATAGAAGCTTCTCCAAAAGAATACAGATTAAGACTGGAACACGCCAGGGCTGCCCTTTGTCCCCTTTACTATTTAATCTTTATCTTGAACCCCTGTTCTTATATATTAAGCAGAACAACTATCATAATATCCCAATAATTTATGGAACCAAAATATTAATGGCAGCTTTTGCTGATGATCTTAACATTTATTGTGCATCTCCAATATCAGACACTGAAAAATTATTGAAGGCTGTTAAGGATTTTTCAGAAGTCTCTAACTACAAAATTAACTTGAAAAAAAAACAAAATCTTTCCTTTAAAGACACCTAAACCTTTTTTGTTATTACCTTTGGTTGGGCAGGTAACATTTAAAGAAAATATTAAATACTTAGGTATTGAGTTTTCTACAGATAATAAAGACTTCTACAATAATAACATTAAAACAAAAAGGGGTTTACATTCAGTTTGCTAAGTTTATCAGTAATGTCTGAATGTGGGACTGTATTGAAAGCCTTTTCCAAGTCAAGGTATGCTGTGTGTACAGATTTGGCCTCACCAATGGCCTTGGTCACATTTTCAAAGATTTTATAGGAAGGCTCTGCCCTTCACGAAGCCGAATTGGGTAGGATCTAGGGTTTGGAGGTCACCTATGTCTTTATTTAGTTATGAGGTCCATAATGATACGTTCCATGGCCTTACAGATGAGTCTGGTCAGGCTTATAGGTCTGTAATTCCCTGGGTCTGTTGCTAGGCCACCATTGTGGAAGGGAATAACTGTTGCTGTACTCCATTCCACAAGAACAAAGCCTGTGGTTTTGTTATGACTGAAAAGGGTACTTATTGGTGATCCTAGTTCATATTTTAGCCTGTTAAGAAGACAGCTTGAGGTGTTGTCTGGTCCCATAGAGGCTGTTATTTTTGCCTTGGACAAGACTTTGAGGATCTGCTCTTCAGATATGTAGGGTAGGGGGGATTTCTTGTAAGTCAGAGGGGATAAGGGCCAAACCTATCTGTTAGCAAGTTTGCTATATCTGTGGGTTAGTGTGTGAGAGACTATTGGCCACTAGGTCTGCACATGTTTGGGCCCTACCCTTTAGGTTACATGCATAGCTCTAAAAGGTCTTGCAATTTTCCTTGGTTGTACTTGCTAAATTTTTCTCAAAGGAGCCCTTGGAAGTTTTGATAAGTTGTCTTATTTGCATGTTGAGGCTGAGGAGGGTGGTTTTCCATTGTTGGGGCCTTGTCTTTGTTTTCTTGGACAACCACATTTTACATTTATTGTAAAATTAGTTGATGCTGGATGTCCACCATGGCAACTTGTTTTTACTTGGGGCCCTGACCATGATTCTTTCTGGTACGGCCGAATCTATGCAACTATGCAAGTGACTGTACAGGGCTTTAGTGTAAGCTTTTGCATAGTTACCATTTCCAGGTTGGGGTGAGGCTTGGTATGCAGTCATACCATCACCTAGGAGAATACAGTTTGCCTTGGTGAAGTTTTATAGTCTAATTTTACCCTTTGTGAGTTCTGGTGTTAGTGCCAGCTCGAAGGTGACTGATTTGTGGTCAGTTTTAACTAATGAGGGTCTGACAGTTGCGGCAGTGCATCTGTTTGACATGTTGGTCAGGACCAGATCCAGAATGTTTGTTCCCCTTGCCAAGGTATGGACAATTTGTTCCAGGCCATTTGAATTAAGAAAGTCAAGGAACGTTTGCTCTAGCGAGTTAGGACTAGTGTATGTTTCCCAGTTGATGGTGGGATAATTGAAATCCCCCATAACCAATGTGTTTGGTAAACCTTGTCTCCTGTTTGGTCAAATAGGCTTTTTGGCCATTGTGACCAATGGAGGGGGATCTATGACAGGCTATGACTTGAATATGGGGTCTTACCTATCGTAACCTGGACCTGGAGTTACTGCAAGAAATTGTCCAGTCTAACTAGACAGGAGGTGAATTTATCTCTTATACAGATTGAAACACCACCTCATTTGGTTTTCACATGTTCATTTTGTGGTCTAAAGGTGTGGAAGGCATTGTAGCCTTGCAAGCCTGGGCTATTCTCTGAGGCCTTGAACCAGGTTTCTGTGACTGAACCGACATCTACATCTTCTAGTGATAGAAGTGCTTCCAGGGAGTGCAGTTTTTGGTTTAAGCTCCTAGCATTTAGCAGCATGGACCTTATTTTTCTCTGCTTGGTTAATTTCTCATTGGTAATATTTTTGAGACCTTGCCTAAAAACAGGAACTATGGGGAAGGCAAGAGCCTTTGCTAGAAGCCGAAACCCTAGAGGTGCCAATTGCAAACTATCGCTGGTAAAGCAGTGAGGTTTATCTACCATGGCTTCCCAGGAATTTGGTCCCCTTTGAATGACAGCAAAAACTGAGCCAATTATTGAAATCAATCATTTTTTGTTTATACTGTTGCATCATTTTAGGTAAGAGTAGTATACTGCTCAAGGCCAGGAGCATACCTGCCTGGTACATATATTCAGAGAGCTCAACCATGCCTCTCTTCGTATAGTCCAGTGAGGTGTGTCTCAGGTCATTCACACCAACATGAACTATGACAGAGTCATAATGGTACTTGTTGCTGAAAGACCTGAGTGTATGCGTGATCTGACGAATCCTGGCATCGGACAGCCAGCTAACCGTGATTTTGACTTGTCCAGCCTGGTGAGTAGGACATCCGGGTGTCTCACTATTAAGTTTCCAATGACAAGAAAATTTGTTTTTTGAGTGATATGGCTTAGTAGCCTGGTGGGTGATACACTGGTGTAGCTATGTGTCATGGGTGATGTGGAGATTGCGTTAGTTGTAGCAATCTTGTGTTTTGCAGGGCTCTGGTGTTTTGATAAGTTTTTTGAGAGAACGTCTACATATTTGGATTTAAGTGTTTGATGCAAACTATGTGTGTGAGCAGTGGTATTATGAGTACGTGAGTTGACAACCTTCTCTGTGTTACTGTTTTCAGTGAGAGATAGCATGGATTATAGATTCTTGGTGTAAATACATCTCTCGCACTCTGTACTAGTGTGTGTTATTAGTAGAGGGTTGTCTCTGTACATTAGGCAATTGCTACATTGCTTCAAGGGACCCAAGTCAACAAAGTTGGCAGGAGAAACAAGGGTAGTCCAACTGTCCATAATGCTAGTTTGAAGACTGTTATCACTAGGGGTGGCTATTCATAATCGATCAAGGAGGAGCTCAGTGGATGGATATTTCTGCCAGGCTTTTAGGGAAAATGTGTTGAATTTAACTATCTCGCTTTGGTGCACAACTGTGTGGCAGTGAGTGGTGTTGCACGACGTGCAAACAAGCAGAAAGATGCCGAAATGCAGAGCCTAAATACCAGAAGCTAAAAACTTGAAAAAAAAACTTTTAAAAGATTCAAAAGTATCAGTGAGGATTCTTATTCCAAGCCCTACACTGGCTTCCCTTTACTAGACAGATCCCAATCAGCATAATTCTCTCACAAAAGTGCAGATAGCCCTTTCCAATCCAAGATGGCCTGGAAAATGTGCTCAGGACAAACAAAACACTACAAACAGTTTCAAAAGCAGTAAGCCTGTAATTGCACTACGCTACAGCTACTAGCTACCCTAGTTTCAGCGGGAAACACTAGAGAATGTTTAAAACAGAAAAATAGCAGTGAGATACTAAAAAAGTTTAAACCAGCAGAAAATAAGCATGAATGTTTTAAACAGTTAACAGATCAGTTATTTAAACACTGTTTGATGGGAAAACCAGAACAAGCAAAACCATTTAAGAACAGTGAAAAATACCAGTAAATACTTAAAAAACAATAAAACTAACAAAAAGCTTTATAAACAGTGAAAACAGCAATAACATTTGATTTAACAGGCACAGTAAATCAGACAATTGCAGTGCAACAGTGTAGTTTAGTACACAGTAAATAAATACAGTATAAATGAAGCCAGCAAACATTAAAAAGTGCAGTAAATAGTATAAATAAGCCAAAAAACAGGCAACTTGTGTTTTTGTAGAAGCTCAGAAGCCTCTAGTTATCTGGTATCTCAATTCAGAGTTGTGGCTCATAGCCCAACTCAGTTCAGCTCTGTACAAACAAGCAGAAACCTGCTCAAATCCACTGCCTAAATACCAGAAGCTAAAAACTTGAAAAAAAAAATGTTAAAAAGATTCGAAAGGACCAATGAGGATGCTTATTCTAAGCCCTACACTGGCCTCCCTTTATCAGGCAGGTCCCAATCAGCACAATTCTCTCACAATAATGCAGATAGGTCACTTCCAATCCAAGATGGCCTGGAAAACATGCTCAGAACAAACAAATCACTGCAAACAGTTCCAGAAGAAGCAAGCTTGTATCTGGACTATGCTACAGCTACTATCTACCCTACTTTTAGCAGGAAAGACTAGAAAAAAATTAAAACAGCAGAAAAATAGCAGGAAAACATTTAAAACAGCAGAAAATCAGCAAGGAGGCTCTAAAGAATGTTTTAAACAATTAACAGATCAGTTATTTAAACACTGCTTGGCAGGAAAACCAGAACAAGCAGAATTGATAGCTTAAAACAGTGAGAAATACCAGTAAATACTTAACAAACAGTGAAGCTAACAAAAAGCTTTGTAAACAGTGAAAACAGCAATAAAATTTGATTTAACGGGAACAGTAAAGCAGACAATTGCAGTACAACAGTGTTGTTTAGTACACATTAAATAAATACAGTATAAAAGTAGGTGGCAGACAATAAAAAAGCTCAGAAGCCTTTAGTCATCTGATTTCTCAGCTCAGAGTTGTGCCTGGTAGCCCACCTCAGTTCAGCATGGTACAGACAAGATCAGATTTAAAATATTACTAAAGATAAAAAATGTCATCTATGTCTATTTGGAGTTGGAGAAGATGTTGGAGAAAACCGAAAGGCAGGAGCTTAAGAGTGTCAAAAGTGGAAGTGCTGCTAGTATGGCCTGAGGCAGGGATGGGGGAGCTGAAATTGCAGTTGTCCATCGTGACTTATTAATTTGATGAAGCAGAGAATAATTTTGTGGAGAAACAATGCATGTATTATTGGCCTTGTAGAAACGGTAGGAAGGGAAATGCTCAAAATTTTGTAAGACTGGGCACACACAGTTTGGAGAATGGCGGGACGTCAACAACAGCAAAAATGTAGATGTATATTCCTCACATTCCATCATCATCTTGCTAGACAATGAGTGTTCAGACAAGCTCTTGGTGAAAAGAACTGATGCTAGCTGGTACACAAATCAACATGGTAAAGGATCTCTCAGCCATGCTAATCTAGCAACAGGTTTTGGTAGCACAAGCATTATTATAAAAAAGAAATTAAACCTATTCTTATGACCTTGCCCTTATTAGACCTCAATACAACATGCAGCGAAGCCTCAAGTTGAAAATCCAGTGTCTTTTATTATAAATCCACAACATCCAAATAGAACGTCAAGCGCTTTCGTCCCTCCACACTCTAATACTGGGACTTTATCAGAACAACCATATTAAGAAACCCACTTCCTTTTATACTATGCTCATTTGGCTTAATAGTTAGCCTTTAAAGTACCAAATCATTAACAATAGTGCCACAACCACTTCTAAAACATGAAAAAAACTATAAAAACATTATTGCATATTCCACAAATACCTATACAACCTAAACAGTTTTAAATACCATATACATAACTAAATGTTCACGTAATAAAATTATTATAGCAATTCAGTAAGCAAGAATGAAAATGTACGTCATGTATCCAGCCATAGCCACATTAAAAATAAAACAGCAGGTGTGACTTTATTACTGTCATACTTACATACATACATACATGCAAATATTTCAGGTGTGGTCATTAATACCCTTCTAGCCTGCCAACATACCAAAACTGAAGAAGCTATTACTATTTACAAAGAAATGTTCAGAGGTAAAGCCAGACGACAGGAAGAAACAGAAGTAGAAGTAGAGTATGTGATGGATACAGGCCATTCCAGTGCTGGGGATGGAGGGGGGTGGAAGTATGTGGCAGCACCTGAAAAAATCCAGCATGAGCAGATGTATATGACAAATTGATGGACAGCCTTAGAATAGCATTTAGAATGATCCTTCTGTTCCTTGATGGGGTCCTGTAAAGTGACATCTCACTTTCTGGCTAGATTGAAAAGAAGGGAAGGTGAGTAGGAGACAGAACTTCTCTGAAAACAGCAGCCAAGACAAGCTGCATGTTAGGGTTGGGGGGTATATCGAAAGAGGAGGAAGACAAGAGAGCTAGATGACTGCCAGAAGGATAAAAGACCAAGAATAAGCCCATGTAACTAGTTCTCATTGAAATCAGTGCATGGTTAATATATATGGACCAAAGTATCTACAAACAAAATCAACACTCAGATCAATTGTATCTTGCAAAAATGTATTTGATTTGTAACACCAAAAAAAGATTTTTGCTGTTATAAAATCACATTCCTCAGTTAGCATATCAGTTAATCCTCACAACTGCCTTTAAATTTGCCCCCAAAGTCATACACTTTTGTGTGTGACTTGTGAAATTAGCAATATGACTCTATGACATGTGAAAGTTAAATGGTACAATAAAAGAAAACATAAGTTAGTTATAATCCTATAAATAAACAATAAAAACTATATGAAAAATAAAACAATCATAATTTGAAATGCAAATCAGCAGGAAATGATTATCCTAAAAATACTCAATAGATATGAATGGATATACACATAGATATATATTTATGAATCTCATTGTTTATCTCAAATGGCTGAAATATCAAAGTTCCAGACATGAACATGTTAATGTTAACAATAAAATGTCAACATGCTTCTGCATATACTCTGAGGATTAACTTTGAGGCAGCCAAAATGAGCATCCGTTTTGAAGGGGGAAAACTCCACTGCAAACCCCATACTCTCTACTAATATTATATACTAATGCTGACATCACAAATTCTCAGAGAAAGGGCATGGCCAAGATGGCAAGTAGTTGACAGCACAGGAATTTTGCTGTGCTTCTCCTATACATATTTGACAGTAATAAATTGTCATTTTCATCAAAAATCATTCAAATAAGTTGAAATATCATGGCTGAAACTTCTTGGGACATTTTGGTGGAAAATAATTTACATTTCAAGAATTCTCCTATTAAAACTTCAAGATAAAGATTACTAAAGGAAGATGAACCACTCTAAAGTAGTTTTACAAGACAATTTAGTGAAGAAAGAGTTACAGCCTATTCTTTGTTGTATATGAGACCTGTCCTTAAAACTAGATAAACTGGATTCCAAAGTAGACAAAATAAAAGAAGATTGTACAAAGCAGATTGAACTAATCAAGGAAGTAATGAAACAACAGAAATTCCAGATATTTGCTATGGAGGATTCTATCACTGACATAGACATCAAACTTACAGAAAGAGAACACAACATTGATTTTATTCTTCAACAAGACAACAAGTTCTTGGAAAAAATTGATGGCCTGGAGAATAGGGTGAGGAGAAACAACATTGGGATTTATGGAGTCCCTGAGCAACTAAAAGGAGCTAACATGGAAAATTTCTTATCCACTTGGATCCCTAAAACATTAAACTTTCCTGACGTCCTGTCATTTGGCACATAGAGCTTTGAATGTAGTGACAACAAGCAAAAAACTTTCAAATCCAAGATCTATAATAGTCAAATTTATTTCTAGTCAAGACAAGGATCTAGTTTTGAAAACAGCCTGGTCTGCTTCACCCATAAAACTTGGTGATTCTTTCATTACATTTAAGAATGACTATTACTCTAAGGTGATTGCAAAAAAGCCTGTATTACTCTAGTAAAAATTACTGAAGAATGCCAGAATAAAAACTCACCTAATCTATCCTGCAAAATTAAGATTATTCTTGCCAGAGGGGAAAACATCTGACTCCTTAGAAGATGAAGTTTCCTTTGTCCAAAAAAATAATTTGCTTAATTCTTCTGATGATATGGACCTGAATGTATCTTTAAAAAGACAGGCTACAAGGAATGCTTGGACAGTTAAAGAGAAAAAAAGCTCAGAAACAAATACCACTATCTGTTAGTTAGTTATATTTTATATGTCTTAAAACAGGCTGTTTCTGAAACATCTTTTAAATGAAATTGCCTAAAGGTAATACCTTTATTTTCCTTACATTAATTTCAGTTTACAAGTATTAGTCGCCCTGTTACTGTAATATTGCAGTTTTTCCACTAGACAGAGTAAAGCATATAGTAATAAGCTTATTTTAACTAAACTATTATGAATCTAAAGGGAAATAACATACTCAGTTTTAATTTATCTTTTTATTTTTTATTCCTTCTCCTTTCTTTTCTGTCCTCTCACTCTTTCCTTTTCAATAGTAATTTATTAACTGAGTAACAAATCCTCAGGGAAAGAGTGTATTCATCAGCTTGTGATAAATATGTCCCACATCTATGGAAAATATCTTACATCATTCCACTTCACAAAGGTGGTCCCTATAAAGATCTAACAAACTACCATCCCATAGCCATCCTCTCCCCCCTAGCTAAAATTTTAGAAAAATGCCTTCACTCCTAACTTCTCACCCACCTCCTCAACCACAACTTCCTCTTCCCCACTCAACATGGCTTTAGGCTAAAACATAGTACCAGCACTGCCCTATTGTCCTTTACAAACAGCATTCAAGGTCTCATAAATGAAGGCCAAATTGTCTCCTCCATATTTCCTGATATGTCAAAAGCTTTTGACACCATTTCCCAGTCCTACTCTGCAAACAGTAATCTCTAGCCTGGTTTCACAGTTACCTCTCTCACCATCAGGAAGCCACCAAGTGGGAAAACACACTCTCCCCCTTCTTCCAATCTCTGAAGGAGTACCCCAAGTTTCCATACTTGGCCCCCTACACTTTACAATTTTTAATAACAACCTCAGCTCTGCAACCCAACTAGCCTCCATAGTCCAGCATGCCAATGATTCCACATCTATCTGCTCAGCCCCTACTCCCCTGGAACTACAAACAAAAATGCAAACCATCTTTCCAGGATATAGAAATTTACCTCACTAACCATCATCTCATACTAAACCCTAACAAAACTAAGTTAATTATTTTTGATTATAACAAACCCAAAACTTGCCAGTCCCCACTTACAATCCTCTCCACAAACAGATCCAAAATAGAACCCACAAATCTTTCCAAACTTCTCGGTGTCACAATAGATCAAAATATAAGGCTTGATAGCCACATCTCCCTCACCATCAAAAAGTACACTCCAAACTAGGAATCCTATATAGAGTTAAATCCTACCTCACAGAAAGTGCCAGACTAGCCAGTGCCCACACACAACTACTTTCCACACTCCTCTATGGGTCCCAAGTATTCACCAACATATGTAAATCAGACCTAAAAAATCTAGAATCCTGCTACAACAAAATTGCCAAATCACTACATGTCACCCTTACAGAACCCACCACTGCTCAGTACTTACCCAGCTCAACTGGTTAGAACTCCCAAACCTTCTAACACTAAACCAACTGTCCTTAACCCACAAAATAATTCACCATCCAAATGACTGTCCTGCACTCACTAACCTAATCCAACCCAACACAAATAAAAAATCACTTAGATCCTCCATATGCATGTGCAGCACATCAGGAAAGCCCCAGGATACTGGGGATACAACACAGAAGAGTAGCACTGCACCATTACATAAGGACATTAGTTAAGAAAAGTAATTTTTTGTTAAATAATGTCAATATATAATGGCAATAACCCATAGCTGGGTGTGGGTAAATCCAGCATTACCCACACCCAGCCATGTGTTATTACTATACAGATCACTGAAAGGTCTGTACAGGGATCGGAACAGAAAATAATAATAGTGCATGCCTGGGCACCCCAATCTTTAGAAAAATGCAAGCCCATTATATTCTTCAAGAGGTTCACAGTATTAACAAGATTTCTGAGATCTAGTAGTGAGCTTCAATTGTGATAGCAACACAAATGCCAAAACAAAAGGCAACTGTTTTGCAAGGAAAGAGGAAGATATACAGTTATGTGCAGATGCTGTAAGAACAGAATTATATGAACAGATAGACATTCTGCTATAACTTTTCATTACTAGTTGCATCAAAGAAGCAGTCAGGAAATATTATCTAGCACAAAGTACTCAGGTAGGGGGTATTGCCAGACAAAAAAATCATTCAAAGAAATAAAGTTAAGCAGGAACAGCCTTTATCATAGCATTCTGTTGAATGCAGTAAAGTTGATTAAGGTGATCCAAATAAAGCCACGGGTGATTAATGGAGGGTAGAAAGATACAAACAGTGGTCAGAGAAGGTTATAAGGTCAACAGAGACCAGGCTGAAGACCTGGAAGTTTACTGAAGAGAAAGTTCAACAGTTCAAGGAGTTACTCAGGGCTCTAGCACCTCAAGAAAAGGAGAAAATAGGTGGAGTTGAAGAAGAATGGCAGCACCTCAAAACAGCATGTGTTACGACTACAGAACAGATGTTATGATGTAGATGATATGTGGCCAAAACAGGTATGGAAATAAGGTGCATAAGGAAAGCTGGTGGTGGAATGCAGAGGTCCAGAAAGTCATCAAAAGAAAAATGTAGTGTAGGAAAAAGTGGGAGATAAAAAAGATAAACCAGCATACCTGTCAACTGTTCAGAATTTCACAGAATGTCCAGATTTCTGCCTCATATTCTTGGTTTGTTCCTAATAAAATGTGTGGTTTTCTGGATTTTTGTGACAAATCAGTGAGGACTGAATTCACTAAATAATGACAGGCATTTGAGTTGTAGATATCATATCCTTTAGAAAATGCATGGTAACACAAAATCTTTTATTCTAGAAAGCTTCTAAGTCTGTAAGAGCAATCTTTAAAATTTGTCCCTATGATGAGGCACTGCCCACCCCCATTATTTTTGGCTTTCTCCAGATTTTTTGTGCTAAGAGGTTGAGAGCTATGCAGACAAGGCTAGGAAGGAATACTGGTTGGCTAACAAAGAAACTAAGAAAGGAGTTGCAATAGCAAAGAATAGGGCATTGGAGGCATTCTACCAGCTTCTGGAAAGTGACTCAGCAGGTGGCACAAAGAAACCATATCAGGTTGCAAGGCAAGTACAGAAAACTGAAGAAGATATTCAGACAACCTTCATAAAGGATGCCAGCTACAACCTGCTCACCATCTCATAGGACATCAAAGGCATATGGAAGGAGTACTTCCTGCAACTTCTAAATGAAGAAAACCCCACTGAAGCTGTACTTCCACAGACACAACTTACAATGAGAAAATAGGAGGATCCCACCATAGAAGAAGTAAGAACAGCACTAAAGAAAATGAAGTCAGGAAAAGCAGCAGGCTCAGATGAGGTCACTGCAGATATGATAAAGATGCTGAGTGAGATAGTGGAGAAATAGCTCCTGAGGTAGTCAGAGCAGTGTGGAGAGAAAGACGTATCACAGATAACTGGAGAATTCACATACTAGTGCCAGTGTACAACAACAAAGGGGACATCCACATCTGTATCAAGCTCCTGTCACATGGCATGAAAATTCTGGAGCAGGTGATTGATAAATGGATACATGGAGTAGTAGAACATAAGATAGGAGTTGAGCAGTTCAGATTCAGATCAGGATGTAGCCCAACTGACCTAATGTTTACAGTGAGACAGATGGTTGAGAAGAAGCTAGAGATGAGGAAAGAGTCCAACTAGGCATTCCTAGACTTGGAGAAAGCATATGACAATGGTCTAAAGAAAGCTGATTTGGACGGTACTGCGGTAGTTTGAAGTCCCAGAAACATTGCTAGAATTAGTGCGGGCTATGTACAACGACCCAATGACTCTAGTACTAACAGTGTTCAGTCTCACAGAGGGGATCCCAGCGGGAGTGGAGGTGAACCAGGGTTCATCTCTGAGCCCACTGCTGTTCATACAGGTGAGGGACTACATTAGCAAACAGGTCAGAGTGGACAGATCAACAAAGTTGCTGAATGCAGATGATGTGGCATTACAGGCAGACTCTGAGCAAGAACTTCAGCAAAGGATGGGGGAATGGAATACAAAACTGAAGGCACATGGGATGAAACTAAGTTCAAATAAGGCAGTGGTAATGGCAACAAACTGGGGAAATCAGATGAAGCTGAGAATCATAACAAAAGGGAATGCAGTGGAACAGGTTAACGGCTTCACGTATCTGGAAGTGGTGGTTGAGGAGAAGGAAAGTCTGAATGAAAAGGTCAAAGCTACAATCAGAGGAGCTGCAGCCAATTGGCTCAGAGTGTCAGGTGTAGTGCATGCCAGAAGAATGCCAAAGAAACTGAAAAGTAAGGTGTACAAACAGTGGTGCAACCAGTACTACTATATGGTTCAGAAACCTGGACAGTAAAGACAGAGCAGATGAGGAAACTAGAACTGATGGGAATGAAGTGCCTGAGAAGGGTGGTAGGATGCACACTGTGGGACAGACGAAGAAATAAAGACATAAGAGCAGAAGCCACAGTAGCTCCAACTGCATAAAAGATCAAAGAGAACAGATTATGGTGGCCCAGGCACATGTGCAGAAAAGCAGAAGACAATCTGGTGAGAAGATTTGGGACAAACAGGAAGAAGGTAAGAGGAAACAAGGGTGTCCAGTAAAGAGGTGGATGGATTGTGTGAGAGAAAATCTGCGACAGTCAGGCATGAGTGTCAAAGAAGCAGGAGTGTGGCAATGAATAGAGAAAGATGGCGACAATTAACATGGCACCCTAACCCTATGCAGAAAAATGGGAAAAGGGGGGTTGATGATGATGGGGAAGGTTCCCATTCATAGTACCATATGTCAGAAAACCAACTTTTGACTGAAACAGCATGATCAAAATTGTAAACCACTGTTGAACACAGGCCACTGAATTTAATTAAATATAGATTTATTGAATTCATTTTGATGACCAACACACACGCGTGCACACACACACACACACACACACACACACACACACACACACACACACACACATACACATACACAGAAAGCTTTCTGCCTAAATATTATTTCAATGATAACAACTATGAAAGGAAAATATTAGCTCATATTTTAAATTCAGCACAATGACCTCAAGTATTGGTGTCACTGTCTCTGGACTAACAAGAGCCATGGGCAAATAAGTGTTGAATTTTCCCATAAAAGTCATTTTTTCTTTCAGCTAGAGAGCCCTAAGCATGGAGGCTAAGGTCAAATTACATGCGCACACAAATGCAATGAAAGTATTCTACCTAGGCATTATTTTGGATAATGGAAATATAAAAAGAAAATATTGGCCTCCATGTGGGACTCAAACCAAAGACCTTTCAAAGTCCCAAATGAGAACTGATATTTCTTTCATATTTCCATTATTTAAACAATGCCTAAATTGAAGATTTTCTCTGCATTCATTCATGCGTGTGTGTGTGTGTGTGTGTGTGTGTGTGTGTGTGTGTGTGTGTGTGTGTGTGTGTGTGTGTGCACGTGTGTGGGGGGGGGCAAGGGTGCCCACAGGCAGGTGCAAGGGGGTGCACTTGCATCCCCCTGGAACCGGCTGGCTGAGAAATTAATTTTATTTTAATTAAAAAAAAAACTTCTTTTTGTTTTTTTTTTAAAAGGCGTTCTTCTTTAAGAATGCCCTTTGCATCCCGATCAGTCGCACAGACACCACAGGTATTTGCGACCTGTTTTCATCTTCTGTGTCTGTGCAACCGATGCTTTACGTCTTGGTCTTTCATGCCTTCCGGGAATTTGAATTCCAGAGGATGTATGGACTGCGGCCGTGCCAGATGAATGTAGAAGTTAGAGGTAGGTGTGTGCTTGTGTGTGTTTTAGTGTTTAAGAGATATGTGTGTGTGTGTAAGAAATAGTAAGAGTCAGTGGATGTAAGAAGTAGGTAGGGGTGTGTATGAGTGTATGTAAGAAGTAGGTGTGTGTATTTGTAAATAAGTGGAGAGTGGTTGGTAGAATTTTATCAGATTTGCTCCCTCCCCTCCTGTATTTACCTCAGTATATGGTATGATTTTACAAGAGAAGTCTCCAAGAAGCCATTTTTTGGTTATTTCATGGAATATTACCAAAGGCAAACAGAAAAAGATAATGAGGAAATCCCAGAAAGCCAGATTCGCTAACAGTGAATTGGATATGCTCCTCATATAGTAGCTGTGGCAAACGATGCACATAATTCAGATGTTTCCCAAAATCCCAACAAAAAAGATAACCACTGCGAGACATATGATGGCATAAGCTCCATAAGAATCCTCGGTCAGGGGATAGAAAGGGTTCTTGAGCTGGTGTCTCCTACTGCTGTTTGCAGAGCTAAATCCTGGAGTAACATCCACATTAATGTCAGATAATGTTTGCAGCCCAGGTCTGTTGGTGTGATAAATGTTTAAGTAATCAACAGAAGCATTAAGAGGTAATGGACGTGGAATGGCTCCCCACACAGTAGCCTCTGACTCTACAGACACATTCAATCCTCTGTTTGTCAAATGATTATGCCAGCCCTGGGCTTTGCCTGCATACTAATGCAAAACTTGTTGTTCTAGCCACTTTCTAAGGAGGTAGAGGGATGTATGTGTGCATGCCTGTCAACTGTATAGATTTTCACAGAATGTCCTGATTTTTGCCTTATGTTTTGGTCTGACCTTTATAAAAATCTTGTTTTTCTTTTTTTGAAAAATAACAAGGTTTTGGACATAATATCCTTCAGAAAATGTATTGTAATACAAATCCTATTACTCTAGCAACTTTCTAAATGTGTCCCTAGTTTTAGGTCTTTGTCCCCAACATTATAACAGACTGTTCAGAATTCTTGTGCTAAGACATTGAGAGGTAATGTGTGTGTGTGTGTGTGTGTGTGTGTGTGTGTGTGTGTGTGTGTGTGTGTGTGTGTGTGTGTGTGTGTGTAAGAGGGAGGTAGCATACCCTTCAGCTGTCCAGGTATTTGCAGACTGTCCAGATTTTTGCCCCATATTCTTCCTAAAAAGTTAGGAAAAGTTGCTAAATAATGGCAGACATTTGAGTTTTAGACATTATATCCATTAGAAAAATGCATACTAACACACATCCTGTTATTCTAGCAATGTTCTAAGTTCATGAGAGCAATATTTATAATCTGTCCCTATTTATTTTAGGCTTTGTCCAGATTTCTTGCACTAAGAGGTTTAGGTGTGTGTGTGTGTGTGTGTGTGTGTGTGTGTGTGTGTGTGTGTGTGTGTGTGTGTGTGTGTGTGTGTGTGTGTGTGTGTGTGTGTGTGTGTGTGTGTGTGTGTGTGTGTGTGCGTGTGTGTGTGTGTGTAAGAGAGAGTGAAATGCAGAGTTAGCAGGTGGAATTTATTTTCAAGTGCTTTTTCAAGGAAATGTGAGCTTCAAGGGAAGAGAAGTTTACTGCTGCTCATGCTAAGTCTGCTTAAAATGTGCAACTGTTTTGTTTAGCAAATGGTAATGTTGTGGTATAGAGTTTTTAAGCAGTGTTAGTAGCACAGCCGGTAGAAAACTTGCATCTTGATGCAGAGAGCTGTAGGTTCTACTCCCACGGCATGTAGATTTGTATTTAATGTATTGAAGTGGGTGGGTGCTGCAATTATGAGTAGGTCCTCCTTTGGATGATATGCCTAGTAACTATGAACCTATTTTTCAGCTTGCCACCCATTCCCTATTGCAATATACAATTTCTTTTAATGTAACATAGGCAATTTATTCTTCAAGGGCAACAGGTACTGAATTTGTAAATGAAACACTGAAATATAAAGATGTTTTCTAGCAGCAACCTCTTCACTGGTTTCAGATCTCTTTAATGTGGAAATATTCAGATGACTTTTACTTCTGCAGAGATTCTGCATATTGATTGATATTGGTGGATTGCATGACAGAAGTTTGAGTGGCCCTTTTTGGGTGAAATGTTCTGAACTGGGCAGTTTGTCATTATTGGTTCATATGATTTGTTTCATTGCTTAAAGGAAAAATGTTCAGAACTTACGTCTTCTTTCGGCTTTTCCCAGTTAGGGGTTGCCACAGTGGAGTTCCGGTCTGCTAATGATTGGCAGTAGATTTTTTACAGGGCCGAGGTGCCAGCCCAACACCCAACCTTCAATGAAGGCACACCCATTCACGCATGTCTTTCGAATGCCACTCGACCACGGGAAGGACATGCAGACTCCACACAGAAGGCACTCCAGCTGAGAATCGAACGGGGAGAACCTCTTGCTGTGAGGCACCAACGCTACTGCTGCACCACCACGGCTTTCAATTAAAATGCACTCTAACAAGTGGCACTGTATTATACAAGGGATATAATTCATTACACTGAAATATAAAGTTGTTTTCTAGCAACAACCTCTTCACTGGTTCCAGATCTCTTTAATGTGGAATTATTCAGCTGACTTTTATTTCTGCAGAGATTATGCATATTGATTGATATTGGTGGATTGCATGACAGAAGTCTGAGTGGCCCTTTATGGTTGAAATGCTCTAAATTTGGCAGTTTGCCATTATTGGTTCATATGATTTGTTTCATTGCTTAAAGGAAAAATTTTCAGAACTATAAATTTAAAACACAGTCTAACAAGTGGCACTGTATTATAAAAAGGATATAATTCAATTATTATATAGTATAATGAATACAATCAGGAAGTTGAATCAAAGAACTTTTGGATGGTTGTAAAAATGTGTACAAGGAGCCTATGATTTGAAAACAGCCCAAAGGTAAACTTACCCCACCACTGGCCAAATGCATTTTCTTTGAATGTGGGTTTCAATGCTGTTTCAGTGAATGTGGGATTCAAAGATAGAGAAGTTTTAATGCTAAGTCTGTTTTCATTGTAAGACTATTGCTTTGCTTAGGTTTAGTAAATGTCTATCAGTGTTTGTGCTATAAAATTTGAAATAAAAGTTGTACATTTAAATCCAAATATCTGTAATCATTGTAGAAGTAAAGAATAAAACAGTATGCACACTGAGAGATTTGAACAGTGTCTATGGCAAATGGGGAGAAATAGCCACATAATGGGGCACTGGAATGGCTTCGTAGGTGGGGCTGTGTGGACAGGGCTCTGGGTTTGCACCCCTTGCAAAAAACCTGCGGGCTCTCTTGGGGGGGGGGTCATGTCTGTGAGTGTCAGGTATGTACCACTAATTTAACCTAAAATCACCATGCTAAGGGGTTCCAAGCTCTTAAGAAAAAGGGATTTTATGGAAAAACTCAACATTTCTGCATTCAGAGGAAAAAGTGACAATAATCATGTAGAATGCTGAAAGCCGATGGTTTGAGTACCAAACAAGACCTAATATCTGTTTTCATATTTCCATGATTCAAGTTCAGTTACTTTACTCAACATTTCTACTTGCAATACCGATATGAGTGTGGTGCCTAATAACTTCCTTGGAATGGGCATTTCATGGCATACCTCTCAACTAAAACCAAATCACAACTAGCATACCACGGCACAAACTATCAATTGAAAAAAACAAAAATGCCAGGATAATATAAGGACCAAGATCTTCAAATGACTTAATTAAATGGCAAGTATTTTTGTTCTTTTATTATAAAACAGAACTTCATCAGACCTCTCATCTATACCTCATTATGAGGAATTTTCCTAATTCTGAACATGAAAATTGAATGCTCCATGCTCTTCCACTTAAAACAGTTTGTTGCATATTCATTTGTAAGAATTTTTTAAATGAATAATAATAGTAAGTAACATTTAATCATATTAATTTATCAAAATACATTTTTGTAGTTATGAAGAGTTATTACCATTCTGTGAGCATCCCTGTTGAAGCTATTAATAAATGTACTACATTTTGTTCATTTGAGCCACATTATGAGAGTTAGTTTTCCAGATTTTGAAGTCAAATGGTTGAGCTATGCCTTATTTACAAAACTATGGGCTGGATTCACGAAGGCTTGCACGGAGTCTAAGAGTAGTGTAAGACTCCATGCAGCCTTCGTGATCCAGGAACAGCCCAAAGTCTGTGTAAGAGACAAGCTAAAACGGCTCTTACACGGAGTGGGCGTGGATAAGCTAATCACCTCACTTGCAGCCGAATAGCATGCAAATGAGGATGATTAGCGATCCAGGAAGCCCAGAACAGCCCGTGTAAGAGCCGTTTTAGCTGCAGAAATGTACTCAGTTGACAACTGAGTACGTTTCTGCAAAAACTGCAATGGAGCCATGTCAGCTCCAAATAAAGGGTGCATATGTGTCAGGCAGCATGCCAATGGCCAAATATGTGGCCATTGGCAAAGTAACCTGATGCAAATATATTAAAAATATATATATTTTTTTTTCGGCGATTGCCGATGTTTAAACCCAGCGCAGCCCCGCGCAAATGGGCTGCGCTGTATAAAACATAAAAACGAAGGTTTTAAACCCACAAATCTGGGTTTTATGCAATACATGGAATGTCAATGCAGGGACCAGCAGACCAAAACCAACATGGCCACCGTGTAGTGGTTGCTAAGGGGGGAAGCTGAGTCTAAGACATGTAACTAAGCATTAGTAGGCAATCTGATGCAAATGAGTGTTAGGATACTGAATTCCACTGTCACATAGCAAATGAGCACAGTCTGAGTAGTGTAAGAGTTACAGAAGGGGGAGGAACAGAGTAGGAGATAGGTGACATCACAGGGGGGAATGGTAGAAAGAAATGCAGTTCATTGGAGGTCAGAGTTACATGACAGATGTCAGACAGATATCATGGAAAGAGGTGTGCAACTAAATAAGCATGAGAAAGTCAAGAAATGGAAGGTGTACACTATTGCCTACACCAAAGTTTCTTGCTGAATGTGTATGCGCACGTGTGCGCGCCATGAAGCGCGAGTAAGGCAGTGTGCGCGTGTAAGGCAGAGTGAGCATGTGGGAGCGTGTTGGGAGATGTTTAACACTGTTTGCGCGGGCATGCACGTGTTTTAATCCGAATAAGCAGATTCTGAACCATGTAAGTATGTGCGCGTGCGTGTAAGCCACTGTGAGCGTGTTTCTGCTGGTTTACACATGGCTCCACCCTGAGGAAACAGACAGGAAAAAGGAAACAACAGATTTAGTAGGAAGCTAGCAGGGAATACTGCTGGAGCTAGCAGGTGAAAACAATTAGATGCAGGCAACTACACAGGCAGAATAGTAGCCCAGCCCAGCACTTAAAACTCTGCAAACAGCAGTGCAGGATGTTTCTCTCAAGAGACACTGCAAGACAGGAGTTAAGTTATCAGAAGTGAAAACTGAAAAAGCTGAACTCAGAGCAGAAATGTTAGGGGCTGCCATGGCTGTCATAATGAGACATAGGCGACTTGCTGAGGGTGGTGACAATGCAGATGCTGCCAGACAACCCACAGTGAGGAGACGGAGAAGAGTGTACTGGCCCAGGGTCACCTACCACGTGTTACATGAGCTGGAGATAGTAGAGCGCTATAGAGTGGACAGAGACCTCCTGCAGCAAATAGTGGAGCTGTGCAGGCCATGCCTCTCACACAGAACCAACAGAGGGGAACCCATCCAAGTGGAAACCAAGGTATGTGTTGGCCTAAGAATACTAGCAACAGGTACCTTCCAGAGACCAACTGGTGATATGATGGGGATATCACAGGCATCAGCCTCCAGGGTACTGCACCAGTTCCTGGATGCCATGTCAGCACATGTTGGTGATCATGTATATTTCCCCAATGCCCGTGAGGTATTGGCCAGCAATATGCGTCTCTTCCAGCAAATAGCGGAATACCCTGAGGTAGTGGGTGCAATAGACTGCACGCACATATGCATCAAAGCACCAGCCGGTGAGCGGGGTAGGGCATACATCAACCACAAAGGCTTCCCCTCCATCAACTGCCAGGTCGTGTGTGATGCCCAGGGCATAATAATGAATGTGTGTGCTGGCTGTCCTGGGAGCTACCATGATTCCCATATCTGGCATTTGACGCAACTGTACCAGACATTTGCCAATGGGGACATTCCGCACGGACACCTAGTGGGGGATGCAGGTTATGCACTGGAGCCGTGGCTGATGACACCCATCAGAAATGCACACACACCTGAACAGGAACGCCATAATGAGGCACACGCACAAACACGTAATGTAATAGAGCATGTGTTTGGGCTGCTCAAGTCACAGTTCCGGTGTCTGGACACATCTGGTGGAGCCTTGCAGTACACACCAACTACATGTACCCAAATTGTCATGGTATGTGCTATGCTACATAATATGATCTTGCGAAAACAGCTGCAGCAGGACCAGCATAGGGCCGGGCCAAACAGCCCCCCACCATTGCCAAGGCCATCACAGGCAGAGCGTGACTCAGAGGAGGAACAACCTGAGCCTGCCCAGTAGGCAGAAGGAGGCGTGCCCAGTATGCCCTGGCCTTGGCAAAGAGGCAACGCATAGCACATACACTGGCTCAGTAGGAACCCTGGGAATGATACCCTTCTCTGACTCACTCATATAGTAACAGGGATGCCTAACATAACACAACCTGCTCTCAAACATGTACAGGGAAGTGTAATATGCGCATCCGACAGAGGCAGCCCTGCAGCACCACCTGAGGCATGAATGCTATGTGTTAAGTAATGTAACACCATGTACTATATGCACACCTGAGGACCCTGACTAACATCCTACCCTCACCAAGCATCATGCCACAACATGACAATGAGATGATCAAGTGCAATAATTGACTGAAGTATCGCAGTTAGTCAAAGGGGATCCAATGTGTGCCAGTCTGGGATGACATGCTGAGCATGACATGATGCACCACCTGCTAGGACTGGTGTGCACCTATCAGTGCAGGCCGTATGGATACTGGCAAAGGCTGTTGTTACCCACAGTGAGCCCTGAATAGATAAGGCTCAAAACACAAACCTATCTCCATAGGTATCAGAAGGGATAAGAATAAGATAAGGGATAAGTCGAAACAGCAAGATGCATGCAGTCTAAACTCACCCAGTATGGAGAATGTTGATATCTGCGCTGTAACAGAAAACTGAGTCAAGGCTCACAACAGCACCCTAACACTACCAGGTTACACCTCATACTGTGCTGTACAGCCTCAAAACATGGAACAAGCTACAAAAGGAGGGTGACTAGCAAGAATTGTCAAGGATAACCACACCCCCATGTTGGTACCACAACAAAAAGCAGCATGGACTAGCCATGGTCAAGTAACAGTGGCTATAACTGCCCCCCAGTTTATAGCCTGCTACAGACTACTGTCCCAACACCAGGAACTGCACCTGGCCTATGCTGGAATACATGAATATATCAAGTCCTCCAAACCACATTATATTGGGTGACTGAAAATACCCAGACATAGACTTGGAGCATTATACTAGCTCCAACAGTGTAGGACAAAAGTTCATAGAATCCATAAACCAAAATGCCCAGGAACAACGTACCACTCCCACAAGAGAGGTAAGCATACTGGATGTGATAATCAGCAACATAGGTACTGGATGGCAAGATGAGAAGTATATTGCTCACTGGTAAAACCAGACCATAGAGTAATCACACTGGATATACAAATCCTGACCACAGTCCCTGGCCAGAAAACCACAGTGGAAAATATGTGTTAAGCAATATTTGCAATCCTCCAAACTGATGTGGAATCCATTAAAGGTCCTGTGCAGGTGCAAAATATGGGCCACACCTCAGAACCTGTAATACAGCCATTCCATGAACACTGCCAGGAATGCTTGGATTATGCAATCCCAAATTAAAACAAGACACAATGACATACATGCAGGAATCTGGCATAGTGGACACCAGCCATAACCAAACCATGCAAGAGAATGAGGAAGCTACTACATGATAGAGCAAACATAAACAATGAAGTAATCACTGATCAGTAGTATGGCAATAAAATCTGTCCACACATACAATCCACTAAGGTCAGCCACAACAAGTTGAATCTGTGAATCCTGAGGCAATGTTACACCTGCCCCAAGTACACAGACAACCCCCAACTCCACCCAAGAAATACAAATATATGTGAGAGATGCAACCATCTATCCAAACTGGAGGCTGAGCTCCCTCAACTCAGTACTCCCAAAACTAGTCAGGAGGAGAAGGTAACCACACACACCACAAACACAGTCCCACATAGACCTATCACAACTGCAAACCAAACACATAAACACAGAAAAACATTCCCGGAGGCACAAATTACAAACACAGCACACCAACAGAGGCCTCTAAAGCAGACACCCAATCAAACAACCTCCAAACATAGCACATGCAACACATAGTACACAAAGCTGGTGTGCCAAACAGTCACAGGCCAGAAGGAGAAACAACATGCCTGATAATTTGTAATAGGTGACTCCATAGTCAGACACACTGCTGTCCCACACACCAGACTGAACAAGGGAAATGGTACAGTAAGCTGCCTGTAGGCTGCCACAAGACGCCACATAACAGAAGTATGCAGGTCACTCCAAAGCAAGTAGAAATATGATGCAGTCATAGTCCATGCTGGTGTGAATGACCTGAGATGTACCTCCCTAGACTACATGAAAAGAGACATAGATGAGCTCTCTGATTATGTAGTCCAGGCCGGTATGACACTCACCGTTTGCAGCATCTTACCCTTACCAAGAATAATGCCACAGTACAAACACGGAATGATCAGTCATAGCAAGTGGCACACTTACTGGTGTCATTCCAAGGGGATCCATTCTGTCTGCTTGGGATGTCATGCTTGACAAGCCACGCAGCTGTTCTTGGGATGGCTTGCACCTGTTACCCCTGGGCGTCTGGATATTGGATAAGGCCTTTGCCACCTCCATAGAGCCTTTTGTAGGCAAGGCTGAAAAGACTGACCCACAACCCTAGAAAACATAAGTGGAAAGAAACATAAGGGTAATGCTGACCAATGCCAGATGTGTAAACCCCAATATGCATGCTCCCAAGGCCATCCCAGTATGGAGAACATCGATGTCTGTGCAGTGACAGAAACCTGCTGCAAGCCTCCTGACAGCACACCAGTACTACCAGGTTATACCACATATCATGTGTCATGGCCCCAAAACCTGGAACAAAACATAAAAGGAGGGTGAGTATCCATATTCAGCACAGACACCCATACGTCCAGGTAACTGACAATGCACAAGGCATTGGAGTCCACCCATGTGCAACTAACTGTAGGCAAGACTGCTGTACAGTCTGTAGCATGCTACAGACCACACTCTCACACACAGGAACCCCACCCAGCCATCCTGAAGACACTGGACAGTATGAATGTCCCACCAAATACCAAACAAGGTACCACAAATTACCACATAGGTGGTAAACCATTATGTATGGAAGGAGTAACCAGGGACCTAGGGACACAAGTGGACAGTAACCTGTTATGTGACACCCACATTGCCAATGTGGCTAGGAAGACTGTCTACATTTGACACCGTATCAGGAAAGGATTCACATCTACGTCAACAGAGGTCATTGTGCCCCTATACTGTTCTCTTATCACACCCATAATCTAGTACAATGCCTCATATGGGATGTACCTTACCTGACACCTGCAGCAGTTAGAAAGACCTCAAAGGTACCTCACCAAGAGGATAAAGGGTCTCAAATATATGTCATATGCTGCATGGCTGTAGACACCCCAGCTGAATGCAGTCACATACTGCCTACACAGAGGCATTGCATGCCTGTTGTAGAAGGCCATGCCCAACACAGGAGTAATGGACATGCTCCACCCCAGAAAACTCAAAGCCATCGGAGCTGTGAGAGTGAGAGATGTCAACCTCAACAAATAATGAAATAGGATGTGCTGGTGGGACAGATACATAATCCAGAGGCTCCCCACACCCTGGACCAGAATCCCACTCCATGTTAGGCAGAGCCCCTCACTGACACTCTTCAACAGGAATCTTGCCAAGTGGATGGATGATTGTAGAGTTCCACTGGGGTCTTCACTGTGTCATGTCCAGACAGAGGCACAGCAAAGCAAATCATAAATGGCCATAATATTCACATAGCAAGGGGTGGCAAAAGCCACACACACTCTGGCTAGGCTAACAAATGCCCTAGAGTGGATAGCCTAGTATGAACCTATGAACCTATGAAGATACAAATTGTACAGGACACTAAGGATAATCCCAAGGCTTTCACAACTGATGGTAGGAACCATGTTGGGAATTCACAGATATGCTCTGAATCACACAAATATCACAAACACACACACATATTGCCAACATACATCCTGACAGGTGCAGTGCAACCCCGAATGCAGAATATCTATCCCAGCAGACTGCTGGCACCGTGACATTGCAGATGCTGAGGTAACAGCCAACATCTACAAAGCAAAACACACAGCAGCAATGGTATGAGATAGTGTCCTGGGCTTAGTGCAACATGGACTCCAAGATGAATGGAATGCCAAACCACACTACTGCTCAATGTCAGCCTTACCACAGAATATGTACCCAAAGAGCAGTGTACAACAACAGTGGTCCTTCTCAACAAAGGTGTTGCCTGAATGGATACTGAAAACTACTACCCCAGAATCCTGAGAAGCTCGGTCTGCACAGCTATGGAAAGGATCAGCATGTACCACAGACATAAAGATATTGGGGACCTACTGACACCGGACCCTAACCAGTGTGGCTTTCTTAAGTGCAGATCCTGCCCCTAAACATGTTTGACTCAATTGAAACAGTCATTAAGGTCATTGATGAGGGCAATGTGGTCCACACAGCGTAGCTGGACCTTGCAAAGGCTTTTATACAATACCCTATGTGTTCATTATAGATAAGCTCACCAGCTTAAATATAAACCCCTATGTCAGTAGAGGGGTTGCAAACCAGACCAAGGACAGAACAGACATGGTCAGACATGCTGCAGCCATGTCAGACTACAAACCAGATATAACTGGCATCCCACAAGGCTTGGTCCTGGGATCTCCCTCGTCTGGTATATATGTCCCATAGGTACAAGCAAACATGGAAGGACTGTGTCTGAACATGTTTGCAGAGGACTACAAACTGCTCACCACATATGATCCACCAGCTGACACAAGCATCCCACAAAAGGGCCACATAGAAACAGACAACTGGTGCCATAGCCATGTCAGCAAGCTAATTGCAGAAAAGTGTATAGTCAACCCCCGTGGATATACAGTAAGTGCCCACCAATTACCACATAGGTGTTAACCCATTATGTAGTTAACATGTAATGAGAGACCTGGGGACACAAGGTGATAGATATTCTGCATTGGACAAACATGTGCTGTAGTGTTTACAGAAACATACCATATACCCACCTAATCATGAATGTTGTCAGATCTAGATAAGGGGAGGTCATTGTGACTCTGCAGTCATCCTGCATCAGCGGTACAATTGACTACAATAGCCCCTGTGGGATGTACCTCAGCAGACACCTCCATCAACCGTAAAGTCCCCAACAGTACCTCACCAGGAGTATCAAAGCGCTTGCACAGATGCCATGTGTTGCCTGTGTTGCTGGTATCAATAAACATGATGCACCTTGTACAATCTGAATGGCAGTGAGCTATGCACATGAGAGACCTGAACCCCAGCACTGACTTACATAGGACAAGCTGTACTGCATGATCCATAACACAGAAGTCACCCCCACCCATGAGTGAACCCCCAGTACAGGCTACCCATAGAGTCACTTATCAATCTTCCTCAATAGGAATCTTGATGAGTGGATGGGAAATGGTAGCTTTATCCTGGGTATCACTGTCATGTCACAGGTAGACAGAGGCACAGTATACTAACCATGACATATGTCATGGCAAACTCCACTTACAATGTATGTTGAAGGACACACTCTCCAACTAGCATTAGACATGGACTAGGGCACATCGCTAGTGTTTGCAAATGTACACCTATGTTGTGGAATACACTACTAATGCTGGACAAGCCTGGTTTAAGTAGATCATATCTGAACAGAATGCAACATGGTCAGATGTACACAACTGGCCCCTAACCAGGCTGTTGTGTTCACTATCAAAATGTAAAGCAGTGATAGCACTAAAGCCCAGGATACTGTCCACCACAGTCAAAGTCCTACCAGTACACTATACAGTACTACAGTGTTAGGTCAGTGTGAAAGGATGTTGACAACTGTATGCAAAGTATCCCATACAAACACTGCAGGCACAGTATAATCCTGTTGTGTTCACACACAAAGCAGTTGTACAGTAACTACACAACATGACACACAACACACAACCATAAACGGGTGATATTTGTTGAAGTTCACACTCATCCACAAATGTGGTGGGCTGCAGAGTCCAACATATGGAATGCTCACACTGGGCATGCTCACACACTTTGATAAATGAGACATATGTCAGACAACATGCCATGGGAAGGTTGAACTGGGCATGCTCACACACTTAGGCCAAATCTCAGTTTAGCAGTTGGACACACATATCTGGTATTTTTACGTGTTATTCCAGGAACCAACCACATTACAGCAGTCTGCCCTTTGCACACAGTTAAATGACTACAGAGACATACGTGATATAGTGGATCCCTCCCATATGCAAACATCTTCCACAGATGCACAAGTTGTTCATACAAACAGGGAATGCTATGGCAATAAAGATGTGCAAACAGTCTATCAGCAACAAATAATGTGCATTTGACAATTAAACATATGGGTGTAGAGGTCAACACTAGGCTGTTTGCCCTAGGGAATGACAGCTTAGCCAGAGTGTGCTTGGTGTCTGCCTCCCCACAGGATGCACATTCCCCTTTCTAAACACCGATGATGTCAGCACCCTATAAGTACCAGGAGAAACGAAACTTCTTAGTAATGTGAATAGCGCGCTCTGCTAATGAGTCCGTCACAAGTGTCATAACATAGTTAGGTAGGGGTTTGAATCCTACAAATGCTCAGTGTGAGTGAGTGGGGGTGGTGTGTGTGTAAGTCTGTGGGAGAGAAATGTCCCTTTTGGCAACTAGGAAAACACACTACAGGATGCACATTCCCCTTTCTAAACACCGATGATGTCAGCACTCTATAAGTATAGCAGGAGAAGGGAAACCTCCCAGTAATGCAAATAGCGCACTCTGCTAATGCGTCCGTCACAAGTGTTATGACATAGTTAGGTAGGGGTTTGAATCCTGCAAATGTTCAGTGTGTGTGTAAGTCTATGAGAGAGAAATGTCCCTTTTGGCAACTGGGAAAACACACTACAGGATGCACATTTCCCTTTCTAAACACTGATGATGTCAGCACCCTATAAGTACAGCAAGAGAAGGAAAACCTCCCAGTAATGCGAATAGCGTGCTCCGCTAATGTGTCTGTTTCAAGTGTCATACTATAGTTAGGTAGGGGTATGAATCCTGCAAGTGTGTGTGTTTGGCTGAGGGGGGTTAGTTTGTGTGCAATTGTGTGTGAGGGAAATGTCCCTTTTGGCAACTAGGTGAACAGACTACAGGATGCACATTTCCCTTTATAAACATTGATTATGTCAGCACCCTATAAGTACAGCAAGAGAAGGGAAACCTCCCCATAATGTGAATAGCGCACTCTGCTAATGTGTCCGTCTCGAGTGTCGTCAGATAGGGGTTTGAATCCTGCAAATGGCAAGGGTGTATTTTTGGCTGAGGGGGGTTAGTGTGTGTGAGGACAATGTCCTTTTTGGCAACTAGGTGAACAGACTACAGGATGCACATTCCCCTTTCTAAACACTGTTCAGCTGAAGGCCATGGCTCTGGCACAAGTTGTCTGTTTCTATGATGCCCCTTTGGAAGATGCTTGTGTAGGCTGGAGAGTCGATTATGGTGGCCAGTTCGCAGTCATCTGCATATTTGATCAGCCACAGTCTGTCCATGTTGGCCTGTACCTCCAATAAATATATACCAAACAAGAGAGGTCCCAGGACTGAGCCTTGTGGGACACAACTTGTAACTGGTTTGAAGTCTGGCATGGCTCCAGCAATTCTAACCATGTGGGTTCTGTCCTTGAGCCACTGTGCAATCCATCTAGTGACATAGGGGCTTATATTTAAGCTGGTGAGCTTCTCTAGAATGCCCAAGTGGGGTATTGTTGTGAAGGCTTTTGTGAGGTCCAGGTAGGCTGTGTGAACCACCTTCCCCTCGTCAATGGCCTTGGTGACTGTTTCAAAGAAATCAACCAGGTTAAACCTGGTAGTGCTGGTGTGCTCTCAGTAGCCCTGAACCAGGCATCTGTTACTGCACAGATATCGATGTTCTCCATGCCAAGGAGTGTTTTGGGTGCATGCATCTGGAGGTTTAGACTTCTGGCATTGGGTAGCATTACTCTTAGTTTATTATCCCCTTGTGATACCTATGAAGGTGGGTTTGTCATTTGAGCCTACTATGGGAGTAGCAAGAGCCTTTGCCAATATCTGAAAGCCCAGGGGTGACAGGTGCAGGCCATCCCTAGCGAAGCAGGTAGTTCAACAGAAGATGAATATGTGAATGTGTAGTGCCTGTGATTAGTTAGCAGTAGCATATATGACTGCTCACGTGGACACATGCCAGGTAAGTCATATGCACTGTGTCACAGGCAATGTACATGTGAACAGGACAAACAGTGACATCCTGTCAAGTGGGACATGGACATACATATAGTAAGCTATGCAGATGGCACTAGGAGTCCACAGAAGCTCTATAACTATGCATTGCAGGTGTGATCAGTATTCCAGGGTAACTGCAAGCAAACATGCATGCAAACAAAGCTACAGTAAACAGGGCTGCATGTAGTCCATTGTACAACAAACAAGCTGTACCAGTTCCAGTAGGTAACACTGCAAATATGCAGGCACTATGCACATGTACATGGAAATACATGGGTCAGATGGCTAGGGTCCAGTCTCAGTGCACACAAGTGTACAGACCATGTACTGTCAGGATGTACAATAACTGGATGGAATCCCATGTGCTCATACCTGCAGTAATACACATGTCAAATAACAGACACTGAGCCTTCGCTCAGTGGTTCCATACTTAGTAGGATGTATGCTACCTGGCCTGCCACCACAGTATCCCTGACATATATGGGGACTCTCCCTCCTGTGACAGTTAGTTTTGTGTGTTGGGGCTGTCTAGCATGGTATGAGATGTGAGCATGCAGTGCTAGGGTGCTCCTGTGTGTCCTGTACCAGTCGTGTAGTACTGCACACATATCAACATCCTCAAACATCTGCATTGCAGAGTCCAGTGTGGGCAACATGCCACTTGCAATTTACATGTCCATCATTGCATATTACTACATTCATTACCTTATCCCTGTGCTACCTATGTATGTAGCCTTCTGTTGACATCATTACCACCAGTATGCCAACATGTGCAGATGATACACTGTGGTACTTACCATGGGTGTAGACAACAGGACATGACAATCACACACTTACTGCATCAGGCATGCTGTGATATACCTACAATTAATTCAGCACACAGTACTGTTAACAACATGATACTATTACTACCCATCTATGTGGTCACCCTGTGCATCAGCAACATGTTAACCTGTACCTGCACAGTTGTTACAGATTGCAGGAGGTGGCACAGTTTCATCATATGCACAGGGTGTGAACTTGGTATGCCTGAGTCAGCCACCGATACCACCAATTGACATGTATGTGTATGTGTGTTGGTGAGGGACAGCAGTAGAAGGTGGGGCAATGTTGATGCAGTGTGTGCATGTATGCGGTAGCCCTAGGTGTTGTCAATTCGCATGTGTGTATGGATGCACACAGTTCCACCTCATGTCTGCCATATACTGGTGTTTGTGGACAGCCACAGACTGTACCTGCCAGGTCATACAGATCAGTGTCTCTGGCCACGGACACGGTACCTGTGCCTTGCAGGGGTGCTACGGGCCGTATCCAGTACCAACCCAGACTGGGTATTGTCATCAGAAGCAGGTGTTCGTTGACTGGACACAGATCCCTGTCAGGCCCGGCCAGAGCCACGTGCACGTGGTCTCCTGGGGCGGTCTGATGACAGCACAGACCCAGCATTGCTGGAGCTGCTGCTGGCACTACGGGGGCGGCCGCGGCCCTGTTGTCGTCCGCGATGGCTGCCAGCTGCTGCTGTTGCTGGCATATGGCCACGTCGACGCCTCAACCACCCACCATCGCCCTGGCTCATGGACACGTAGTTGTGGAACCGGTCTAATATGTCCCCACAACGTCTGTCTATGACATCGGTGAAATCACGGATGGCAGCTGCAATGTCATGCATACTGTCAGTCATGGCTGTGCGACATGCTGTCAGCTCCCTCAGACCCTGTCTGGTGTACCGTTCCATACGTGACTGTGCCTGCATGACAGCCCGAAACATAGCTGAGGTTGTAAGACCTCTGTGGGCATGTCTGACAGGGGCAGTACGCCCATGGATGCTCCCACGAGAACCCCTGGACATCTGTCTGTGTGGTACCATCTCTGGGCCATGCCCATGGCTGCTGTGTGGGGAGGCATGTGCCACAGATACCACATTACCCTGGTCAATGCCCACTGTATGCTGTCCATCACCTAGGGACATTGGTGACAAAGGATGTATTGGCAGGATAACTGTGCGCCTTGATGGGGTCGACAGCCGTGTACTGTCAATCAGCTGACCAATGGCAGACCCTGGCATACTTTCCTGTGCCATTACACAGATGTCATCATTATCAGTACCCATGGCACCTGATTCAGGTTCCCTGCTACATGACACCAGAGCAGCAACAGAACCTGTGGGAGGGAAACAGGAAACACAGTTTACAATGTCTACACATTACCAGTGATGCACACATGCACACAAGCACACATGCACACATGCACAGGTGCACACATGCACACATGCACAGGTGCACACATGAACACATGCACACATGCACACGTGCACACATGCACACATGCACAGGTGCACACATGCACACATGCACACATGCACAGGTGCACACATGCACACATGCACAGGTGCACACATGCACACGTGCACACGTGCACACATGCACACGTGCACACATGCACACATGCACACATGTACAGGTGCACACATGCACACATGCACAGGTGCACACATGCACACATGCTCAGGTGCACACATGCACAGGTGCACACATGCACACATGCACAGGTGCACACATGCACACATGCACACATGCACACAGTTTCACACAATTGTACAGTACTCAGTATGCGTGATATCAACACACAGATACAGACACACCTACATGCATACAAAGAGCACTACTAAGTGAGCCAAATAGTGCTATTACTATCCACACTATTACAGGAATTGTTAATACACACTCACCAGCATGGATAGGCTGCATTGCTGTTATACCAGAGGGTCCTGCAGATGTGAAGAAACTAATGTCAGAGGGCACAACTGTGCCATTGTTACTGAGTATGATACAGGTCAGTAGTACAACAGTCGCCTTTCACAGGTCAGCTGCTAATATTGAGGATATCACACTTGCACATTAAATACTATGGTGACAGCTACAAACCAAGGACACACCTCACACATGCATTAACTACCAGTGTACACAACAGACAACTATACATATGGCATATTACCTGCACGTTCACTGTCTTGCTGCTGAGTGGCTCCAGCCTCCATCATAATGCATGTCTGCTGCTGTTGTTGTTGCTGGCGGACTGGAGCCACTACACTCATGAGTAGTCTCTCCAGTCTGGTGAGTGGGGGATGTGTAGCCACCCCACCACCTGTGGCGACCTGTTGCCTGTGGATATCCGATGCACGCTGACGGACATGTCTGATTAAATCACTGCAGTGATGTCGTACCTGCTCATATGTCCTATTATGCGTGCCTATGTCATTTACCCGACGGACAAGGTCTTGCCACAGTGCAGCCCTCTCCTGCTGATTCTGGCTGGTGCGGGAAAAGAGTATTGCATAATCCCGCACCAGGCTCTAGTGTATCTCCTCATCCTCAGCTGTGGAGTAGGTGGGATTCGCTGGTGGGCCATGTACCTGAGAAAGAAAATAACCTGGTATCAGCAATATATGTCAGCAGAATTTGGCACACATACTACACATGCTACTCGACTGTTATGATACAACATATCTCACATATGTAGCATCTGTCTGTCTATTGGTGGATACACATGTAGATGGCCAGGTATCAGTGCTCAGCCAGCAACTGTGCAACAGTACCTGGCACACTCCATATGACATACTACCAAACCCCAGCAGTCAGAACACTGGTTCAGGTCAAGTGCACCTCCTCACTCTGGGGTTTGTATCTAGGTACTGTATGGCCTACATCATCAACTACTGTGAGCTGACCACACACTGATTGCCCTGGATATACATATCCCACCTCCACCACCAGCACAAACGACTATAGTGCATAACATTACAAATACAAACTTTACACTTTGTAACAGTGACATGGTATCCTTTCAGCCCACTGGGCCAGTGGCAGATACAACCCACAATGCTGACCTCTACACAATTGCTTTCTACAGACATCTCCGAGAATGCATGGATCATGCAATCCCATATATGACCAAGACACTCTCCACAAAGGGACAGCATCCTGTCTGGTGGACCCCAGCCATAGACAGATTGTATTACAGAAGATGGAAGCTACTGCAAGACAGAGCATAATTCCATAAAGGGATGGCATGTCTGAGCAGCACTAGTAAGGATCTATTTTCCATCATACAAACATCCATGGGCAACTTTGAGAGGGAAATCAAGAGGGACACTACAGATAACCAGAAGGCCTTCTTCAGTTATGTTAGCAACCTGGTCAGGATCCATCCTCTATGCCCATAGTTAGTACACAACAACACATATTTCACTGACACCACAGATATTGACAACATTGTGGCAGACAGGTTCAGTGCAGGTGTCACTCCGCCCTCTCCCCCAAAATAAGACATAGTTATCCCAGCTGACTGTAACCTCCCTGTCATCACAGATGTCCAGGTGAGAGCCACCCTCAGGACAGCAGAATACACAACATGAATGGGTCCTGATGGTATCCCCAGTTGCATGCTACATAAACTCTGACAGGAGCTAAACACACATATAGAAATGCTATGTAACACTAGCCTGACTACAGGATATGTACCTGTACACTGGCGCACAGCAGCAGTGATTCCACTCCATGAAGGAGGCACCTCAACATACCAATACAATACAACACAATACATTACATTACAATACAATACTATACAATATGCTATTGCCCCTGGGACTACGGCAGTGTACTGTTCTGCTACCCTGACCATTGTGACACATGTGGTGTGATGGTACCTGCTGCTGTCACACAGTTACACAGGTTGACTCATATGGCATATTACCTATCTGACTAACATTCAGTAGGGGTATGTGTGACATGTACTCATGGGGAGTCTTGCTTCTTAACACTGTGTGGTTTATTGCAGGGTATGTCTTATCTGTGGGTAGGAACTTTTACGTCCACATGTGCACTCTATTGCAGTGGCACGGATGACACACAGCAGACATTTAGGTTGTGGATGGTGTGAGGTGTTACTATGGTTGTTGGACATCTGTCATGGGTGTGCTTACATATGTAAATCCGGGAGTGGTAACCTCTATGTGGGTAGTATATGTGTACTCTGTGGTGTTGTCAGTCACTGTGCATTGGTAATGTGTTTGAGTGCATTGTCACAGTGTTGTACATGTCACTGTGTCCTTCTCCATATCTGTAGCTGTCATCTGAGGTCCATACCATGGCATCCATTATGTGGTGTGGAGGGGTACACCGACCTACATGTCCATAGCTGACACACCATGTCCGCTGACACATACCATGTGCAGGTATTCCAGGGATAGTGTGCCACTGTGAATATCATTGGGGCCACTATTGTACACATTTATGACCCTGTTCACCCCTGACACTTGCAGTGGTGGGCAGCCAATCACATATCTGGTGGTTACTGGTGTAGTTGATTTGGAATGTAGTATGAGACTCCGGTTTTGACACTGGTGTTCACTCCATGCCTTTGTCACCAGGCACCTGTTGCAATACATCTGTACACATGTGCCTCACTCAGCATTTATATACATCTCTCTCTCTCTCTCTCTCTCTATATATATATATATATATATATATATATATATATATATATATATATATAGATATATCTATATATATGTGTATATATATATATATATATATATATATATATATATATATATATATATATGTCTGTATACATATACACATATATATATATATATTGATGTACATATATTGCTATAGATGTGGAGAGAGGGGGGGACACAGAGGGGGTGTGAGTGACAGAGGGGGTGGGACAGGCTGTGTTGCAGGTCATCATATACAGTCATACCTGAAGATAGTCAGATCAGTCTGTCTATGTATATGTATCTACATATATCTATATCTGTATGTGTGCATTACATAGATATGTTTGTACAATATTCTATCTACATCTGTCTATGTATTCCTACATCTCTCTCTCTATGTATGTATACATATATGCATATATATATATATATATATATATATATATATATATATATATATATATATATATACACATACATATGTTGACATACATACGTATCCATATGTTAGACAGGTATATCAACAAATTTGTCTACCATACTGTATACACACACTAACATACTGCTAAACATACATAACTGTGAAACCTACTTTGTACAGGGCACTACAACCTACAATCAACCAACATTGATATGTGCACATAGATGCTCTCACATACAAATGTATGTACAGCCTTCACTGATAGTTGCTGTATGTCCCCTGCCCTTTACACATCTTCATATACATATGGATACAGACCAATGACACATATGGAGGGTTCACAGTATGTAGACCTTTATAGTATTACTTTACATTACCTGTGTTTGTCACAGCTGCTTGTGTTGCCGACTGGTTCTCTGTCCTGTTGCTCCACTTCCCAGTTGTCAGCTTTCAGGTAGCCGTTGCTGAACAATTTGTTTGTGTCTGCTTAATTGCAATTTTCTCTGTCTCTCTCTCTCTCTCTCTCTCTCTGTCTGTCTGTCTCTCACGTCCTTCTCAGGGTGCAATGAAAGTATTGCATGTGTGGACTGGGAGTACAGCATACTTTTGTAGGTATCTGCATATGCACATGTGATGGCCTCTGCACCAATTGTTAGCCAGCATTTGCTAATTGCATGCAGCCAGTTGTGTACTGATTGCAGTTCTCACTGTGATTTCAGAACAGTGCTATAAAAAGGTATGTGAGTTAGGCATAGCCCTTTCAGATTTTAAGGGCAGGGACCATGCTGTTATGCTGTGGACAATGTTCTGTGAGTGTAAAGGTTGGTATCTCTCTCATATTTCCAGGTGTGTTGTAGATTAACATTCCTCCATTCATTTCTCCAGTTTCCTGTACTAACTGTGTATGTACACTGACACCTACAACTACTACTACTGTTAATGTGTGTGTGTGTGCTTTCCTTTCACTTTTGCTTGCACTTTGTTGCTAAGGCTTCAATAGTTGTCCTTTACAGTCACTACTTGTATGCCTGGTAGGTGTCTTGACTGTAGTGTGCTGCTGTAGCTTTCCTATTTTCCATGTACATCCACACCTTGGAATGCTTGCTATATCTGCTAGGGTGTTACAGCATGCAGTGTGCTCTGGCCATGGTGTGGGCCTTGACATCTATTAGGGTATTTGAGTATGCTGCTGAGCAGGCCCCAGAGACTTTCAGGTTCATCTGTTATGTGCCTCATGGAATGGTACATATCAGTGGGGTACACCCATTAAAATGTCTGGTATGCTGCAGTTGTGACTGTGGGTTAGCATGAGCATATGTATTACTACACATTTTCTGCCATGCAAGTGATGAATACTTTCAGGACTCCATAGTTACCATTGCATGTGTTACACCTTTCTGCCTACTGTTTGTACATTTCACATGGGGTCTGTGGGGCATCCTGTAAGTCATTCACTGTTGCTATGTCTAGGCTCTTAACTATTCAAATATGGTGGTGTCAGACCCATCATGTGTACAGATATTTGCAGGTTGTCCACATTTCTGCCTCATATTTTGGTCAATATCTCATGCACACCTTTTTCTGGCAAATCACTCTGGGCTCAAGTCAGAATATGGTGACAAACATTCAAGTTTCAGACTTCATACCATTCCAAACATCCCACAAAGTGCAGACCCTGTTACTCTCTGAACTGTCTGCATTTGTTGTAACATTATTTGTAATGTGTCCCTGGTTTTGGGCCTTTGCTCCACATATTTTATTACTTGGTCCAGATGTGTTCCTGTAAGGGGTTGTGGGGTATGGGCAGTGCTTATCCTGCTGTGAGTATGTGAGTGGCTTGCAAGGTGCTATAGTGACATTATTACCTACTAGCTTCCAACTAACATGGCTGTTTCTGTTCACACACTACTATTATGGAAATCCACTAGTTTTGATAGTAATTCTAAATGGCATGCTTTGTGTACTACACATCTATATTCCCTTTACATTAATTCCTACTATTACATGATATATTTATTTTAGCACAATGTTCTTGTGTAAGAGTCATGGCTTAGTGGTAAGTCATGCAGACTACTGTTTCCAAGGTCTTGGGTTCGGGACTCACAGTGGGATTTTATTTTGCTTTTGAGCTGAGTACAGGACCTGTCAATCAAAGTGACTAAGGCACTTTTAAGCAGTTGTAACCGGGTTAGCGCTGGTTTGCACGGAGCTCACGCATGCGCACTGGTGGTTAGCTCCGTGCACACCCGCTTACAACCGCTTAAAAGTGTTTACTCTTGCGCACACCAGAGCTATTTTCTTTGAAAGAAAAGAAAATGGAGAGACAGGAAAGTGGTGAAAAAGGGGTCACAAACAGGGTAAGACAGTAGGGAAACAAGCTTGGGATGTGCAGGAGGGATGTAGGTAAGGCCCATAGCTGCCCATTTCTTCATCAGCAACAGCTGTGCATATGTATGTAATTTGGTGTGACATTTGAAACCTTCCACCCCTGAGAGAGGTGTCAGGACAACAATAATACTTGTTGTACAGCCAATTGTAATTGATAGGTTCCATGTCCAGTAGACATGTGTGCAGAATGAGCAGCTATGTATGGGGCATAATTTTTTTGTGGGTACAGAGTGCCTTTTTTTTTTTTTTTTTTTCAGGTGAGAGTGGTATGTCAGGTGAAGGAAGTCAGTACAGCTGGGGAGGTAGGTTGGGTAGGTAAACAGACAAGACAAACAAGATGCATACAGGGGCAGTGTATGACACGTGTGGGGGTTACGCAATTGACAGGGACGGAGGTTTGGATATCCAGAGCCCATGAGCCCACAGATGGCAACAGTGGAACTGATATCCCCACCCATAGGCAGTTGCCACTGTTCCTTCACTGCCCAGGATGGGGCTGTGCTGAGGGCTGTGTAGGCGGGACAACAGGCATGCCCGTTAGTTGCGCCACCCATGCCTAGAGCTGGTGTAGGGGCTCAAGAACAGAGTTCCGAATCTCCCTACGCACCACAGTCCGGATGCTACGGAGGGTGAGTGGTGGTTCTCCTCTGGCCACACTTGCAGAGGGGGGGGTGAGCCCCATCCCCTGCAGTGCTTCCACCCGCAGGTGGTACAGGGCCACCGGAGGAGGGTCCAGACTCGGAACTAGTGCCAGGTGCACTCGCCAGCTGAGGTGGGAGAGGTGGGTCCGCTGGAACCCGCCTTCCCTGTCGTCCTATGTTTTGCATTATGTCATGACAGTTTGGGTTAGTAACATATAATACCATTCACAATTAGTTGTAACAGCATGCATTAGTATTCCCATTAACCAAACACCCAGATATTAACACCATCGAACAGCGTGCATAACACATGCATAATTTGAACAGAAATACACAGTCCAACAACATGCAGGGTTAATTGATGGCAACAGGCCATCAGGTGTGGATGTATGAACAGGGCAGATGCATCAACGGACATGCAAATATATATGACCCAATAGGACAAACGTCCAGGGGTGTTAATTGTGATTGCACATACCATTTTCACGTGGAATGGGTTATATGTGGTTATAGGGTGGGGTGAAGAAAGTAATATTAACACCTTCAAATAACAATACATATGCTGTACATTTCTAATAGCTACAGTTATATACACACTACTGTTCTAACTACAGTTTCCTATATGATAACTATTTCAACTTGGTGATAGGACTGTTACTGCAACATCAATATACATTTTATGGTTCTTCATACACATTCATATCTAGCTTTGTTCAGCTACATCATCCTGCTACATTTGCTTTATATAGCTGTAGACAAGTGTGGATGTTTGGTATATCAGACAATCATCCTATCTGCATATTGCAGACTGAGAGCAACATATCCAGATTTTGGGATACACATTCCTGATGCAGCAACACTTTGAACAGATTTTGCTGTTTGGTTTTGAATCTCACATGCATTTCATTCTGTCTTGACTGCAGTATACTTTATTCAGGGGTTATTACTACTGTATTGCTGGATTCATGACACTTTCTCACACTCTCTCACTTGCTTTCATTTTACTATTCAGGATGGTACTTCTAGGCTTTATTGACATGTTTTACCAGTAGTTATTACAATCCTTTCCAGCAGTCTCACTTCTGTCATGTTTCAGTATTTCCACAGGGATATATTTCACACATGTGATTTCATCATCTTCTGCAGCTATACTTTTCAGCCTGCTGCAGGTTGTGTACTATTTTCTTACAGGCAGGGCATTTTATTTCAGAATATATGTCGGACAGTTTCATTTTTAGGTTAAACTTACAGGCTGAGACACACTTTTGTAATCAAGCAATACTTGCATACACTTTCACACTGTTACTTGCAGATTTTATTCCTTACTGACTACACTGCACTCTTTTGCTGACTGTCATACTTTTCTATTTCTTTACAGTTACTGGTAGTGGATTACTGACCTGCCTGGTGGCGCAACCACACCAGCCTATCACCATAGGCTCTGCGGTTCACAGAACGGACACCTGCAGCTGTAATATAAATTAAGTAATATTGGAATACACATCTCCATAATATCAGCTAGTTTAATTTCTTACATACATAATTAAATGTTACTTACTCAGTAGTGGGGTGTTGGGTGTTTGCCGGGCCTCCTGGATCCAAAGGTTCAGTTGGTCCTGCTTGCGTCTCTTCAGGTCCGCATGGTGGTGACGGACCTGCTCACCAGTCCTTGGAATCCCTGTGGCACTGGTGAGATCATGAGCCAACCGGTCCCACGCTTTGGCCCTGTATGCTCCCCAGAGGACCTGGCCCTGCATGAGTTGGGCCTCATGATTATGGACTAGGAGCCAGACCATGTACCTGGACTCCTCAACACCCCACCTCTGTGCTTGAAAGCAACTACCCTCTCCTACTCCTGTCATTCTGCCTGCAGGTCAGTTCTACAATCGTTTATGCTGTGTATTCCCACCTATGGGGCTTATATAGTCCGTTTTTCCCACACATATCTGTAATTGGCCATTTTGGAATTGTATCAACTTCAGTAAACCTGCATTGTCATGCTCTAGTTTGTATTCATGCCTATATATTAGCTATTATTGCATTTAAAGGTACTGCTGTCATGGCTTAGTGGTTCTGTACCTTGACTATGGTGTATAGTATCCTGGTTTCGAACCTGGCCACTGCTTTTTATTTTTCATGACTGTCTAGACATGCTGAGGGGTGTGTCTGTGTAAAGGCAGTTTTGATACGGCTTGCTCAACGTTGCCCGTCGGTTAGCTTGTTTGCGGCGCAGCTCGCTCAAGCGGGTACGCTGCTTTAAGCCTCATTTGGCTAGCGGCACGCATATTACGCTCAGCTCAGTTAGGGGCACATAGATTTAGCGTGTTAGACCACTGCTCAGCTACGGGCACTCATTTTGCACCAGTTAAACCGCTGCTCATCAACGGGCACATGCACTCACTCTGTTAAACTGCAGCTCAGCTATGAGCACATCTGGCATTTTTTCTTCTTTTGTTACCTCACATGTCTTCAGTATAAATGGGCTATTTCATTACATTTTACATAACTTGTGGTTTTATGTGTACATATTTGTCAGGGACTTGTTTCCTGCTTATTTTGAAAAAAAAAAAAATTGGTGTTGTGGGGACTCAAACCATGAATGCCTGCTCTTCAGCCAACATCTCTACCGCTACGCTATTGCTTCCTGGCTTATTTTGCATATTTAGTTCTTATATGCTTTCCCACTGACTGCTAACTGTAGCTGCGCTATGGGCACGCCCGCGCAAACGAGCGCACTCACGGTTAAACATCTTTACAATTTAAAAAAAATATATAACATGTTCATTGATATATATTTTATGTTCATAGTCTTTGGGGGCATGTCTTGTGTTGTGTTTATTCACATTTCCGTGGACTCTGTTTTGGGTGTTTACTTTGGGTACTTTTACACTTCTTGGGGCGTGTCCGCTTGCAGGGCTCAGCCTACGGACACGCCCCCTACTGTCTTACATGGACCATGTTAAACTTAGGTGTGATTCAGCATGCTCTCATGAATATGCAAAGCATGCTGACATCACTCCGTTTAACTGCAGCCTCCGTGTAAGAGTTATAACTCTTACTCGGAGGCTTTGTGAATCCTGGGGTATATCTTCTCTGCATGCTGGATCTAGCCTGTAATTACCTGTGTTGTTTTCCAGCATTTTATTAGCACATAAATCAAAGCATACCCAGCATATCACATGGACACCACTGATGGTCCCAGCATGTTATTAACACATAAATCAAAGCACAGCCAGCATATCACATGCACACAACTGATGATACACACCACTAGCAATTCATGTACTGATAAATGTATTTATACAAGCGTTAGCTTAAGCTTCTTCATGGTGTTCTGATACTGTGGCATGCTTAGTAAATACAAAGCAGTTTACTTTGAATTATCCCATAATAATTTGTGGTGTCCTTCTCTGTGCAGAAGCTATAACTGGGAGTCAAAGTCTAAACATTTATAGATAAAAGAGCTTGAAAAGAAACAATTAAACCATTGCTACATGTAAGACTAAGATAATGATTGTTTATTTTAGCTGCATACTTCTAACAGTCAGTTCATTTCTGCCTTTTAAAAAAATAAAATAAACAGAACTTGTTTTGTATAAATACCTATCAGAAGAACTATGTAAAAATTGTTTTCCACAAACTTAAGGAACATTTTGTACTCACTCACGCACTAACCTGCCTTTGTGTACTTCCAGTTTACTCCCATACCTCCTTATGGCATCCAGAACTTTTTTGGATTGAGCTTCTTTAACAAAGTGACTTACCAGCTAATAATAGGCAGTATTAAAAAGGGGAAGGAATTATTAAAATGACACTAAGATTGTTAGTCTAGGATGCCATGCAGTGGAGAAATTAATCTTTGTTTGCCACTTATTCGTACTTTCATAATTTCATAACTGAGAGACCTACATGTTATTGAGGTGTACAGAGTGAAACACCAATGTGGGATTCAGGACAATTCACTGAAAATGCTGATTTATATTTATACCAGAAATATTACAAGTTGTTTTTAGTAATTTTGAAAAGAAGCAATATTTCCATATGTACTTAATATTTAAAAAAAACAACTGATTTTCAAACTCTTGAATGACATTAGGTGAAACCTCTGATGCTGTTGAAGAAAACATTTTTAATATTTTCACTGTAAGTTGGACATCCTGAGAGATATCTAGTATTATTTGTATTTGTAATTATATAGTTAAACAAATGTTTTCATATTTATGCAAATATCTCAATAAACAAGCACTTATAGAGAAATTTCTTGTTGTCATGTGAAACCTTATGTCTGGTTAATAAAATTGATCTACCAATATATGTCTAGGTTGCATAGTTTTCAAGATATGAACGTTTGTGAACGTTTAGAAAAAAAATAATTGGGGTCTGTGTGCATCATAATATATTACACATGGATAAGATTGAATATGCTGAGTATTATCACTGCAAAGAGTGTTTCTTACTGATTATGTTGCTATTTACGCAGGTGTAATCGTTTTTGTGGTTCACACAATATTTACATTTATCATATGCTTTTTGTGTTTATTTTTCAGAAAATGCTCTGAAATATAAGATGTATGCATGCTGCTAGAGGTGTGACATTCCACAACACATACGTGTCAAGGAGTTATACTCCAAGTATTGCAAAATGAACTTATTTTGAAGCATGTCTCTCTTATCATGACCCATAAGAAATAAACCATTGTTACTATATTACAATCTAAATGTATAGAGTTAGCTTCATACAGGTTAGAAATACAAAACTCTTAACATATTCTACTAACAATCATCAATAGTGCCTAGTGAAGTTGCATTATGTTAGGATGTATGAAACAAAGGGTAGATGGCTGAAGCATTTATGGCTGATCATATTACCAGAAATGAATATACACTTACCACCAAACTGTTTTCTACGAAGATGTATTACATATCAAGTAATTTTATTTTACGAGCTAGTAATAACCTTGCCATTTTGGACTGGGTATTGCAGAAAAGGGTCAGAGTACATGACTTTCCTGGTAAACAAATAATTAAAATAAGTAAAAATTAAAATAATATTTTAAATAATAATAATAATTTAATAATATTTTAATAATGATTTATCATGAGCTTTTAATCTCAAAGTGACAAAACATGCTATCTAATCAAAAGCTGTACATACGCACATCATCTCAAATATCAGTGCTGGGTACATATACTTTTAAATGATCTTTTTCATGAGTGGTCAAATGTTAATTTGTCTACCTATTGCAATTCATAATTGTGACATATAATTATGAAAAAAAGTAAAATTAATGAGAACAGTTGAGTATTGATGACTGTTATTCTGATTAAATGTTATCCCTCCCAGCACCCTCACGGGGGGGGGGGGTTAAATCTCCCCATACCACCACTATCAATATATATACTAACTCTGAGATTACCATACCTCGCACAAAAGGGAATACTCTGGGAAACTCTAATCTTTAATTTAACAGATGCAGGTCTCCATGTTCACATACTCAGTCTCAGAATTTATAAGAAAATGCAATAATCATATATTTTTTTTTCCCAGACAGAGATGATGGCAGAGCAAGACAGTGAAAATTCATAAAATCATCATGTGCAAAGCACACATAATGTAAGAAGACACAAACAGCAGAAGCAAACAGCCATAAAGTGGTGGGAAGCAGCAGAGATCCTGAAAAGTACTGCATTGACAAAACAGCTGAGATTAACATGCCAATGTATTCCAAAATGTGATTTAAAATGTGATAGTGAATTGATATGCAAAGACTATAGTAAAGGCTTCTAAGTGTAAGACATGCTCCAGTTCATCATACTTGGCTATGTGTATATAGTGCCCAGCTGGTATATAAGCAAATCTGGCAAAGAAAAGTGCCTTTTATATCTATGACTAGACTATGTCACCATTCTTGTGCCTGAATAGAAGTTTGAGATTTCATAGTACAAGTCCCAAAATTACTAAAAAAAGCGTGATTCCTAAGAAATTACAGTAAACCATGAAAGCCATTGTCAGATATCTCACATTAAAACTATGGTTCTGTGTCACATTTGCAAACATAATGTCCTGCTTTTAGCTCTCACCCACTGTGAATGTTATATGGCAAAGTGAAGGCTTGTCTGAAATAGGCAGTGAGGAGTAACACAGAAAGATTTGTCAATTTTCCAGCAGTATAAAAGCAGTTTGTACTTTTTCCTTGAAACTAATCAGACTAATAATATTTGAGCTGGAGATTGATTAATCTAAAGTTATTGTAGTTTTTCCTCAGAATAGGCGTTACAATACCTAATGAGAAAGACACCTTTCCTGTGTAGATAATATATCAGAACTCTGTAACGTTTGATCTTACACTGAAGATGACCAATAGAGGATGTCAGTGCAATGAAAACTAACACTGACATTTTGATTAAGTATTTTGATACAGAAATCAATCAACTATGAAGACAACAAGCATCCCTGTTTGTATATCACACTACAAGTCCATGAGGTACTTTATCCACTGTGTAATATGCTGCAGAATGAACATGTGTCAAGGCAAGATATATACTTAGTATCTGGGCTAAGAAAAGACACCCAGGTATGGGACAGAAAGAGAGTAGAATACCAACTAACAATCAAACATCTCTGAGTAGCTCTTGAGATAAGCCTTTGTTTAAGAAACCAAATAATCATGAAAAAACATTAGTCCTCATTGATAGCAACTATAGGAAAGTAGGACTCAGGTATCACACAGTCCTAATTCATTACCCTGCTGCTGAATAAAGATTAAATGGTCAAGCAGCTTCCGTTTCCCAAAGTTCAACCCATCAAAGAGTGGAGTTCCTTCATAGGAACTTGGCGATTTGTGTCTGCAATGATGAACTTCACTTTTGGGGAGAACTTCCCCCTTCTTTGAGTTAGTGCGACCATAAAGTCGGTATATATAATTTAAGAGGGGTGCAGAGTGGCTTGCCTCCCCTGCAAAAAAACACTTTAGAAAGTGGTTTCAGTAGTTGTTTTTTTTTTCAGTGAATGCACTTTGGGACTTTCGATCCTCGGTGCATTCATTATCGTCCACTGATACTGGAATCATTCTTACTAGGCGTTAGAATGAGAGTTGAGAGAAACTGCTTCCTGGAGGATGGGAAGGGCTAGACCCTAATACATGGATTCATAACTTGTACTAATAAAGTAGACATGACATCTGAATAGATTTTATAAAACCTTGAAAGACAGCAGTCTGAGCTACACATTCCACAGCATTTAAGTTAGCAATACGTTAAAGACGGTGACAGTAATACCTACCATAAACTAGATGTCATAACAGAGTTACATTGAGATTGTGTTAATGTGGATAAAATGATACAAAAGATAGATAAAAATAAACAGAAATGATAAACATGGAAGACAAAAAAAATCAAATAAACAAAAAAAAAATACTTTATCACAGATAATGACTGGAGAATCAGATCTGGAACACAAATATACGGTGTTGCTACAGGATAGTATTAATACCAGATGGGGAATAGCCAGAAATGTTAGTACCTTATTCTTTTAGCTCTATGACCCTGGAAAATATTTAAAGCATTTAACTATATAATTATTACAGCAGAGATGTGTAGGGCGAGACAAATGAGCAGTGCAGCTGTGATATGATCCAGCAACGGCTATCAGTGAAAGCAAATTACATATATGTAACCAACATTTCCAAATGATACTGCTCCTCCCATAAGGAAATCAATTTCTCCATGTGTAATTTTTTTGTGTTATTATAACTATTCAGTAATTATACTTCTAATTATTAACTTTGATTATGTCCTGTAGTGTTAATGAGATCATATGGAAGGCATTTTCAATTAAATTCCGTAGAATGCATTCCTCATCAAATTCCTTTAAATGAGGAACTTGGGTGTGGAAAAAGTAGAGCCTCCAAATGCAGGAATGTTTAGTCTCGGAGCAAACTATGGAAGTTAAAATAGATCGCTGATCAGATAGTAGAATCTGGTAAATTAGAAGACAGAGTACCAACAATGTTAACATTTTGGAGGTCCCAAGCAAAGCTATTGCAATACCATACAGCCCTCACCCTAGCACTCTGTCCACAGCTATCCTCTCCTGGTTATCCAGTCACCTAATCACCACTCCTCTCTTCATCCCTGTCTCACCTTTCCAACCCACTTCAGTTGACCACTTTCTTCTATTTTCTCAGTAGATACGAGTTTCCTTACTTTGGATGAGAAAATAGGTGCATTTCATTGTCAAAGAACACACACACAATTAGACTAATGTGCAGTTACATTCTTGTTGCAAACTCCCGTACCACACTAATGTAGTCAGTTATGCAGAAGACACAGTCACTCCACCATCATTCATACCCATACCTGGTAATAAGGTCCACCTGAGCAGTTAGATGATCTGTTTAAAACATTATCCATTACATTACATGTTACACGATTCATCTTCTCATTCTGACTGACCAACCTATCACAGCCAGCAACCATTCATAGAGTCATTCATGTACAAAACCAGGATGGTTTAATCAGCCAGTATGTAAAATTCCCCATATATATAGCCTTACTAAATTTAACCAAGCAAAATTACCATATTGAGTGCATTGATAAGTTTTAATTATAATGCTGTAATGAAAGCAGCGTACATATTAGCAAAAAAAAAAGCAAACTATCATGTAAGATATTGCTTACAGCCTCCCTAAATGTGGGGTACACTCAGTAGTCAAAATATAAAAAAAGAAGCAAGAAAATTTCTCTTACTTTAATACGGGATGAAATAGTCCAAAGATCTTCACATGTCAAACTTCACTACTGCTTTCAGCAAAAAGCATATGTCTTTGTTAATTACACGGATAAAGCAAAGCAATAATATGTTAGCTGCAAGTAATCAGTTGAATAAATACACTGTGGTTACTTCTGAGTGGGAGAGCTATTCAAACACCATTTCAGATTAATGAGTTATAATACCTGAATGGATAGCAGGGTCGACTTTATAGTTTTGGGAATCCCTGTGGAGTTAAAAAAGCCATGGAGCCACAGCAGAATTAATGGAATCAGTGGAGGTATCACAGGCGTGAAGATATCGGGCCCCATCCTCCAAAGAAATAATAGATTTAGAGACCAAAATTAATAAAATCAATCCCACTCAGAAGGATTGCTGTGGTGCAGGTTTTAGAATTAAGAGAAATTGAAAATCTAGCAGGATTAAAAAAGCCAGATCCTTAACAGACTGGACTGAAACTAGGACCCCAGCTAGATTAACACACTCAGAGGAGTCTGGGCAAAAATTGGTTCAAAGGACCAAGTGAAGCAAAAAAAAAATGTCAGATAGGCTTTATAAGATTAAGAGAATCAAGTGCCCTAGCAAACTTAGCAATCAGTGGATTCAAAAAGACGATCACGGAAAGTGCTGCAGAGCTAATCATACATATTGTCCAGCTGGTACCACATTTGGCATGTATGTGTAAAGGAAACTGGATAGATGGGAAATTAAGAAAATGGAGAAGAGTAACCAGTGGTAAATGCACAACATATGAAAAGTGGGAAGATGGTATTTTTGTGTGTAAAGAGACCCTTTTGTCAGTTTCACAAAAGATAATAAGTGATGAAGGTACAGAGAGTTGGCTGGGGATGTGATCGAGGGAGAAGGGCAGGTAGCAGGGCAGCGAGACAAACAAACATAGAGCATTGGCAAAGACAGTGGTGGTATACACAAAATGTGGGAAGGTCAGTGGATACAGGCCTACATACAAAAGTGGATAAGTGGTGATGTAAAAGGTTGGACAATAAAGAAGAACAGTAACCAGTGGTAAATGCACAACATATGAAAAGTGGGAAGATGGTATTTTTGTGTGTAAAGAGACCCTTTTGTCAGTTTCACAAAAGATAATAAGTGATGAAGGTACAGAGAGTTGGCTGGGGATGTGATCGAGGGAGAAGGGCAGGTAGCAGGGCAGCGAGACAAACAAACATAGAGCATTGGCAAAGACAGTGGTGGTATACACAAAATGTGGGAAGGTCAGTGGATACAGGCCTACATACAAAAGTGGATAAGTGGTGATGTAAAAGGTTGGACAATAAAGAAGAAATAACTAAAAAAAAATGGAGCACACAGAGCTAGGGATATGGTGGAGTTCTGGAATAAATGGTTTTCAGACCAGTGCCAATAACAACAAACCCTAGCATCACTATCCTTGATAGTGAATGTTATGGGCCAGTTACTAATCCATATGCCCAATATTCAGGACCAATAAACCACATGATCTGACAAGCCACACCCGAAGGTACTTGATGTGTCAATACAAGCATCCATTTGCTGGCATACCCTAACAGTGACCAGCCTCCACACTTCATGCAAGGATTCCCCCTATTAATTTCCAGGAGACCTCACATATCCTCCTGAAAGGCAGACATAGAGGACAGCAGTAACTCTCCAGGGAACTTTCAGTGCACAAGACTTTACCACCACCTTCTTAGAGGTAGGACTTTTGGCTAATGGTGATTCAGCATCAGATGCAATGGCTTGTGAAGATCAAAGTGGTCCAAGTCTCTTGTCCTTCTTGTCCTCCTCCAAGACAAGACATTTAGAAGAATGACAGAATGGGAAAATATCAGTAGACATACATGAAATAGCACTGACACACATGAAACTGGACAACCACACAACTTATACACATCCCGCAACAGCCAACCATGTTTAGGTGACACTTCTTCACTGCTCATAAGCAAAGTGTGTCATGTTAAATATATACAACTGCAGTGGTGGTGCTGCGGTAGTGTTGTTGCCTCACAGTAAGACGCTGTTTGGTTCGATTCTCAGCTAGAACGTCTTCTGTGTGGAGACATGCGTGAATGGGCATACCTTTGTTGAAGGTTGTGCATCAGAGCTGGCAACTCGGTACGTAAAAATCTACTGATAAATCATTAGCTGACCGGAGTTCCACTGTGGCGACCCCTAACCGGGAAAAGCTGAAAGACACAAACAAAAACAGTTAATATAGTAGAAGACAGTGGTATTAAAACTACATGCAGTACACTCAAGGATCCCTCATCTAAACCCCCTGCACCTTACTGCTAAAGCAGTTCAGCTTAGTACCACTTCGTGTCACTGTTCACCTAAAGAAGTGGCACCACTGGCATTAGTTAGCACTTATGCCTGATGATTCAGGTATCCACTTTCCACTGTGTGCCATCATAACTGGTTATCAGATGCTCCCTGAAATTCCAGTGTAGAAAGAACTGGAAAATCCCATTCCTAATTTCCTTCTCCCTTCTCTCATCTCAACAGCAGTGGGATTGTCCAGAAATTGTTTACATCACTTTCATGACTTAAAAATTAAACTTATAAATAATTGTCAGACTACCAGCAGCTATAAACCAGACAATAATGCTCTTAGCATGATCATCATCCACACTGTGCCAGGCAGCACTGCTACCAAGTTCTTGAAGTTGCTGAAACCAGGGTTAGTGGACAATGACCATCTATCCCCAGAATTCTTAAATATTGATGCTGATACCATCCCTTGGACCATAAACACACTCATTAATAAGTTCATCAAACACAAACTGATAGCAGTATGCTAGAAGCAAATGCTCTGTTACTGCACTGCATAAAGGGGGATTCCCAGTCACACTAAGTAATTAGTGGCCAATAGCACTAAATTCTCTGATTTCAAAAATATTGGAAAATGTGCCCAGAAGCAACTTTTTTACCACCCTGTGAATTGTAGCATCATCTCCAACAGAGTGATTTGTAGACTTCAGAATGGAAATATCAATGCAGTCTGTGACCTAAAATAATACCTTTAATGTGTGTTTGAGAAATGTGGAGTTGTTTGTGCCATCCTCATAGATGTCTCCAAAGATTCTGATAAAGTCTGTCATTTCATGGATGATGGCTAGTCTGGATCTTCTACTGAGTGCAATTCTGTACTTTTGTGACATCATTCCGTTTATGAAGCCCAAATGAAATGCAAAAGAGCAGCATAAAGAAATGTTCAGTTAGCATAATGCAGTTCATTTACTTTCTGAATCACATTCCTGCTGTGATTACTCATTACTGCATATTAGAGATTAGAATCACTGGTGCTCGCTGTGATCAACAATCCCTGCATGGAATACTGTGCACTCTCTTCTCAGGTATCTCTGTGTTTATGCAGGCACTATATTAGTGCAGGCTGTACAGTGCTTCTCTGCTTTGAACTATTAGTTTACTTCCACAGTATCATGCATGATGTTTTTAAAGGGTCTACATAGTAGTCTCCTGCAGTGCACCATCAATCTATAGGTGATTCCCCCCACCCCACCTCCATGTCTCCACCCCAAGCACACCTCTTGTGCTAAATATGTGTACAGACTGTGATGCTGTGCAGTCCTAAAATCAAATAACCCATCTCAAGTGGTTCCTTCAGTGTATAACACATGAACATGCAGATTCTGACACTAAGCACCCTTTACATAATGTGACCTCCTATTCAGCAGCACTTCCTGTACTAGCCACAATTGTAAAAGGCTTATTACCAACCTGCTATGTGCACTGCCTGCTTCCACTCCCCTCTCACCCAGGAGTTTCTCTGCAATGACCAGTCTGCCACTGAAATGAGTGCTCATTAATACACCATTCATTTCACACTGTGTGCATATGTCTCATCATCTTAGCAAGAGAATTCTGGATTTTGCTCTTATAAACTCAGAAAAGTATTGAATAACAAATTGTGCATTAGCATGCATTTTTCTGAAGGGAATGAAGTCTGAAACTCAAATGTTTTTCATTATTTAATTACTTCAATGCTCAATAATCTGGTCAGTTTAGAGGTGTGTGTGGTACACTGACTGCATGCTGAGAAATGTGCGAGTTTATGTCTTTGTCTATGTTTATGTCTCCATTGCTTCAACCTTAAGAAACTTGACTGGCTAGAACTGCCTAATCTCCTCAAATTTAATCAACTCATTGAAGCTTTCAAAATAATTAATCAACCCGATAAAACCCCAGCCCTGTCCAAAATCCTGACCCCATACTCCAACTTAAGCTGCCTTCGATCCGCAAACAGGAATCAGGTAATGACTATCAAATCAAATAACACGGGAGGTGATGCTCTTTATGCTAACTCTATTGGGAAGCAATGGAACTCACTCCCAAACAGTCTTAGACTCATGACTTCCCTTAACCTATTCAAAAGTAATCTCCGAGAAATACTTAAGTCCCAATGGTTATGCCCATGTCTAAACCCTGATTAAATCCAACACGTCCCATAGCTCTTCTTCTCTCTTCTCCCTTTCAAGAGCTTATATGGTATTTTTTACTTCCTTAATCGCACACATGTCATGTGGCCAATCCTACAAAAGTTATGTTCAAACTACTAGCTTATATATATTGATGTCTCCTTGTTTCTGTTGTTTCATTATGTCTTCTTTTATCATATTGTATTGTTATTATTTTCCTAAATTTGGGAGCTTTTCTCCCCGGGCCTCTACTGAAAAAGGATATGTATCCAGTTGGACTAGCCCGGTCAACAAATGTAAAATAAATAAATAAATAAATAAATAAATAAATGTCTGTGCTGGACATCTGTCAGCACAGCAGGTGAGATCCCCATCTGCAGTGCAGCTGGTTTGCAGTATGGAAGACACCGTTGAATAATATGCTTTGTGTATATATTCTGTTTCTGAATCCCGCCTTTATATCAGCATTCTGTCAGTGTAACTCACTTTCACACTAAATGATATAAGAACTCAGTACCAGATTTACGGTGCACTATACTTACGAAGCACCAGAGTTATAGTATGGAGTACCAAACCTATGGTGCACTATACTTACAGAGTACCAGAGTTATAGTATGGAGTACCAAACCTATGGTGCACTATACCTACAGAGCACCAGAGTTACAGAGTACCAGACTTATGGTGCACCCTACTTATACTGCATTAATGTTACAGAATACCAGATGTATGGAGTGCAAGAAACATGCTGCACCAGAGATAAAAGAGTACCAGACTTATGGAACACCAAGTTAAGAATACCAGACTTATGGAGTAACAAACGTATGGTGCACTATACTTATGGAGCACCAGAACTGCAGAGTACTAGACTTATGGTGCACCATACATAAGTTGTATCAGTGTTACAGAATACCAGACATACAGAGTACAAGACATATAGTGCACTATACTTAGGCAGCACCACAGTTACAAAGTGCCCTAATTATGATGCAGATGCACTGTACTTAACGAACACCAGATTTACAAGGCATCAGACTGGTGCAGTACCAGACTTCTGAACACCACATATCTACAATAAACACAAATGTCCTGAATCAGGCTCACAGATACTGAAAAGTTTTAAAGTTAGTCAGATTTGTATGACCATACTGCACATTCAAACTTCTAATTCCACACAGTCAGGTTTAGCATACTAATCATACATCAAAACTACCTATCATAACATACATTACTCAAATCAATAAAGTGCATTTTTTGACAGATTGTAGAAAGGCATAATGCTATTATTTTATTTAAACACATTTTCTTCTGTGATGGAAAATCAACCAAAAATTAGTAACACTTTAATCATATTAACTGAACTGAAACATGTATCTTGAACAACAAAGCAACAAAAAATAAAAATAAAACTTTCTGCTAACTGGACTACCTTCTGCATATTTAGGTTCATAGGTTCATAGGTTCATACTAGGCTATCTGCCCAAGGGCATTTATAAGCCTAGCCCATAGTTATGTGGCTTTCGCCACCCCTTTAGTTTGAATAAAAACTATGCCTATCATTTTGCTGTGCCTCTGTCAAGCAGTGACACTGAAGTAATCCCTGGGGTATATCTGCAATCTCCCATCCATTGGTCAAGATTCCTCTTGAACAAGGCCAGAGAGGTGCTCTGCCTCACATGTACCGGGATTTTGTTCCACAGCATAGGGAGTCTCTGGGTGATGAATCTGTCCCTCCAGCACATTCTATTTATAACCGTGTCAAGGTTTAAGTCTCCCGCCCTTGTGGTTCTAAGGGATCTAGATTTTTTGAGGTGAGGCATATTCATCAAATCTGGGTTTGACATGGCCTTATATGTCAGGCACAGGTCACCTCTGAGCAAGCGGTATGAGACTGAATAGAGCTGGAGTTCTTTCAGTCGGGCAGCATAAGACATATTTTTGAGACCCTTTATCCTTTTGGTGAGGAACTTTTGGGGCCTTTCAAGCTGCAGCAGGTGTCTGGTCAGATACATTCCGAATGGGGCATTGTACTCAATCATAGGTCTAATGAGTGATGAGTACAGGGGGACGATGACCTCCCTTGATCTAGATGTGAATCCCTTCATGATCAGGTGGGTGATATAGAAGGTTTTCCTAACTACTTTAGCAACATGAGTGTCAAACAAAAGGCTACTGTCAACCTGGGTCCGCAGATCCCTGATGACTTTTTCTGTGCTCAGTGGATTGCCACCTATATGGTAGCTAGGGGTAACCTTGTTTTTCCCGAAGGGTATGACAATGCATTTTTTGGTGTTTAACTTCAGGCCATGGCTCTGGCACCAGTTATCCGTTTCTGTGAGGCCCTTCTGGAGGATATCTGTGTCAGATGTGTTTTCGACTATGGCGCCCAGTTTGCAGTCATCTGCAAACTTTGTCAGCCATAACCCTCCTGTGTTTGCTTGTACTTCAGAAAAGTAGATGCCGAACAAGAGTGGACCCAGGACTGAGCCCTGTGGGACACCACTTGTGACAGGCTTTGAGTCTGACATGGCTCCAGCAACTCTGACCTTGTGGGTTCTATCACTTAGCCAGTTTGCAACCCATCTTGTGATGTATGGGTTTACATTCAAGCTGATGAGTTTTTCGATGATACCTGAGTGGGGTATTGTGTCGAAGGCCTTTGCCAGGTCGAGGTAGGCTGTATGGACTGCCATTCCCTCATCAATGGCCTTGGTGACAGTCTTGAAAAAGTCAACCAAGTTTAAGAGGCAGGATCTGCCTTTGACAAAGCCAAACTGGGTTGGATCCAAAGTCTGCAAGTTCCCTATGTCTTTATTTATGAGTTCCATTATGATCCTCTCCATGGCTTTGCAGATAAGGCTTGTCAAGCTAATCATAAATGCAAACCAGATAATTACACTATTTTTTGGGGGGTTGGGGAAACCTCCTGTCATGCAGAACCTGAAACATATGTAAGTTATGTTTGTTCAGCTATACCAAGAGGGAACACAAATGCATTGTGTTTTGTATATTTCTCAGTCTGACTATTACCCAGCACCCAGAGCAACTGTATTATGACTCGTGCTGCAATTATTACACATTTACCTAGACTGACATCAGTCTTTTGTCTATGTGTTACTTTACGGAGGTGCAGTTTTCTTAGCTACTGTATCATTTGTAATTCAGATGAAAAAAGCATATGGGACATACTGTAAGGCATATCTGTGGATTCATTAACATTGCAGCCATGCTGTGGCTGCACTAACGTAATCCATCATGGCAGTAGGACAGACAGCATTGCTAAATCTATAATGCATGCAGCCAAGACACATTGTACAACGAGGAGCCTCTGTCGGTGCCCATAGCACAGGCTCATGGGAAGATCATGGTCAGCTACATTGTGGTCATCCATGAGTGCATGGTGTAAACAAAGTAGTGTTTCAGCCTGGGATAACATGAATGACAAGCCTTCCTGCTTTTCCAGCGATGGTCTGTACCTCTCTTCTTATTCTGGCTAAAGCATCTGCTGCTCCAATACTGCCATTTTTAGGCAGAGTTCATCTGATGGACATTCTAACCTAGTAAATTCTAATTTGGAACACATTAATATTTCTCAACTCAACACCAGAAGTCTTAAAAAATGCATGAGCTTGAGGTTCTCCTGCAACATGAACTCTTATATATATATATATATATATATATATATATATATATATATATATATATATATATATATATATATATAAAGAAATATGGTTTCAGAGCAATGAAAGCACTCCATCTGTTCCTAGGTATAATGTCTATTATGTCTTTAGACATTCTGGCAATTGTTGTGAAGTATCAGTATTCGTCAAGGGTATCATCACCTTATGACAGATTCCTTGGGACACCACATTTGAACTCCTAGATGTTAAAATACCCATAAATAAGACTAATTACCATTTCATAGCTAGCTATAGAAATCCTTCTAGTTCTCCTTCTGAGCATAAACTGGCTAACCTACACTGCCAATAGTTGACATGTCAAGTGCTTCCTTACTTTATAAATGTTACCTCTCTTTCACAATAGTTAACCATCCTACTAGGGGCACCAATATCCTTGATCTAGTCCTCACATCGCCATATGTATCATCATGCCTTATTAAATCAGACTATTAATAATTGACCGTTTCCTTTAAAAACTGGTGTTTTATCCCCTGTGCATAGCTTTGTGCCTAGAAAATTCGCAAAAGCAAATCTTCTTCATGTACTTGATGACCTAACTAAATTCTTCTGTAATTTATCTCCTAAGGGTCCCATTGCTAAAGCTGCTACCTTTGTCTCTGACTTCTTCTCCCATGTTAATAGATGATTTGATAAGGCAGTCTCTATCCACACCAAATATAATGAGACATTTAAAAACAAATCCATGCGATGGGATGCCCATATAAATAAATTATATAACAAGAGAATGATGGTGCTTAATGCTTATAAGTGGCCTACTTACCTTAATAGAGCACTTAAGCTTAATGCCGATAAAAGGTCTACTTACCTTAAGATCACACTTAAGTAAACTAACAGAGGTCTTAGGGTTGCTATTATTAATCTGAGTATGAATTTAAAATAGCCAGTTAGCCACCCAACAATATTCAGAATTAGTCCACAATAGTACTACACTTTCTGACCCAAATGAAATAGCTAATGTCCTAGCTAACAAATCTAGTGCAAATTTACCCCCAGTTATAGCTATTCCACAGGTTCCACAATTCTGGCCACCCCTTTAATTACTACAGTATATATTAAGCCAACAAATAATATACAACTAACAGAGGCTACTGGCATTGCTTTCACTGTGTCAAAATCCCTTACTGAAGCTCAGTACTGTCAAGCTCAGTTGTGTGACTTATGGCACAGTATTAGTACAAATATATATTTTTTTTTCAGAGAGAGAGAGAGTGGAATGTTGGGGAAGGAAGTTAGGATGTTAGAGGTGGGTATGTAGGATAAGCAGCAGATGAAGACACACAGAACATACATGAACAAACAGGGATGATGATGGACAAAAGAGGGAGGGGAACACCACGGGGGGATAAGTATACTTTTCTGGAGGTGCAGGCATACGTTTTTGGAAGCACTTCCACATCTGATGTGACCACAGTGGGAATTTAGTCCTTACCTTCAAAACTGTCATCACTATCTCCTACCACAGAAAACCTGGGCAGAGCCAAATGGGGCAGCAATTTTGCAATCTGCAAAATTCTCACCATATGACTGATTCAGGCACTGAAATCCCTTTCTATTATCTCCTCCGCCATCCCTATCAGCTCATGTTTGGTAACATAACTCCCCCTTCACTGGCACTTCTCCTGGTGTGTACCACTATACTAGTCCTTGGGACAAAACTACTTGATACAGATGGTGCAGGTGTGTAAGAGGTGTGGAGGCAATGCTGGCAAGTTGTGACCCAGAAATGCTGGTGCCTCTACAGCCACCTGTGGAGGCATGGAGGTCTGTGCCACTTTGGCTAGTCTAGCTCTCTGTTCAATATCACCTTTGTCAGCTAAATCCCTCTGCTGATATGCATCAATGTCTTTTATGTGAATGCTACAAGGGTCTTTATTGTTACTACACATCACTATATTCAAAAGTGTACATCATGAAGTTTTTACACATGAATTATTTTTATAGATACAAAATATCTTAGTATTGGAGTACCTAATGTATGTCAGACTATAACCCCTGAAAGCCACATTCTTCAATAAAGTATGCATTTATAATGCCACCGAGGCACCTATATCATGGCTGTCATGAAACACTTATATGATCTGATGGCAGGATTTATTTCTTTGAGCTTTTACCATAGGATGGGTACTATCATTCCCTAAGGGTATAGATAACCGGCCAAAATGTGCAATGCAAATAATGTGCAGGGTATGAAGATGGCATGAAAATATATTGCAGACACTTGACAAGTTTTAGAGTTTACACATTTAAAATGAGGAAACATTTTCATTATTTGAGGAAAAATAAAATCTTCACAGGATTTGAACCCTGCAAAAATGTCACTGGAATGGTCTATTCACATCATTAATATGTTGTGCCAAATAAACACTAAAGCATAAGATAAATATATAATGCATTATAACTATGTGATGGAAAATTATGTTGCAACATACTATATGGCTGTTTTTTTTCTTATTTTTTGGGACAGATTAAAATATATTACTGGGGGACAGATGAGACATGAGAGTGAAAACAGATGTGAGGATATGACAAAGCTTTGCATGGCATATTTACTCCTCACATCTCTGTGAAGTATTAATTGTGTTATCTGTGTTCATTGAATATCGTACAACATGCCTGACCCCATCCCACTGTTTTCTTCTGTGGCTGGATGTTAGGTAATACAGACTCATATTTTTGCAGACATTGTTTACATTATCAGGAATCTTTTCCCATAGTTGTCACATTTGTACAGCCACCTTACATACATTTTAGAGGACATGGGCAATATGTGTCTCAAAGCTCAGTCATATTTCCCAGTAGGTCTAACTTAAACATATGTGTAACATTTACCTGTGTGACACACCTTTTTGAACTGGGAGCTTGATGAGCGTGGATCTTTAACACATGATTGCTTGACCAGTACTCCTAATGAGGCACACTTGGAAGGTATCAGCTTGCCATACTCTTAATCCTGCTCCCATTCTGCCCAGGTATGTGCAACATGATGCTTATTACCTTTGCTCATCATGCAAATTGGCTGATTCAGAAAGGTGAGACATCATTATCATATTCAACGTGCCCAGAGGGGTTATCTACACTCTATAAGCTCAACATGAGGGAGGGCTCTTCCATCATGTTAACAAAGAATAATTTCTTCCCCTTGTGCTGCCTAAGACTTGCTTCCCGACTGCTTCAAAAGTAGGGAGAATTCTTTCTGGAGTATTGTAAGCTATGTCTTTTTTCATACAAATGAGCCTTCATTCACTGTTAATAATTATTTTCTTTCTGCTGGGTACCTACACTGTTTCAGTATAATTTGTAATAGTTGTCAGAAATGTGTTAGATGGGTTCAGGTCAACATATATGTCTACAGCCTTTAGTAGCCTACGAGGCAAACGAGTTTTGGCAGTTTGTTTCTGGAAGGCTATACCAATAGATATGTACCACTATAATGACAGGCAAGTGAACGTCTTTCAATGCAAGTTTAGGTTGGGTTTTCTGTTTCATTATTTTACTATGCTTATGAAGCTGTCTGGCTGACAAAATGGACTTTCCTACATCTGTTACTAGCTGTTCTTAGGTTGTTGAGGAAGAGGCCACATTCGGACTTTAGACTGTTGGCTGTATTTTGTTACACTACAGCTATGCTGGTGTGGGGGAAGTATATTTGAGATCTTAAAGTGTTGTTTACATGTTTTAAGGTTGCAGCTGTTTTTGTGTTATATTTGGGTAAGCCATTTACTGAGGGCTTTAGGTATATAATTCATTGGTCCCTATGAGTGCAAAGGGCACATCCTCAGAGAAGTCTTGTTTTTCAGATGTTGAGATATTCTAGGCCCTCTGTCTCCATGGTGAATGGTTCCTTGATGAACAAACCTCTAATAAGCCCTTCCATGACTATGTCAGGTGGCAGGTGGTAAATTATGTGAATGCAGATGATGATTATGGGTGTAAATATGAAATGGCTTGACACAGAGCCACTGATAATATACATAGGGGTAAGTTTAAAACAGAGATCGTGTCACAGGTCCAAAGTGCTACAGGTAGTGGGTTGTTTACTGTACTATGGCTTACCAAGGTAGAGGTGTTCCTGTCACCATTTAGGGATGCAGGCAGCTTCGCAGAGTTTCACAGTGCAGTGCTGGATGTTGGGGCAGAGATAAACAGGCCCCAGAAGATTTTCACTGGTGATGTCAGAGGTATGTCTTTCCAACTTTATTATGTCCACCATTTGCATCTGATAGTGACATGAATGATTATAGTACCTTTGTCACCTATTGTGTTTAGGTACATCTGGCATTCAGATGTAACAATCACCTGCACACATATGGTCATAATTAAATACATTAGTTATGTTTACTGGTAACTGATATTATAGCACTTTCATGTGTTGTTGTGCTGTATATCTATTGCCATTTTTTGGTGTATTTCTCAGTTGTAGGGTTGTCCATTTCCAGCACTGTAATACTACATTTGTCTGATGTTGTGGATTCCTTTTCCTCTGATGATGGTGGGGATGAACAGGCACAGTCTGGTCCTGTAGGGAATATGTCAGGCACAGGAAGTGTGCCCCCGGCATTCCCATCCCCACACTATGGACTCAGTCCATCTATACATGCATACCTATGACATTAAAATATCTCAGAGTGGATAGGCTGATGGAGAAACACTTTATCTGGGGAGTGTGGTGGCCTTTGGTGTAAACCTGTTTGTATCTCTTACTATTCATCATTGGAGGGAGGTACCACACCCGGGGGTGGGAGGTACCACACCCAGAGGTGGGAGAAAGTTGGTAGAGGTACTCAGAGGAGATATGCTTACCAAAAATAAAAACCACGAAAAAAGAAAAAAATGAATTATGTAAAACAACAAAGAAAGCCAGTGAAAAAAGAAATTTATTAATAAAGTATAGTGATTCGGCAAACACCTGCCTTCAAGGAGTACAAGCAGTAAATTAACTTAACATCTTATATACCATCCATAAAACCTATCAAACAATTAAATAATAACAAACAATTAATGATATTAAAAGTTTCCAATTGCATTCCACATTCAGACCACTGGGAGGCAGTGTATCATACTTCAAAATAAAAACAGATTCCTTATACAACAACCGTTTTTAATATCAGAATATTCAACAACCGGAATTACTTGTTCAAATAGTCAAATAGGGACTCTTAAAACATCAGAATTGCTGCCATGACATAATTTAAACTGCATAGCCAGAGGGCTATTTTCATTCATATTTGTTTATATCTCTTATATGTTCTTTTACTCTGATTTTAAAGGGCATTTTGCTTTCCCCTATATAAAACAGGTTACAAAGACATTTTAGGGCATAAATAATACCTTCTGTATAACAATAATATTTCCCACTTGGATTAAAGGAAACACCATTTATTCTCCTAAAGTTATTCACAGTATGCTTACAAATGGAACAAATTCCACATCTAAATGTGTCCTTCATTAATATTTCATTGTACAGATTATCCTTTGGTTTTATAAACTTGCTATGTACAATAATGTCTTGAATACTCCTGCTTCTTCTATATGAAAACATAAGGGCAATACACAATACACCTGAAGGCAGGTGTTTGCCAAAGCACTAGAATTTATTGAATACATTTCTTTTTTCATTGGCTTTCATTGTTTTACATACGAGATATGCTTAGCACCCTCCCCCTGAGGTTGGTGTATCAGTAGCTGCCACCCAACATGTGTGCAGAGCCATCATGAAAGCAAAATAGAGTTCCACTAGGGCCTCAGAAGAGGTTGTGAGACTACTGCATCTTGTGCATGCTGATGTACAGGACTGCATAAACCATGTGTGAGACTCCTTGGACAGGATGAATGACACACTGGATTGTGCAGTTTCTGTTCTGAGTGGTCTATTGGGAGAGGTGCAACATTCATGATACTGGTCAGCTATTACATCCTCAGATGTTAACTAACATGGCCATGGGTATGCCAGATCCTGCTCCTACAGTGGTAGCAATTCTACTGCTACATCAGTTGTGGTGGATGTGTCTTCACCCAGGTGAGGTCATCCCTGTCATCATGTCCTTAATCATGGTCATGATGACACCTCATCCAGTAGACACCATTCACATTCAGGTGGCACACCATCTTCTAGCCAGGGTTGTGGAATTTCTAGCCAGTGCATCTTGTGACAGAGCCAGTTCTCATGGTTGGGAGTGTCCACAAGAAACTTAATCCACTAACATGCATAGATTAGACCTGTCCAGTATGCCAAATGTAGTGCTGGCACACACATCCAGAGACTGTGTCCCCGCAGACATGCACACTGAAACCCAGACTGGCCATGACATGTCTCACACACACACACACACACACACACACACACACACACACACACACACACACACACACACACACACACACACACACACACACACACACACACACACACACACACACACACACACACACACACACCATGGGCTTTCACCCATACCTGGAAAAACTTGCCTTAAGTTTGTATACTTGTGTTACACCTCAACTCTTGCATTCGCCCACTTCCCTGTGAAAGACATGCACTTCTGTAATCCACAACCTGTGCTGATGATGGTAACTGTGAACCATGTAGTGAGTGCATGTGCAGTTTGTTGCCTCTTAGCCAATGCCATAGCATATTGTGTGCCTTCCAACATCCAGCATGGTCACCTTCTGTTGGAGACTCCTCCTCCTCTGCCTCCCCATCTGTCTCAGCTGTCACTGCCTGTGGTGCTGAGAGTTGTGGTATCTGCACTGGGGCATCTTGCTGTAACTGTTTACTAAGTATAATTTGATGTGTGATGGCACATGCAGTTACTATTTTGGCACAGATGACAGGGTCATACTACAGAGCATCACCAGATATATTCAGGCAGTGGAACCGTGACTTGAGCAGCCCAAACACATGCTCTGTGATGGTACTAGTTTGTGCATGAGTGGGTTTGACTTGCAAAGTGGGGTTGTGTGGATTTCTCACTGGTGTCATGAGACAAGATTGTAGGGCATATGCAGCATACCCCACAAGCTGTCCTTGTTGGAAGCCATCCCTTGCAAACCTTTTGGTAGGGCTCACAGGTGTAACATATGTGGAAGTCATGGAAACTGCCTGGGTGCCTTACATAGACACTTTGCAAATGATAATCTGTGCACTACAGACCACCTGAAAGCTGATGGTGCAATGGCCTTTGCTGTTCACATACCATTTTTCCAGTTCATCAGGTGAGGCCTTTATTTCAATGTGGATGCAGTCTATGGCCCCAGTATCTCAGGAAAATGAGCTATAGCATAAAAATATTGCATAGTACTAGCTATATCTCCCTTTGAGCACATAGGAACCATATATTCTTCTCCACATGCTGAAGTATGATATTAAAAAATTAAGACAGAAGCTTGTAAACCCCCTACTGTGTCCCCAGTAAGTCACTGAAAGGTCCTTGCAGTTAAAATACATAAAGCTACACATACCTTAGTATATACTGGGATGGGTTTTTCCATGATTCTCATGGGTTTGCAGATGAGGGAAGCACACGTCCACTATTTGCTGTATGGTAGCCCTGTCTACCTTGTAGCAGTCCATTATGTCTAATTCATGGAGCCCTTGAAAGGTTAGTTGTGGTCTGAAGACCTTATGTCTTCAGGGGTGATGTCTAGCAACATCAACAGAATCAGCTTCTATAAGACCTCTTGAAAATACAAGTGTGGAATGGCTGTAGTAACACCTAACATTTTAAATGATTTCCTATGGCTGAATGTGAGCATATAGCTGAATTCAATGCTAAATCAGTAGTGAAGAGTTTGCACGGAATGTATAAATCTTTAAATTACTTCACCATGTTTTTCATTTGTTTCATTAGCACACTGCACAGCTCATATGTGCGCATTAACACATAGCTCTGCTAACCCTGGTTTTCAAGCTTGCTATGTCATGTTATAATATTTCCTAAATCTCACACATCCTGCTCATCACTGCTTATTGATCAAACGAGCTTAGCAGAGTGAGCAGGCATTATTGAATCCAGGCCATAGTGTCATATAAAAGGGCATTATATTACAGACTACTTCTTACTATTGTGTGAAAATACAATTTGTATTGCAGCTATAACAATCTAGTATTTCTTAAATACCCTTTGTTTTTGTAAGCCCTTCTTTATGGTATCATCTAATCCGATTAATTTTTGTTGAATACACGCTGTTAAATATTACACTGATGTGCTTGCCTCAAAAATAACACATTCTTTGCTCCTTTATGTCTTTGAAACTTTTCTGAGGTCATAAAGTTTTAGAATAAACATTATTAATGGCTGGAGGATGCTGTATTTCTTGGAAATATAGAGTCTGCAGCTTTTGTGTGTGTGTGTGTGTGTGTGTGTGTGTGTGTGTGTGTGTGTATATATATATATATATATATATATGTACACACACACACACACACACACACACACACATATATAGAAACACACACATACACACACACACACACACACACACACACACACACACACACACACACATATATAGAGAAAGACATAGATATAGATTTCGATAGATATGTATGTATATAATAGTTTATCATTAGCTGTGGATTTATGCTTCAATTTTGTCAGCCTGGAATGTTTTCATGTTTGATGGTGCTCTTTCTCTACAGATTTATAAGGATAATTTGTGGTTAGTAAAGTAATTGCATAGCTCAGACCCAATAACCAAATGGTTCATTTAAAGATACTCTGTATTTGGAAGCGTGGTTTTGTAATTATTGTAGTTATGTATTGGATGGCAACATATTTCCATTTATTTATTGTGGGAGTAGATCAGTGCCCACCATCTTTGCTAAGTGTTCCACTTCTGGGGTAGTGTGTATTAGTGTGTGCCAGGACTGTGGCGACTTTTATGTGAGGAAGACCGAATGCTGTTTAAAGAAGAGAATTTATGAGCATTTGCACAACATTTCTAAGAAAAAGGAAACTAACACACTGTCTAAACACACTAGAAATTGTCCTGGCACATCTACTATAAAGTTTAAAGGTGGCTGTTGACCCCATGGGTAGTGATTTGGAGTATCGTGAACTAATCTGACAAATTTGTTTGAATGTCACCACAAAACCATGTTTAAATGAATATATATCGTTAAACAATATCCTTGTTTATTTAATTAACTGTGATTGATTCTGCAAAATATGGTATCTTCTATTTGTCCTAAGAAGACAAAGCATGCAAAATTACTACAACTGCATAAGAAAGTTGAGATCTAACTCAAAAGGATTTTCTTATTAAATGTACAGCTTAGTGCATACTCTCTAATTAAAACTATAAAGTACTGCTATCCATGACCTGATGACTATTAATCATGTCCATAATATAATATCACCAGCAAGATTGCTGCATAGCTTATACATTGCTCTGTGAGCTGCCTAGACTATCGTGGTCAAATTCCATATATTGTCTCTGATCATCAAATAACATGACATATTTAATTCAATAGCATTCAAAGAATAAACCTGATTATGAGGTCCATAGCTAATGGCTACACTATCTTATTGTAATAAATTGCTAACCAGAAATCAAAGTGCAGTTATAATTTCACACAACAGCAAGTATTGCAGTATAATAACAAATATATTTAAATGAACATTATTTTAATTCATACAAAGAATCATGGGTTAACCTACCATCTAAACTTGATGTGGGCTGCTAGACTGTACATAAGTCTAACCAAGAGATGAAAATGTAGCATGCACATTAATCAAAACAGAAGATTGCAAGAAAGAAAGAAAGGAAAGACATTTATTATTTTATTTTCAAGAAACATCTTCTTTCTATGATGAAAATAGCTGCACATCAACAATTTTCATTACAAGAAAATAACATTTCACCCATATGTTTATATATTCATAAAGTAATATTAGGCTATTGATCCAGAGGAACATTTGCAGCCTGAGGAACTACTATCCAGTTGCAGTCCACTTCTTTCTAACCTGCTGAGATTATCAAAGAACATTCTTTCATGAAGTACCTGCATTATTCTTACCAAGAAAGCAAATTGCAAGATTTGGCTATGTGCATGTGTGTGTGTGTGTGTGTGTGTGTGTGTGTGTGTGTGTGTGTGTGTGTGTGTGTGTGTGTGTGTGTGTGTGTGTGTGTGTGTGTGTGTTCTTACTATTTAACTACCTATCACATTTTTACTTATGCATTCTGCACAGTTACAGCTGTTTGGTATGAGCCCTGTTACAATATGTATCCATTTTCAAGACTGATTATTGGTTCCTTGTGCAGTCGTTGCTTATTGTCAGCATATATTAATTACTGAATTTGTTCAATAAAGGTACTGTGTTAATATATACCAAACAGGAGTTATCTGGAAAATCAATTACCTTTGGAAGAGCAGTCCACTTACACAAATATGCTCATCATACAGTATTACTCGTTGGACCTTGAACTGATCCATAAAGGTGGTGTTGTGGTACTTTTAGAATCACATTCTGATTTTTAAACTTCTATTTCTGATGATGCTTTATTTTATACTTAACTTGTAATGCTATTTGATTATCTTCTTTTCATGTCAAAGCAGCACTTCTTGCACTGCAAATTTTTTTTATTTTATTTTATTTAAAATTTGTTAACCAGGTAGGTAAAATGGTCTATGGACCCTTTTCAGCCATGACCTGGGTCATATACGCCAGGTAGTACCACACTAATCACAACAGAATGTACAACTATTTATATAGAAATTTACATAGGCATTGGCAGTAATGCAGATAAAACAGTAAATTGACTTTTTATTTAGGAAAAATTGTTTTGAATTTTAAGATAGGTACAGTCCTCTTTGGACCTCTTCAAGAGGAACCTTGACGATTGGATGGGAGAAAGGAAATTCACCCCAGGGATCACGTCAGTCACCCTGCTAGACAGGGGTCCAGGAAAGTAAATAATGTGGGAAGAAATAGCCAGGGAATTGTTATGGCTAGGCTTGTATAGGCCCTAGGGCTGATAGCCTAGTACCAACCTATGAACCTATGAACCTATGATACAGCAAATTAGTTTACAGTTCAATTGCAAAGATGCATTTCAAGAAATATGATACAAGCTGGATTAGTGCTAAGCTAGTAGTTGGAGGAGATAATTGTTCCTTGCCTTATAGGTACTTTCTAGCCCACATCTCTGAAGCACTTACAGGAATTCTGTTTTATCAGATAGTGTTTTTTTTTTTTAATTGCAGTTTGAAGCTAGTGAGCTTGTTCACTTGTTTTATTTTCTTCATTTGCTTCTGGGAGTTTCTATCAACTAGAAGGTGCATTTTTAGAGACGGCTTTTTCAGTAGTGGCTAATTTGTAAAGGGATCTGGCTAACTGAATGCCATCTGTATTTCAAAGAAATAATTATAATCCCCATTAAAGAGTTTGGTCTTTAAAGATGGACAGTATATATTATTAAGGAGATTGTAGTACCAGTGTTAGGCAGTACCTCAGATCATCAGGTGTGCAGAAAGGCTTTATCCCCTGCAAAAACAATTATGTTCTAACGTTTGGCATTTTTATTATTTTGATGTTAGTTCTTAAGGATAAAGATTATATGTATGATTAGATATACAAGTTACTATAATCCTTTATGTCTAATCTAACAAAGATGTGAGTAATTGTAGTAGATCCATACTTGAAATGTTTTGCAGGAAATACAGCACTGGAAATGTTGCTTTGTGTAATAAGCCCTCAGTATTTTCAAAATATTTCATTGATTTCTGTTACTATCTACAAATATATGGATAAGTTGCCTAAGATTGTGAAGGTTTTTAGTGGCTAACTTTTCAAGTAGCAAATAACTATATTCCCTCTAAGTTGATAATGATGATTATTCAGGAATCGTGTGAAGAAATCACTAAACAAAAATATTATAGTCTTCCTTTAGCTCTGAGTTTCAGCTCAGTTTAAACATTTACAGTGTAATGACACTGACATCAAGGAAACTATTGGAACTAGGTTTAAAATAGCACTTTAAAGCTTTTGAGTAACATCTATCCTTTGAAACTATTACAAAGATATTGTTTGCTTGTTTTCATTAAAATGTCATTATCTGAAACAAAAGCAAAGGTAAACATGGTAATATATGTGTCTTTACTTACATGAAGTAGTTGGTTATTGGAAGCACAGCCCTCATCATAAATATTTAAAAATGCACAAAGGAATTACTCTCTAGAACTGTAATAAGTATTTTAAGAAAGTGACCCACCGAATGACCTGTGATGGCCAGTGTTATATTCAGGTGTGGCACTGTCTGCTTTACAATAATTGCTTCCTGGGACCTGGATCTCTACAGCCCTGAATAGCATAAAATATGTATAGGGGATGAATAAATAAATGAATTAAGCCACTGTAAGATGAGAGGCACTCATTCTGTTACAACAGAGTTCATCCCTAACCCTCTTCAAACACAACTTTGACCGATGGACAGGGAATTAGAAATTAATCCATGGACTGTTACCTATGCCTCTATTGGATGGAGGCAGATTTTAAATGCCATGACACTTTAACTTAACTATGTATCCCTGGGTAACATACCTCATCATGTAGAAATGAGAAAATATGGCCAGCCCAAACTGCTGATGGGTGATATGTTCATTCATTTACAAACGGGAAAATATGGCTAGGCTTAACGAGGCCTTCTAGAGATTATCCTAGTAGTCACCTATGAATTGCCTATGAACATATGACTGCACTAAGAATGATATCATTCTCCATTCATGTAGGACTTTAATTGTTCGCATTATTTTAATATTCTCATCTTTAGTTATTGACAGTTTTAGGAGAAGATAAGCACTCTAGTGACACTGACAACTGGTACTGGTTGATATTCAGGATAATTTCTCAATTCACTGTGTAAGGTGCACTCATTGTTATTGTTAAGTTTTGCTGAATATATGATACCCATATATATTTGTAAATTGTTGAATTTTCTGCTTATATTCTGCTGTACAATTGTTTGAAAATTGTATTGTAGGTTCATAGGTTCATAGGTTGGTACTAGGCTATCAGCCCTAGGGCCTATGCAAGCCTAGCCATAACAATTCCCTAGATATTTCTTCCCACAATATTTACTTCTTCAGGCCCCTGTCTAGCAGGGTGACTGACATGATCCCTGGGGTGAATTTCCTATCTCCCATCCAATCATCAAGGTTCCTTTTGAAGAGGGCTAAAGAGGCGCTCTGCTTGATATGTATGGGTAGTCTATTCCAGAGTATGGGGAGTCTCTGGGTCAGGAACCTATCCCTCCAGCATGTTTTGTTCATTGTGATGACAAGGTTTAGATCCCTGGAGCATGTGGCTCTGAGGGATTGGGATTTCTTTAAGTGGAGCATGTCCAACAGCTCAGTGTTTGACATGGCCTTGTATGTTAAGCAGAGATCACCTCTGAGTAGATGATATGCCACAGAGTCAGTATATGGCATCTGCTTTAGGCCTGTGATTCCTTTAGTGAGGTATTTCTGTGGCTTTTCAAGCTGTTGCAGATGTCTTGTGGGGTACATACCAAACGGGGCATTATACTCTATAATGGGTCTAATGAGGGATGAGTACAGTGGGACAATGACCTCCTTTTTTCTGGATGAAAAGCCCTTAGTGATGAGGTGTGCCACATAGAAGGATTTCCTGACTGTTGTGGCAATGTGGTTATCGAAAGTGAGACCACTGTCCACCTGTGTCCCTAAGTCTCTCATCACACTTTAGATGTTTAGTGTCCTGCCACCTATGTGGTAATTCATGGGTACATGTTTTTTTCAAAAGGGGATAACTATACATTTCTTGGCATTAAACTTGAGCCCATGGCTCTGGCACCTGGCATCTGTTTCTATAAGGCCCTTTTGTAGAATATCCACATCATTTGGGGATTCAATAATGGCTCCCAGTTTGCAGTCATCTGAAAACTTTGTTAGCCAGAGTCCCTTAGTGTTGGCCTGTACTTTAGAGAAGTAGATGCCAAACAAGAGTGGTCCCAGGACTGAACCCTGAGGTACTCCACTTGTCACTTGTCTGGAGCTGGATTTTGAGTCGGCTACTTTTACTGTCTGGGTTCTGTCAGTAAGCCAGTTAGCAACCCATCGAGTGACGTAGGGATTTATGCCCAGCTTAGTAGGTTTATCTGTGATTCCAGAGTGGGGTATGGTGTCAAAGGCCTTGGCAAGGTCCAGATAGGCTGTGTGGGCTGCCTTACCCTCGTCCACAGCTCTGGAGACTGATTCGAAGAAGTCAATCAGATTCAGGAGACAAGATTGGCCCTTCACAAACCCAAACTGGGTGGGGTCTAGTGTTTGAAGGTTGCCAATGTCTTTGTTTATAAGTTCCATGATAATGCGTTCCATGCCCTTGCAAATCAGGCTTGTCAGACTGATGGGCCAGTAGTTCCCGGCATCCAAGATGGATCCTCCCTTGTGGAGCAGGATAACTGTAGCTGTGCGCCACTCAGTGGGCACGAAGCCTGAGGTGAGGCTATGATTAAACATGACACTTAGGTGAGTTGCCATTTCATTTTGTAGTTCATGTAGTACACAGCCTGGGATGTCATCTGGTCCCATGGATGCTGTATTCTTAGCTTTGGAGAGTGCGGTTTCTACCTGTGTGGCCATGATTATCTGAATTTGGCAATCTTTTGGTATTGAGATGGGCCCTTTAGAGGGAGAGAGTGGGGTGAAGTTGGCACTAAATCGATCTGCCAGGATATTGGCAATATCCTTGGGATCAGTATATTTAATGTCATTCTGTTGTAACTCAGAGCAGATCTGATCATTGCCATTTAGATTTTTGACATAACTATAGAATGCCTTGTGGTTGTCTTTGGAATCTTTGGCAATTTCATTTTCATAACTAGCTCTTGAGGATTTTATGAGGGATCTCAGCTTCTTACGGAGGCTGGTGAGGGAGTTTTTTGCATCCTGGGATTTTCCTCTTTTTTGCAACGGTTTCTTCCTTCTGTTGTATAGATTGTTTATAGCTGGGGACCACCAGATTGACTTCCTTTTTTTTGGAGAAGAGCATCTTGGTTCTATTTGGGATGGCACGATTCATGCACGAGTGGATGTGTTCGTACAGTGCCTTAGTGTAGGATTCTGCAGTCGAACTTCCAGATCCCATCTGCATGGGTGTTGTGAAGTTTGTCACTTCTGACTTGAGTAGCTTCAAGTTGGTTTTGGAGAAGTTTTTTTAAGGAGGTTTCCTTACTGGGGGGTGGGGGTGGGATGTGGATGTCAAGGGTGATTTGCTTATGGTCAGACCTGACCAATGAGGGGGTGACCACTGGTGTGGAGCATCTATCTCCCATGTTGGTAATGACCAGGTCTAGGATATTGGAGCCCCTGGTGGGACAATGAATTAGTTGATCCAGGGCGTTGGAATTTATGAATTCCAAGAACCGTTGGGAAAAGGAGTTGGTACCTGAGTAGTTTTCCCAATTAATGGCAGGGTAGTTGAAATCACCCAGTATTAGGGTGTTTGGTTGTATCTTAATATTTTCCAGTATGTTTAGAAAGGTGTAGTGAGAATCTTGGGGCATGGATGGGGATCTGTAGCAAGCTACAATTTGGATTGCAGTCTAACCTAGTGTTAGTTGCACCTGGAGAATTTCAGATGCATTGTGTTGGGCAACTAGCCTGGAGGTGTGAATATCCTTGGTGAATATGGACACTCCTTCACCTTTAATGTTTCGGTCCTGGTTTTGTGGCCGAAAAGTGTGGTAAGAATTGTAGCCTGGTTTTGCAGGGGTGCTCTCTGGAGCTTTGAACCAGGTCTCAGTTACTGCACAGATATCAATGTTCTCCATTTTTAGGAGTGCCTCGAGGGAGTGCATTTTGAGGTTTAGACTTCTAGCATTGAGTAGCATTACCTTCAGATTTTGCCTGTTGTAAAAATGTATTTGCTGTTTTGTGTAAATTCATGTGAAGATTTTCTCTCCACACCTCCACTGAAAATGGTCTTTCTCCAGTCAGATAATTCTGGTAAATAAATGTAAGTAAACAAATAACAAATAAGATATCAGTAGCACTGATGTAACTTTGTTTGATTTTTCATCTGTTTTAGGTCTACTCCTCCCAGATGTTGACAGCATGCTATCATTTTATTTAGTTACAAGTTGCAGCTCTGGCCACCAGTTACCCAATGTTACTCCAAATGCTCTTACTCCCATCCCCGGTACTACTCACTCCAAATTTCAGGGCTCCTGATGAAAAGAGAAGGGGAAGTAGAGAGCAGGTTGTAGCCGTTACTCTCTTCCAGTTTAGGGAACTACCAGCAGGGTGGGAAGAGGAATGGTACAGCTGTTTCCAGGGAGCTGAATGGAGTACTGGCTGCAGCATAATCCATACTGCTCACCTGGCTTTTTCCTGGCTTTAGTCCCCCCAGTATGGTGACATATATTATGTAGGTTGTGCAGACAAGTCCTCCCAGTATCATGACATGTATTATGTAGGTTGTGCAGACAAGTCCTCCCAGTATCATGACATGTATTATGTAGGTTGTGCAGGCAAGTCCTCCCAGTATCATGACATGTATTATGTAGGTTGTGCAGACAAGTCCTCCCAGTATCATGACATGTATTATGTAGGTTGTGCAGGCAAGTCCTCCCAGTATCATGACATATATTATGTAGGTTGTGCAGGCAAGTCCTCCCAGTATCATGACATGTATTATGTAGATTGTGCAGACAAGTCCTCCCAGTATCATGACATGTATTATGTAGGTTGTGCAGGCAAGTCCTCCCAGTATCATGACATATATTATGTAGGTTGTGCAGGTAAGTCCTCCCAGTATCATGACATGTATTATGTAGGTTGTGCAGGCAAGTCCTCCCAGTATCATGACATGTATTATGTAGGTTGTGCAGACAAGTCCTCCCAGTATCATGACATGTATTATGTAGGTTGTGCAGGCAAGTCCTCCCAGTATCATGACATATATTATGTAGGTTGTGCAGGCAATGAGGCATACTTTGTTTGCCCACCCTAATGCTTAACCTCTAACACAAAAATTTGAACACCATTAAAATAATGGGGATACAAAGGCCCATAGTCAGAGTCAAATGTTAAATATTTTTCTTGGAAAGTTAACAAGCTTTTAAATAATAAGTTTGGCGTTAGCATGGATTTTCTGAAATATATGAAGTCAGAAGCATAAATGTTTGTCATTATTTAGTAACTTCAATCCTCAATAATTTTCCAGAAAAATACACATGTTGTGAGGAGCAGACAAAAAAATCTAAGGCAAAAGTCTGGACAGTTGCGAGACATGGTGCACACCTTGGCCCCTCCTTGGTTATCCAACACAATTCCCAGGTTGGGCATAGCTTCAAGCCTCAGCTTCCACCATGACTTGTCAGCTGAACTATCAAATCACCATATTTCTTCTCCTAAAGATGGACCTGCCCATTCTGCTCTTCCTTTACCATGCTCCTAAGCCACTAATCAAACACAATTTGTCTGTGCTGTAGTCAGGGCTTTATTCCACTATGCAAATGGCACAAGAGAATGAGGACATGCTATAGGCTGATGCTTTAATTAAATCTTTAGGGGCACATACTTTTTTTTCCAAAATGTTCCTGAATTCTTGGAGTCCCCTCCTTCTGTAGCTGGCACTACTGAAGGTGTGACTTCCTGAAATTATGTAAACAGTTTAATTAATGACAATGATTTTCAGTTCCCCAAATGTTGCACTATTTCACTTACTGGTACAGGCTTATCCCCTGCTGCCCTTTTAATATCTACAAAAGTATAGAAGATTCAAAAATATTTTGAATACCCTCTTGTAATGCATGAAATCCAAAGAAATTAAGAGCAATCTATACTTTGATGATTTAGTCATTAGTATTGTCATGTACTCAATTAAATTTACTCAATAAAAGTTTTAATTTTATTCCTCTTGATTTGCATCTTGGTATCAGAGTCTTTCAGAGTTAAATATTTCCACAGGAAACCTAATTATAAATACTGGTTCAATGAAAGGGGAGATGAAACTTTTTCAGACTTAGAACTTGTTAGTTTTCATTTTCAATATCTTCATTTCATTCTTCCTACCATTCTATAATTTGTGCCTCTCAGAAGGTGGTTATTGTTGATTTCTGCCAATCTTCAGCAGATGTTATTAGGAATATATCTAGGAACCTTACCAGGATGAGAAAACTACGTTTTTTTTTCAGTTGAAAACCAATAGTGACTTAGTCATTACTGCTGATGATAAAAGGATGGGAGGTAGTTTGGTATCATAAGTCTGAAACTGAGAAAACTTTTATGTCAGAGGAGTGATTACAAATGTTACCTTTGGCCTACTTTTAAATCCTACTGCTGATTTTAAATATTAAATTGACTTTTTGTCACAATAGAATGTAGGTGAAGATGTCATTACTGAATACCTTAACAAGGATTTGGCTACAGAAGACCTTCATTTTTTTGTTTTTTTTGTTTTGTTTTACTACATAAGATACAAAAATCTTATTTGAAGCCCATCCTGGTTAACTGATCAGCTTTGGTATGGATTTAGTATGGTTTCATTAACTGAACTTATTTCTGAATATTTCTGAATTTGTCTCAGTACATTATTTCTTTTTGATCATGCTTAAATATGAGACACCAACAACTTCCTTCAGGTAACAAGTGAGCATGTCTTTAAGCTGCTATTCCACATGAGTGAGTTTTGAAGCTAACAGCTATTGGTTACCAGAGTCTCATTTATAATAAGCCCTTCAATAATTTTTTTCAAAAAACTTACAGAAACAGTTTTAACCAAAGCTGTTTTTTTTTATTTCCATTGTCGGAGCTATTTATTGTTATGAGTTTCCATTATGGGAGATGCTTTGCAATTTAGATTGTTTTATTTCCATGGTATTTTGAAGTTACTTTCTTTTATGACTCGAGTATAACACATTCTTGACATTTATTTATTTGTTTGTTTGTTTGTTTGTTTGCTAATACAAAAAAAAAAACATGCTGACAACTGGAGAGAGCCAGAAAAGAGATTACCCCTTTTAGGATAGGGGACCATAGGAGATGTCAGGGGTACGAAGCTTCCAAAAAAGTGTCTGAAGATGATATATTTTTCGTTAATAAATTTTCATCTTTTTTCAGAAACATTGAAGGTATTGGTGTATAGGTTTTGGCCTATCATCCAGCAGGATGAGGAAGTGGGAAATGTCTTTATTGGTAGGGTCATATTTTCAAATAGTAGAGTTTATAATTTAAAGGAATTATTTAATGCTAGGGTTAGTTCTAGAGTGAATGAAAATTCAAATACAGTAGGTACTTTCAGATGTGGGAAGTGCAAGGTATGTGATAAAGTCAGAAACATTTCAGGCAGTTTGATTAATGGAAAAAAGTTTATAGCTTCAGGATCCTATAGTTGTAGTAGTAGTGGGGTTGTTTATGCCATTGGATGTGATTGCCAACCTATAAAATGGTGTATAGGTCAAACTAAAAGAATGGTTAAAAGAAGAATTATGGAGTATTTGGGGGATATGAGGAATGTTAGGTTAAACAATCTTGTTGCCCAGCATTCTCATGCTGTTCATAATGGGAACACCAGTAGTTTATTTTTCACTGTATTAAATAAACCTTATGCAGTACAGGGAGCAGAATATGAATGTATCCTTTTGAGAATGGAAAGTAGATATATCTCATCAATTTTGGAACACTTTGGCCCCATGGTCTCAACATGGAGTTAGATTTGCATGTATAAGATGAGACATTTTGTATAATTTTAAATAATGTATTATGGATGTTTTTGTATTAGTGTTGTTAAATATTGGGTGGTTATGTGGTTTCATTATGTTCAAGTATATCAGTTAGGATTGTTTGATGTTCATGCACTTTAAATTATTGTGACTCACTGAATAATTAATTGTAAGCTGCACCATTCTGGTGGGAAATTATTCCCTGGAAGGCTTTATGCCGAAGTACTAGGAAAACAGCAAAATTGGATGGTGACCGTTTTTCCAGTTGTCAGTGTGTTTTTTTGTATTGGTGAGCTGGTTCATGGTGGAGCTGTTTGTTTGCTACCCAGGGAGAAAAACTCCAGTTACAAAGTATACAGGTTTATACAAGAGACAATGTAAAGCTTAAAGTTACTTTATACACATGTATAACTGAAAGGCAGCTGTATGACAAAAAAATCTATGATCAGTAAAATATAAAGTTATTACATATTCATACATGACAAACTGGCAAACACAGTGAGATTTAAAATGAGGTTTAAAATATTAGTTTACAATTTTGCATTTATGGGTAGGAGAAATATGGGACAGGGTGTGGAGGAGATATTAGCAGAAAGTATAGCAGAGGTAAGGCATATGTGAGTCGTCTATATTTGTTTGCTAATATACAAATAAAAAAGATGTAGTGAAGTTAAGGTAGTGAGTATGTGTCGCTCATATCTCTACACTTAAAAGACAAGCAGGTAGGATGGTTCATTTAAGATGCTTTATTGTAGAAACACATCAGGATGGATTGCAGCTTCATTAAACATAAATTGATTAACAGATAGAGCTTACACACACATGCATGCTTACATCTTAACAGCTAACTACAAAATGGCACACTGGCTTGCACGTGCTCAGTACTCATACACTTGTACATGCCCACAGGAGGTTTCTTAAAGAAATATGCACACTGATCTACAGTATGGATTGGTTAGAGACAAAGGAATTGGAAGTAAAGGCAAAGGGGTAAAAGACAGAAGGAGATTTATACTGAAAATTTGATTTGTTGATGTATATTGGAGTAATGTATGTGTGTAAGGGCCAAGGTAGTCTAGCCAGGAGAGGTGCAAGAGCAGAAAAAAGTGTTTTTAAAGTGTTGTTTTAGCAAGTTTTTGAAACTGGATAGGCTGGCTTGTTGTCTGATGTTTATAGGGATGGAATTCCAGATTTTAGCGACATCATTTTAGTACACAGACAGACCAGCAGAGTTGTCTGTTGACATTATGGTTAATATAATTAATAGAGACTTGTCCTTAGATTGTAGTGATCATGCAGGGGTATAAAGTCCCATTGCAGAGCAGCACAATTTTGTGTTTTGTAGATTATATTATGAACAGTTGTCGGTGATAAAGAGATAGTGTGGAAGTTCAAGCCTGTCTGTTTTAAGGCTAGGCAGTGATGGAATTTTGCAAAGTGGTTAGTGATGAATTTAGTGACCTTATTATAACATTGTTCCATTTTTCTTAGGAGAAACTGTTGAACATTGGTGTAGGTGGTGACAGAGTACAGTTGTGAAGGTAGGAGAAATACAAAGGCTATTGTTTTTTTTTTTTTTTTTTTGGCATTGCTAGTTAAAGTGTGCTATGACAGAAGTCCAATTTTCAATGGGTTTTCATTAGAGCTTGTTGCTTTCGAATATCAAACTTTAGGTGGTTATCTATAATGACACCAGGTAGCTTTATGTGGGACATAAGTTCTATAGGAAAGTTTTTTGATGAGGTGTTAGAGAAGTAATTTTTCTGCTAGATGCAAATTTTAGTGTGAAAAGCAATAACTTGGTTTTCTTAGCATTCAGCAGGAGGTGAGAATTACTGGGTCAGGTTTCTGTAGAAGAAAAAGCTTTGTGAGTTTTTTTCCTGAATTTCTGGGATAAACGTAGCTTTGTTTATCAGTGCAGCATCATCAGCATACTAAATTAAACTTGTGTCATTAGTCGTAGTGTAGCGGTCATTTATAAAAATGTTAAAAGAGTATGGGGTCTAAGACTGAACCTTGTGGCACTCTGACTGAGATGGGCAAAAATAGTGATTGTTCGTTCTGCCATTTTACTGCATGCAGCATGTAAATAAGTTAGCCATAAAACAGGAGAGGGATAGGGTCTGAAGGTCTAGTGAAGATATTCTATGGAGAAGAACATAATGGGATACAGTGTGAAAAGCCTTAGATAAGACAAGGAACAGAGAGGAAACAAAGCTTCCAGAAGAGTTCCATATGGAGGTTGCTATGATGGGTGAAATTAAGGAGAGCTGTGGTAGTCTTATGGTGTGGTCTGAAGCTGTGCTTGGCAGAAGCAAGCAGTCGATATCTGTATGAGAGGTTTTTATATATATATATATATATATATATATATATATATATATATATATATATTGTAAAATTATGCAATGAAACCTTGACAAATCGATAGCATACTTTGCATCAATAACCAGAAAAAATACACGACCAACTAAAAAGACGAAAGATGCCAGATAGACTGTTCGCAAATCCCAATAGGTTTATTGTTGTAAGCGCTTTCGTTCATCCACTATACAAAATGAACTTCTTCAGACAACATTACCCAAAAGTCCAGTGTATTATAAAACCCTATCAATTAAGCAATTTAAGATTCAATTAGTTTAAAGAAACATCATTTTCTTATGAACTATTCAAACTAAGGTGTAAAAATATTAAGATTAACATATACATACACATACTAAGAATAATTTTAATATTAAGACCAGGTTCATTTCCCCTTCTACCCTATATAAAAATAGAAAGACAAAACTTTTCTCCCCAAATAATTTTAACGTCACCTCAATATTAATGATAAGTATATATAATAATAATATAAAATTTGACCTTTATTCACACAGAATTAGCAAGGGGTAAAAACATGGTGAGTGGGTAAACTACCCTCCATTATCTATCTAATGATTTCAACTTAAGCATGCATTTAATAGAGCAATATTTGTTTAATCCTGGTATGGCATAAGCATTAGTTCTTAGTTGCCATACTAGCTCACATTCTTCCAACCTTAACTCCCAGGGCCTACCTCTAATATTCTTACTAACTTGTTTTATTATGGTAAATTCAAACATAAGTGTGGGGTTTTCCACTATATGTTTTGCTATTGCATTAGTGCTAACTATTCAAACTAAGGTGTAAAAATATTAAGATTACCATTTACATAGATATACTAAGAATAATTTTAATTTTAAGACCAGGTTCATTTCACCTTCAACCCTATATTAAAAATAGAAAGACAAAACTTTTCTCCCCAAATAATTTTAACATCATCTCAATATTAATGATAAGTATATATAATAATATAAAATTTGACCTTTGTTCACACAAAATTATCAAGGGGTAAATCATAGTGAGTGGGTAAACTACCCTCCATTATTTATCTAATGATTTCAACTTAAGTATGCTTTTAATAGAACAATATTCGTTTAATCCTGGTATGGCATAAGGATTAGTTCTTAGTTGCCATAACAGCTCACATTCTTCCAACATTTTCAAGTATTGATAGCACCATCATTAGAGCAACAGAGGTTAAAATGAGAAAAATAAGAAGAGATAACCATGATTACGATAACGGATTGGCTTATCCTGCTCCACCTGACTCTCAAAGTAAAAATGGCAACGTCGCTCTGGTTACATTGGTTACTAACAATACATGGCTGATGAAAAGAACATAACACAATTCCCTACTCGGTGTAGTGAATGCATCAGAGGGAATCAACAATGGAATAATAGTCATTATACAATGACTCCCCATTAAATATTTAAAAACGTGCACGCTGATTGGTCAGCGTGCATGTTGTAAATCAGAGTTATAGTAATGGAAAAAGGTCCGGTCGCCCAGACTTTTTCCATTACTATAACTTTTTTTACAGCAACGGAGAACGCAAGATCTCTGTTGCTTCACACTGTCTTGCTATGTTAAACTCATTTAACATAGTGAGACAGCTTTAAAAAAGCAACGGAGATTCTCCGTTGCTTTTTTTAAAGCTGTCGCGCTATGTTAAACTCGTTTAAAATAGCGAAACAGTTTTTAAAAAGCAATGGAGATCTTGCTTTCTCCGTTGCTTATTTCAAAACTGTCTTGCTATGTTAAATGGGTTTAACATAGCGAGACAGCTTTAAAAAAGCAACGGATATTCTCCGTTTCTTTTTTTAAAGCTGTCTCGCTTTGTTAAACTCATTTAACATAGCGAAACAGTTTTTAAAAAGCAACAGAGATCGTGCTTTTTCCATTGCTTTTGCTTTTGTCCACAGCTCTGATGTACTGCCTAGGCATGCGCAGTACATCAGAACTGCCGCAGAATACCAGACAGCTGCAGAAGGGCAGCAAGGAGGCATTATACAATGCCATTATTTAAGAAAAGTAATTATTTTTTTTCTTAAATAATGTCATTAGATAATAACAATAACCACTTCTGGGTGTGGGTAATGCTGGATTTACCCACGGTTGGCTTTGTTTGGCCACTCGGGCTTTGCCCTCGTGACCAAACCACACCAACCGTGGGTAAATCCAGCATTACCCACACCCAGGTGTGGGTTATTGCTATATTATCCACCAGAAACACCAGCTAATGACATTTCTAACCATTAGGATTTTCATGGAGGCTACAACAAACAACAACACCAATCACACAATGCACAGACCTCCAGGCAACAGCAGAAGAAGCAGAATCACAGCAGGAGATAGCCATGACATTTGTAAGTGAACCTTCCATACTTACAAACTCTGAAGGCGATTTTAAAATCTATAATTATTCATCTTTATGCATACCCCAAGAAATTGTCGGAATCCTTTGTAAAGGTTTGACTTTTGTGCCGGATGTTAGAGCTAACCTGGCCAAAACATTACTGGATCTGAATCTGTTTATACATAAACTTACTTTGACTGTGTTGTTAGGTAATAGCGCGCATATATGTGGCAACTTAAGAGTGTCCAGTACTTTAATCCTCCAATTCATGAGATGTTGGCAACGTTTGAGTGTGCAAAATGGGCATTAGAGCTATGCTTAAATGAAAAACAAACTTGGGAAAATTGTAACACTTGACTAATAGTTGAAAACAGACTGTTGGCTCTTCTTTTCCACAAATTTTATATTAAAAGTGTTTTTGTGGAAAAGAAGAGGCAGCAGTTTGTTTTCAGCTATTATTAGAGCTATGCTTAAGAGGACAGTGCATAAACATCATGGCAACAGCATGTCTGCAAACAATAAAGATCTGTTAAGTTTGCTTAAAGAACACAATGTGAGGGTTATGAAACCGGACAAGGGGGTGGGTTTGTGTTTATGGATGAAGCAGATTATGTACAAAGAATGTGACTTATTTTAGAAAGTGAAAACTATGTTAAGGTAATATTGAATGAAGTTAATGGAGCATATAAACAGGTGAAAACAGCGTTGAATGATTTGTTTATAGACAACAGTGTTAGTATTGATACATATCATTATCTAACAATGGTAACACCAGTGAGACCAGTCATTTTTGGGTCACCTAAGATCTATAAAGACCTTAGCAACCCCCCTTTCTGTCCAATTGTGGATGTAAATCCATCACATATGCTTGTGCCAAGTTAGTAGATAGTAAAATAAACCACTGCTCAACAGTGAGCCACAGATTTGTCATGATTCCTGGGTTTTTTTAGAAGGTGTCAACAACTTGGATTTTAACAAGGATTATAATTCCTTGACAGTGTATATTAAAGATCTATACACTGTCATACCCCAGGACTTAGGTTTGGAATGGGTACAGGAATTCCTTCATCTAAAAGGGGCTGACAATAGGGAGATTAATTTACTTTAGACCCTTCTTGATTTGGTATAATCCAATAATTACATAATGTTCAATAAGGAGTTTTTCCTTCAAAAAATGGGTGTATCTGTGGGTTCTCCTTGTGATGGCAGTTTTGCCAGCTGTGCTATGGCATATTGGCAAAAGGAATTCCTTTTCCTTAATGACATTTTCAAGAAAAATGCCATTTGGCACACCCATTATCAGGACAATATGTTTTTATATGGAAAGGTACATAGGATACAGCTAAAGACTTTGTTAATATGATCACAGGGTTAACTAATTTTCTGCATTTTACCTTCCAGTTTGAAACAGAATCTATTAATTTTCTTGATGTACAACTATACAAAGATAGAAAGAACAAAAGGTATGCAGCCTGGATTTATAGGAAACATGCTTATTCCAATTATTTTTTACATTTTCATAGTAGCCATCCTTTTCATCAGTAGAGGGCAGTTATAAAAAGGCACCTTGTTAGAGCAGCTAAAATGGTTTCTTCAGATAGTGATTTTTATGTGGAATGTGACAATTTAAGAAATATGTTCATTAGAAGAGGGTGATGCAGTTGTTAGCATTGCTACCTCACAGCAAGATGTTCTCTGGATCGATTCTCGGCTGGGGTGCTTTCTGTGCAGAGTCTGCATGTCCTCCCTGTGGTCACATGGGTTTCCTCTGGGTGCTCCGGTTTCCTCCCACATCCCAAAGACATGCTGTAGGTGGATTGGACACTCCAAATTAGGCCTAGGTGTGAGTGCATGCATGTGTGTGCCTTCTGTGGAGGGTTAGGTACTGGGCTGGCAACTCGACACTGTAAAACTCCACTGCCAATCATGAGAGGACAGGTAATCCACTGTGGTGACCCCTAACAGGGAAAAGCCAAGAGAAGAAGAAGAAGAGGGTATCCTGTACAATTATTTGAACAACTGTTAGATGAAGTTAGTAGGAAAAGAAATGTGGGATACTTTAAACCCATTTTTGGAAAGGACATTTAGGGGCTGATTTTGATTTAACAACACAAAGAAGTCCCCCAAACAATTTAGATATAAATAATTGTTTTAACGTGAGTTTTCTTATACCTTTTTCTATGGATGCCTTTGAATTAAAGGACATTTTAGTTAAAAATTGGGCGTTTATAATTGAAGATAGTACCACACTTAAAAACTTGGGTGGGATGTCATGTATAACATTTAGAAGGGGCTCTAACCTAAAAAGCCTTTTGGAAAGAAATAATCCAACAATAAAGGAAACTGGGGTGTGAGAAAGTGCGGACGGTGCCAATATTGTAAACATATTAAAGTTGGGAATCACTTTAATATTCATAATAAGGTATACAGAATAAAAGGGAGGTTCAATTGTGAAACACCAGGGATAGTGTATCTTGCTTTATGCCAGCAATGTAAATGTTTTTATATAGGTAAAACTGAGCAGGCATTTAAGCAAAGAATTTATGAACACCGATATCATATTGGTAAAAAACTAGCACTAATGCAATAGCAAAACATATAGTGGAAAACCCCACACTTATGTTTGAATTTACCATAATAAAACAAGTTAGTAAGAATATTAGAGGTAGGCCCTGGGAGTTAAGGTTGGAAGAATGTGAGCTAGTATGGCAACTAATAACTAATGCTTATGCCATACCAGGATTAAACAAATATTGCTCTATTAAATGCATGCTTAAGTTGAAATCATTAGATAGATAATGGAGGGTAGTTTCCCCATTCACTATGTTTTTACCCCTTGCTAATTTTGTGTGAATAAAGGTCAAATTTTATATTATTATTATATATACTTATCATTAATATTGAGGTGACGTTAAAATTATTTGGGGAGAAAAAGTTTTGTCTTTCTATTTTTATATAGGGTAGAAGGGGAAATGAACCTGGTCCTAAAATTAAAATTATTCTTAGTATGTGTATGTATATGTTAATCTTAATATTTTTACACCTTAGTTTGAATAGTTCATAAGAAAATGATGTTTCTTTAAATTAATTGACTCTTAAATTGTTTAATTGATAGGGTTTTATAATGCATTGGACTTTTGGGTAATGTTGTCTGAAAAAGTTCATTGTGTATAGTGGATGAACAAAAGCGTTTACAACAATAAACCTGTTTGGATTTGCGAACAGTCTATCTGGTATACTTTGCATCAATACCACTTCATACTGGCTAGGCGTTCCAAGTTGTTTACTAGAGTTCATTGTTTGTATTAAAGATGAAGGACCAGTGACAACTCACATTTTCTTATGTATTATGATTACCTTACAATCAGAAAAGTTTGGGGATAAGTACTTACATATCCTGGATGGTTTACTATCAAAATTCTGTAAACTGGTTTTGCGAGTAAGTTATTACTCGAACCAAAATGCCAAAAATGTGCACATTGTTTTCTCACATCTCCGAAAGTGGTAATGTTGGTATGTCAAATTCAACATTATCGACATTACCTAGATGTCAGGACATGTAGTAACAATATTTTGCAGGGGGCAATCTCCCCTGCACCCCCACACGCCCTGCTAATTGTATATTCTAGCTCTGAGATCATACTACAGAGAGGAAAAGGATACTTTTCCCAATCCTCACTTTAGTGCGATCCATTTGAAACAGCAACAAGCAAAACCACGAACACAAGCTACATGTTGACGTTTTAGAGGCAACGGGATTTCCACTTGCTATTATGAAGTTTTGCACTTTTACCCTTGACTTTAGGAATGAGGGTAAGGTGATTTTCAGATATTTGATAGTAAACTATCCTGGATATCCTTCACAAAGTCATTAGTTGCACTGTCTCCCCTTAGCATGAACTTATTATTGTTAGCGACTCATATCATGATTTACCACTTCCTGCACCATTGTGGACATGTATTGTTTTTACCTCTTATGCTCCAAAGATGCTTAGGACTTGGAAGCACTCTTCTCCCGTGAGCACTGCACTATAAAAGTTCAGTGAGCACTAGGCAGTGAAAGATGGGTGGGTCTCAGAAAAAGCTTGAATTGAGTCAGAATGGATTGCAAAAGTTTGTCCATGCACTTTGGGTAAGCATTATCTCTCTGAAGAGCAGAACAAAGATGGTATGTTTGTTTTAAACCTCTCTGAATTTATAACTCTAGTGAAATAGGATTGTCAGTTGTTGATTCAGGAGATGAAGCTGCTACGTTAGTCTCAATTATCCCTTTTGCTAGCGATAATCTTTCAATAGCAGAATTTCTCTCATAGACTATATCACTTCAATACTTGTGCAAGAGCAGCTTTTTCCATGACATTATCGTAGATATAAGATATAGTAAAAGTACACACATTATTATTCATTGTATTTGTTGTATTTATTTTTATGTTATTTTTATGACATGTCATGCCATAGAAATTCAATACCCATTATATAAAAAAGGAAAGCTCTTCATGGGTCACCTCTGAAAAGGAATGTGTGTTAATCTATTTCCCCGTTGCACTGGTTTACTACCACATGCTTGACACAGAGAAGGTTGGATTGAGCGATATCAGTATCATTCCCTGAAAGCTGGTATGCCAAATACTGGCATTCCTGAAAAAAAAACAGAATGCTGAAATTCCCTATCACTCCGGACCCAGGAGAAAGTGCTAACATGGGTCCAGAAGGGGGTAAATTTGGTCAGTTGGCAATGTTTTTTGACATTCTGACTATCGGCATGTAGGAATTGCACAGCTCGACTCGACCTTCTGCTTGTCAAGCATATGATTGTCAACCATTGTATCAGTTAAAAGCCTGATCCATATAAAAATCCCTACCTACAGTTCATGCCCTTCAAGTAATTTTAGGCCTGTTTTTCTGCAAAAATGTATTCCTATTTTGTAAAGGAATTAAAGCAGAAAATTGTGCAACAAATACTTCTGCCACCAGGAAGAAGTTTAGATATCACACACATGTACACACACACACACACACACACACACACACACACACACACACACACACACACACACACACACACACACACACATTGTACACATACATGTACACACATGCACTGGTTTTGATTCCAAATTACTTTAGATGCTGTACTTTGCTCTTGCATAACATTCTCAAGGACAGTCTCCCCATGACATGCACATCTCTTCCATCTTGTCCTTACAGAACACCACATAATTGGATATTGCAATGCTATAGAAGTTTTATTACGAGTCGACTTTTTCTTTTACAGGGCCATTTTCCTTCAGCAGCTTTTATTGTTAATCACATGCAAAGAATACCAATTCAGCATAAAAAGGGAGAGAAAATATTTTGGAATAGTCAATTAGCTCTTTAAGTACTAGAATATTTAAATGTTGCCACTAAATGATGACAAAATGAGGGTCTATGTCAGTCAATCCTCCATTCTAAATAAGGAAAGGATACTGATGTCTGTAAGCATTTTCAATCTTAACAGAGCAAACTCATTATAGCACTAATTCCACCTACAAAATATATTGGTGCAAGTGTGTTCAGTAGCTTGAAACTTGTTAAGCAGAGGTTTCCTGGGAATGTTGCCAACTACGTCTGTAAGGATGAGTTATCAGTCAGAAGAGATTAGGAAAAGCACTAATGACAGGTCTGGTGACAGATCGACAAGAGAAACCAGGAAAGGGTACCTGGATATTCAATTCAGATGTTTCAAAAAAGGCAAAATAATTTGCCAACTTTTCCTGGCAGAACATTTAAAATTGCTATAAAATAATGCTATGTGTGTGCTATAATAAAATGTATGCTATTAATACATTTTGAAGAATGTAAATAAAAAATATAATGATGTTCGCTTCAGAGAAATTCAGAGAAAGCAAAGCTTAGTAGAGTGCTGCCATCGCGTGACCATGGAGAGAGAAATAATATAAGCATGTGTTACCTTATTAAGTCTTACTCAGGGAGCACTGTGGAAAGAATGAGCCTTGGTTGTAAACAAAAGTATGTTAGCATTGCAGTTAGCATGTGACCATTTTGATGTATAACAAAATATGTAAGAAAACGTGTATCCACTTAAGAGTGGTGCAGGGGCATTAGCATCGCATTTGAGAATGGTGTGTGTGTGTGTGTGTGTGTGTGTGTGTGTGTGTGTGTGTGTGTGTGTGTGTGTGTGTGTGTGTGTGTGTGTATATATATATATATATATATATATATATATATATATATATATATATATATATGTATATAAGCTTCTGAGTGGAATTGTCATTAAACACAAAAAGACTTTGGCAGATTGCCATATGAAGACAACTAACAGTATACTGTAAAGATGTTTACTTCCTTCCTCTGTGCTTTACTACACTATGGCTGCCTTATACACCTCATGAAGAGATGATGGAAAGAATCCTAACTTTTTCACCAGTTTTTATCTTCTAAGAATACATTAAGCAACTCTAAATCCTGTATAAATACAAACAGAGCTTAATAAATCCTCATTACTGTAGCTGTTGGCAGAATTTTTGTAGCAGTTTTAATGGTTTAATTGTGTATAATGTATTCCCTCATTCACTATTAAATCTATGTGTGTATTCACTTGGGATCTACTTGATGTACAGATATTTTTAATAAACAGTTATATTGTCTTTGTTTGCCTTACAAATAAAAAACATGTTGTGAGCTGATCACTTCAAAGTACATTGAAAATAATTATCTCGGTGTCAGTTTTTAATGAGTTTGTCCCTTAAACCTTTACATCTTCAGGTTTTTCCCATGACATCTCTAAAATTTTGGATGATTTGATATGCAGTCCATTTCATGCAAATGGCTTTATAGAACTGGTGAGATTAGGTCAAAAATCACTACCAAATATTGTAAAACATGACTGCATCCTCATAAAGTAGGAGAATATAAAGGACTGAGTTCTACTCTCTGTCTCTGTTTCAAAAGGCAGGTTATAAGAGATGCACCTGTAATGTATCTACTATACAATATAAAACAACCCAAAACATTGAAGGATACAAGGAGTTGCACATACTGTTAGTCAAAACTTGTACCTTTTTCACTGAATAGGATAATGTTTACTTGCACATAAACTATGCACAACCTTTCTAGGTTATGTAGTGTAATGCATATTATCACTTTAATCTCCAGTGAAACGACACAGTGTTGTCACCATACTCTTATTAATGCCTTGCTCAACTTCAGGTTGACCAGTAGCTGTACTTGAAAATGGGAAACAAAAATACCAAGCAAATTCAAAATTATGTTTTTTAAGAAATGTAGGTGACAAGTGATTTGTGCATCCATAGGCTGAATGTTAATCTACTGAATAATAGAGTTATTAACCAGTATACAACTTGGTAAATGTGATTTCATAACCTGGGTACTTCTTGGTACAATGTTTGCACCTTTTTGACAAACATCTCTTGTCTAACCTCAGGTCACAAACCCTAGGTTGTTCATTTGTTTTATCTGCTTCACTTGTGTAGCCTTCAAGTTACACAACATGGGGGGGGCGGGGCAGGGGTTGGGGGTTCCTTTACAGTAGAACTTTAGTGCATATGGATAGATGTGGGGTAAAAGCAGGGTATGAGTGGTCTTCTAAATGTTAGATTAACAAGGATAGTAATTTTCCTTTCTTTATACATAAGACCTCATAGTCTAGTGAATACTTGTTGTGCAAAGCAGAGAGCAGGTACCCTTACAGATTAAAGGTGCATGTGCTCCTTCCCATCATAAAACTTGCAGGTGGACTGACTTCCCACTTCCAAGACCCTGCACTCGGTATTTCCTAGGTTACCACCTAACTACTCCAAGGGAATGTTTCATGGTTTTGAAATCCCCTTTCACTTCCCCAAGAATGGACATCTGTTTATGTGTCATTTATTCCAGGCCACCTTTGACAGCCTTCCGGTACCAGTTCAGATCCAGGTCCTTCGGCAATGCAATATGACATCTTGGCATTCAGTCAGTAGGACAGTAACAGTTTTAAATATTTCATGTGAAACTTGCAAAAGAACTTTTAATTCTGCTAGTGAAATCTTAATTAATTAATGTGAGACCCAAATCAAAATGTCAGTTTTCTTAATCACACATGAATTTGATCATTTGCCTGTGAAATCACATTTGCCTCAGGTGAGGTGTAACAAATGTCACTGTTTCCGGTCATAAATCTGAAACATAAAATGAGTACTCTGAAGTCTATTGTCAAGGTTATTAAAAGCAGTGCTATTTTAGGTCCTGCACCATAAATAGGAAGTACAAGTTTGTTATGTTAGCAACTTTTAATATTTTTCGTATAGGTGAAGGGCTGCTATTCTAAGATACAAGCTAAAATATTTTCTGCAGTCCCTCAAAATGGAATTTCACACTCATCATGCTAGGTTGTTTTTAATGCCAGTTAAAAACATTTGTTACTGCTTTATTGTCTGGATATTGTGTATCCTGTCATTGCAGCACTAGCAAGGATCTAGCCAGGCAAGCTCTAAGCATGCCTCCACAGATGCTTTTTAAGCATCATTTATGCATTGGGATCCTGACTGAATGACCATAACCTCAAATGTTCATTTAGAACTAACCCTATCAGGTCTGTTATTTATTTTTAAATCTCATATTGAACAATTCAGCAGAATTAATGTTACTGAAAAAGTTGGCTACACTACAGGTTAGGAGGCTATATTCTGGAAGGTGATACTATCTTAGTCAAACGTGCTAATCCTAACCCTAATTCTACCCCTGTCCCTAATCTGAACCCCAACCATACATATTATGTTACTGTAAACCCTTTCCCTAACAGTAACAGTACACAAAACAGAAGGACATAGAACACATGTACAAGACTAAATCCATGCCCTTAGATTGTCTTTAAAAAGCCCATGAACATTTGCACATACACACTACCCACTAAAATGTCATCTTGAAAATCTTCACAACCACCATCATTTCAGTCAAACATTAATTTTCTTTCACACGTTTGCTTACCTACCCTGTGTAAAACTTGAACTCAGCCATATTAGATTCACATAAATAAGAATTCACTCATCAGTGGAGTCACTCTTTTTTATACTCAAACAAACATTTCTACCAAATGAGAATTCTACCTTTTGAATTGCAGCCATATGAACAACTTGGTCTCCATTGAAAACAGGCTACAAGCTTGTAGACTAGCCTGACCAACAAAACGTAAATATATACATGCATACATACATACATTTCGGCACATAAAAGATAATAATTTAATTTGTTAAATTTCTCTTAAATGAAGATATAAACATTTCCAAGAGAAGTAGGTTACATCTGGATTACATTTTCATTGTAAGTATTATATGCTAGTGCACATAAATAAAATCCTTTAACATGCACAGAAGAAGAAATCATTGAGTTATAAATTTATATAACTAACATTTCATTCTGGATTTGCTGAAACAGCTGAAAATTTTTATTTTTTTTTATTTTACATTTGTTAACCGGGAGGATCCGACTGGATATATGTCCATTTTCAGCGGAGGCCCGGGGAGAAAAGCTCCAGACAAAACAATACATCAAGTCACAGAAAAAACAAATATTGGTTAAGTAATACAGGTAAGGTTTAGTTTTCAATAATCAAATCAAAGTAAGGTTAGTAATTATAATATATACATTCTATGATTCAGTAGATATCCTTGAAGCCCCAAGACTGGGAAACAATGTAAGTAGAGAGAGATAGCTAGCCCGGAAAACAATGAAATGAATACATAAATAACACAACACTATACCCCATGCTTTGTCTGCATTTGTAAATGACTTTTGGTATTTTTTTCTTGCCAGTAACAGTCATTATTTGTTTTAAATGTTGTTTACAAGAAGTATTTTACTTTTGATGAAACCCAGTGAAGTAGTAGAAACTGAAGTGCTCATGTGTACTGTTATTGTTCTATTTTTGGCTCTGTCTGGGAATCTTACAACAGGATTATATTTCTATGTGAGTAGAAAGGTGAGAATATAAATTGAAAATGAGTCATGCCAGACTTAGTAACTGATACATTTGCCTGTTCCTTAGCTATTTGCTGAACAATGACTAACGAGTGATGCTGAAAATCCGTATTAATAAGTCTGGTATGAGTGAAGCAGTTACAAACTTTGACTGGCTCAATAGTTTCCATGTAACAAAAGCAGACTCTGAATCTTTTGAGTGTGACTGCCTTGCTCATTCATTCATTACCTAAATATAGAATATCATATATTTCCCGAAGGACTACAGTTCCAAACCTCTAAGCACCTCCAAAGGAATGTAGTGATAAGAGTTCGATGCCAGATAAGAACTCTGGGGCCATGCTAAAAACTGAGAGAGTAATTTGCAAAACGACATGCAAGATTACATTTTGAAAAATAATCATTGCTTTCTACATTAGCAAAATTGATATTAACTATGCACACTTATAGAAAAGCAATTGTTAAAGTATGCATGTTACTATGTTCCCAATGCACTGCTGAAAGGAGGTACTAAGAATTTTCAATAACAGAGTAAGCTGGAGAAAAATGAGTACAAACATTTGTCTGCAAAGCTCTTGCATTTTTTTGCTTCCCGATAGATCTAGCATTTTGAAAGAAAGAGGGGGAAATTACCCATGTGGTCTACCAGTGAAGCAGGGATGCAACTCCTTATGGTTTAGGAGCTGCAGATGTGTGGTTGGTCTGGTTATGGACTGGCCCCTATTCCAACAAGATAAAAACAGAAATGTTGTTGCTGGCTTGCTGCCAAAAGCCACAGAACACAGAGGTAATTTTGTACTTTTATGGAACAGTAGTAGTTCTGACCTCACAAAGTGGTATGTTAAATATTAGGGCCACATAGACTGCTAAACTTATAGTTTCTGGTAGTGACATTTCAGTTAGAACTGTAAAATAATATTAATCACTGTGGGTCAGATTCATGAGAAGTTTGACCCATGGAATAGGACCGATATGCTCTAGAATGGTTTAACAAAGCCTCTAATGATTCATAAAGAGAGTTACACAATAGGGTGGGACCCTGCTCATAGAATGGTCTTATCCCATTGTGTAGTCCCAATACTCTCTATACAGAAAATGCATGCAAATCCCCCCAAAGATAGTACATGAATGTGGAATACTGCACCTCCTGCATATGGATTGGTCCCAATTACATGAATTATGGGAGCGGAACTATGTAACTGAAGTTAATGATTTGTATCTGTCTGCATTCATCCCTTTTACTACTGAAGCATTGCTCATTTTACAGAGCTGAGCAGCAATATCATTGCATAAATAAATAGAAAAAAGAATAAAAATAAAATGTACATAGTAGGATACCCCTGTGGTGCAGGCAAACCTGATAAAAGGGTAGACAAGGAGTAAAAAAAAAGTGTTGAACTATACACAAGATATGGGGAGTAACATAGTAGGAAGGGATGACACCTGGCAGGATATAGGTGAGGTGATTGCTGCAGGGTGGGATACAAGTACAACCCATTGAGCAACCTGCCACCAGTCATTGCCAGTTGATGGTCCAAGAATGTTGTCATGGGCAAAATCATCCCAGTGACCCAGTAACCAGGTATTGGATAAATTTGCAGTCTACTTAATGAGGCAGTCAAGCTGAACCAGTCTGATGTTGATTGTCACTTTATAGACTCAACCAAATGCATAAGTTGTCTTGGGGCTACTAAAAGTTTTACCACATACATTCTTTCTACCTCATGTGAGAGGCATCCTGCCTGTAATGGACTAAGGATTCTAAAAATAAAGGTGGTACATGTGATTTCCAGTAGCCTTTGGCACCTTCTTGCTCAAGTAATACCAGTCAGTGTATCTTTCTTAAACTGTCTATCATATGTATCCAGCAGCCTTATGCAGGTATTAAAATCCTAATTTCTTTTGATCCCTAAGTGGGAGCTTTCATTTTGGATTCCTCAGATACATCTGTACTGGTTTTCTAAACAATCAATGATGACTAAAGAGTGTAGCAAGCTGGTGGGCACATACAGATTAAAAATATGTGGTTTGGAATGACAACTAGATGTATGTCCAGACCTGCTCTGTATAAATATACAGGATGCAGCTATGTAAGTGTCTTTGCATGTGCATTGCAGCATAGCACCAAGTGAAGCATGTCTTGTGAAATTAGGTGATTCACAACAATTATGCTAGACCCACCTAGTTAACTACATGATATGTATGCAAAAGGGTACACATTTGCATTTTTGTGAACATATTGCCATTCTGTTTGCAGTGAGAAAACAATGTTCAGAGTGGTATACTGCTTTATGAATTCAGAAAATGATTTCATGTGCTATGTACATATCAGGATTTCAAAACCCAACCATTGCTAAGCCATCTGATTCCCTGTGCAGTTCACTGAATTAGCTATCCCTAAAGACTGTAGCAGGTGGCTTGTACAAATATAACAAGAAGCTTCCTACAGTTTAATCATCTCACATTGACTGCTTCAGCTGTTCATCTGTGACTGCAAATGTAGTATCGGCATTCATGATGGCACTCTTGGACTATGCATCCCAGGTGTGTATGAGCCTAGCACTAAGCAGCATTCCACCTTCTCATAGGACAATAACACAATATGAACTAAATATAATTTACTTTAATAATTGGCTTAATCTCTGGTGTTATTCAAAGGGGGTACAATATTTGTCAGGATGGGAGGTTATGGTCAATAGACCACACTGCTTTGCCAGGCATGGTCTGCAAGCTTCCCCTCACCCTGGAGAATCTAGATGTCTAGAAAGTTACAAGATATAATTTAAAGCCAAAGAGAGTGCACTGGCAGTGCAGGTCTATAAGTTCTTCTACACATTTAGACCAGCTATACTGCAAATGAAGGGACAAAAGGTGGAGGTGTCTCAGCTCATATCAAAAACAATCATATCTCAAGGCTGGTCAAACAGTATGACACACTTGAACTTCCCCACATCCAAATTGCCATAGGCAAAGTGCAATACCATATCCTTGCAAGTTATAGGTCCCCCTCTATGATCCAGGAACCCATAACACATACTTATACATGCTAAAGATACTTCCCATTCAACCAACACTATATTTATGAGTGACTTTAACTACCCCTGTATGAACTGGCAATCATACACAACCCCAAACATGCAGGTCCAGATATTCCTGGACTTTTAAATACCAACACCCAGCTATACCATATACCCACCAGGGGCTCAAACATCCTAGACCAGTTCCTAACAAACATGAGAGAACATTGCACCCCCCACCCACTCACCCTTCCAGTGTAATGTCCTGTCTGGCCATGTGGGATCCTAAAACTAAATCCTTTGGAATAAAAATAAAACCCAGAACTCCAACAAGCAAAGGAACCTTTAGGAACTATTCTGCCTAATAAGTGATACCTTAGCAAAATCCCAAGCCCCATCAAACCCTGAGAATACCACTGTCGATGCAGAATTGTTCACAGAATACCTACATGGAGACAGCTGTTCCATTTCAAAATAAGCACAAGACAATCTCAAAAAATAATCTGCCCCAATGGAATTCCAATATCAATAAGTTGCAGAAAAGAAGAAACAAAATTCTGACTAAATATATAAATAGCCTCCCAGGCTAAGGACAGCCACAAGGCTTTCATCAGCTATATACACATCATCAAAGGCAGTACGCAACAATGTACTGAGCTATTAGTAAATGGAGACACCTATACTGAGCCTGAAGCTATAGCAAATCTACTGGCTAACAAATTTAGCTCCAATTTTACCTGTTTCTCATCCTGATGCCCCACAGGAAATAAACTCAAATGTAATTCCTCCAACTATCACTAGGGAGCAGATCCTCAACACACTCTCCAAGGCCAAGAAAAACCTATCAGTGGACCCCAGTAATATCCCAGGTTGCTTCCTTAATGGCATGAAACATGACCTATCAGACTCAGTAGAATCGCTGTTTAAAAATAACATCCAGACAGGCTTCATGCCAAGTGAATGGGGGACTGCAACTGTCATCCCTCTACACAACAGGAAGGCCAAATACAGACCATATTAACTATAGACCCGTAAGTCTAACTAGTCTCATATACAAGGCTATAGAAATAATTATCATGAGAATGATAAACAATGACACAGAAGATCTTCAGACACTGGATCCAGCCCAGTTTGCTTTTGTCAAGGGCAGGTCATATCTACTCATCATGCAAAAAGGTGCATACTGCCTACCTTGACCTAGTTACGACATTTGACACAGTACCCCACTTGGGCATTATAGACAAACTAAACCTACATGTCACCTGCTGGATAGCCAGCTGGTGCACAGATAGGAACCAAGAAGTTAAGATAGGGGAGTCTACCTCCACCAAGTGACCAGTTATTAGTGGAGTCCCTTGAGGTTTGAAGCTGGGTCCACTCCTTTTTGGCATCAAGGCTAATGTCAAAGGCCTCTGGCTGAATAAGTTTGCTGACAACTGCAAATTAGGTGCAGTCACAAAATACCCCAAAGACAAATACCCCCCAATATATCCCAACACAGACTAATAACTGCTGCCAGTGCCGCAGTCTAAAGCTCAATGCCATGACATTCATAATAGTGTCCCTTGAGAAACAGGCCACCCCAAGAAAGTACCGAATTGATAATACACATATAGACACTAAACTGTCCATCGACCATCATGTGTCTATGTTAGTAAGGAAATCATTCTATGTTGCACAACTTATAAGCAAAGATATGACATCTAGATCTATGGATGTCATTGTTATTCTGTTTGTTTTTAGCCCTCATTAGACCAATCAGTGAGTACAAAGCCTTCATCACTATGTGCATGAGCAGGCATATATAATGACAGGAATGTCCACAGAGGTTTCTGTGAAGGCTGCCAGCCTAGCTAGATAGAATTTTGTAAATAATTCTATGTCATTGTAAATATTAATAGGATCCACAGGCTTGTGTAACAAATGTAAAGAAAACTTTATATTAGGATTAAACTATATGTTGTATTGAGCTTCAAAAATGTAACCACAATGCACCCGCTGGAAGAAAGTTGTTAAGTAAAGAATTTTGTAACTGTGTTTGATCTCAAGCTCAGAGACAGGATGTCTGGGCTAAGGGTTTCTTTCTATTGTTTTAAGACCAACAACATTTATTAGATTTCTCATGCAAAGTGTCTTTTGTGACTTTCTGGCAGCTGTAGAAATGTTAAATTTTAAGTTCTGTGAGCCTGGGAAACCTCAGCAGGAGTGTCAAGAATGATGTAATTTGAAATGACTTAGCAGCACTGTGTATTATCAATTTAAGGGCTATCTCAGAAAGAAAGAAGAGCATCTTGTATCTTGTCTTGGATCTAGTAAGAACACCCACTCACCAGCACTTGCTCACTCTGTATGTAAGTAGTATTTACAACAGTAATTTATCTTAAGAGTTAGATAGGAATTTTAGCCAGATTAGTCTATTTGTTTTCTATATTTGTCAGACTATCCTACAATATTGTTTTAAAGTTTTTCCTGTGATTTCTGAACTCTGCAATGTTATTGTGTTGAAGTAATAAGCATTGTCTTGTGTTTTTATTATTTATTATTAAATATTTTTAAACCTTTCAACTGTGGCTGTTTTGTGTAGAGATAAGTTAAGCTCTAGAGTACTTGTTTGTATTTGGTGATACTGTATAAGCCACTCCAATAGCGTTAAAACTTCTAGTCACTCTTACTATTTGGATAGCAGTAATATTGCACAGTCAAACTGGACACCCTTTGGTAAGGGCCTTTATAGTATCTGATAGTAGTGGTTGGTGGCAGTCAGTACTACCTTTTAGTCTGGGCAGAAAAGGGGCATAGCCAGAGAACCTGTGCCAGCCTTCCCCAGGAGTGGCTGTATGTTTGTATATAATTCATATCTCGAAGTGTGTGCCTGTGTGTGTGTGTGTGTGTGTGTGTGTGTGTGTGTGTGTGTGTGTGTGTGTGTGTGTGTGTGTGTGTGTATGTCAGTTACTTAGGCAGGGACACGAAGCACTGGTTGGACAGAGAGGGTGCTGGAGGTTTTGGTTTGACCACTCGGCTGGGATCTGTATGCTACAGCTGTGCCAGTGGGGAGTCTTATTGGGGATCTGGAGAGAAAGGGAAAAACCAGTCCCAGACTGACTGTGATCTCTGTGTGCTCTTAAGGGAAACTGTACTCTACTGTGTGTGTGTACTTGTTATCCTTCCAATGTGGACACCCCTCACTGGTGTTAGTGGTGAGGATTGAGGCTCCTTGATTACTGGGCCAGTGCATGGGCATCACATATTAATTGGTTGGCAGTTGTGGGATATCCACACCAGATATTAATTAGCAGTGGTGGGATATCCACATCAAATATTAATTGTTTGATAGTGGTGAATTAGCCGCATCACATATTAAGTGGCTTGTAGTGGTGTGGATAGTGAATTCCTGTAGCTTGTGCACAGTGATCACTGAAGGTGTTTTTGTACTCTAAATCAGCCATGCAGTGAACATTCAGTGTTCAGATCACAAGTATTGTATTTCTTTTGTTAGCTTAGTTAGTCAGGGAGCAGCAGAGGAGTATGGCAAGCTGACAAGAAGCCAGTTGGCTGAGATGTGCCAGGCTAAAGGACTGGTGCATGGAAACCTGACTAAGGCAGACATGATTGCAGCTTTGGTCACAGATGCATCAGAAAATAGCAACCAGGAGGACGATCAGACTGGCCATGGACATGTACAACACACAGAGAATGGACAGCTCAACCTTTCTACACAGGACTTAAAAATCCATCTGGAGCTAAAGAGACTTGAGTTGGAGGCCAGGCATTTGGAAATAGAAGCTAAGGGGAAGGAGAGGTAGAGGCAACATGATTAATGAGGCTCAATTTCTGCTGTCATTCTAGGGGGATCCAATGTCTGTCTGCTTGGGATGACATGCTGGACAAGCCACTCTGCTTCGCAAGGGACGGCTTGCACCTGTCACCACTGGGATTCCGGATATTGGCTAAGGCTCTTGCCACCCCCATAGTGCCTTTTTTAGGCAAGGCTCAAAAGACGAATCCACCTCCTTAGAAAACAAAAATGGAAAAAAATTAAGGGTAATGCTGCTCAATGCCAGAAGTCTAAATCTCAAGATGCAGGCTCTCGAAGCACTCCTCAGTATGGAGAACATCGATGTCTGTGCAGTAACTGAGACCTGGTTCAAGGCTCCTGAGAGCACCCCAGCACTACCAGGCTTTACCTCGTATCATGCTTTTCGGCCCCAAAACCCAGGCCAAACCACAAAGGGAGGGGGAGTGTCCATATTCATCAAGGATACCCACACCTCCAGGTTAGTGGCAACTCATGAAGCATCGGAGACCATCCAGGTGCAACTAACCGTAGGCAAAACTGCTATACAACTGGTTGCATGTTACAGACCACCCTCCCAATCTCAAGAACCCCATTCAGCCTTCCTAAAGACATTGGAAGATATGAATGTCTCACCAAATACCATCATATTGGGAGACTTCAACTACCCTAACATAGACTGGGTGCACTATTCTAGCCCTAACACCCTAGCCCAAAGGTTCCTGGAATTCATAAACTCAAATACAATGGAACAGCTAGTCACCTCTGCCACAAGGGAGGATAATATACTAGACCTGATCATCACAAACATGGGGACAAAATGCTCCACACTGGTAGTATTTCCCTCACTAGTGAGATCTGACCACAAACTAATCACCCTGGATATACATATTCCACCTCCACCCCCAGCACAAAAGACTACAGTGAAAATCTTCTCAAAAGCCGACTTTACACTTCTTAAGACTGAGATGGCATCATTTAAGCCCACTGGGCCAATGGAAACCACATCCCACAATGCTGAATCTTACACAAATGCTTTCTACGGACATCTCCAAGAATGCATGGATTGTGCAATCCCAAATAAAACCAAGACCCTCTCCACCAAGGGGAAAGCGTCCTGTCTGGTGGACCCCAGCCATAAACAAATTGTATAACAAAAGAAGGAAGCTAATGCAAGACAGAGCAAAATCCCATAAAGGGAAGGCATCTCTGATCAGCACTAGTAGAAAGCTACATTCTCTCATAAAAACATCGAAGGCCAACTTTGAGAGAAAAATCGCCAAGGACACTAAAGAAAACCACAAGGCATTCTTCAGTTATGTTAGAAACCTAGGCGGAAACCCTCAGATATGCTCAGAGTTAGTACACAACGACAAAAAATTTACCGAACCCACAGATATTGCCAACATTCTGGCAGACAGGTTCAGTGCAAACTTCTCCCCTCCCTCACCCCCAAAAGAAGAAATACTTATCCCAGCTGAATGTAACCTCCCTGTCATCTCAGATGTCCAGGTGAGAGCCGTCCTCAGCAAAGCAAAAAAACACAGCATCAATGGGACCTGATGGTATCCCCGACTGCGTGATACGTGAACTCCAAGAGGAGCTAAACCCGCATATAAAAATGCTATTTAACCTTAGCCTTACTTCAGGATATGTACCTGAACACTGGCGTACAGCAACAGTGGTCCCACTCCACAAAGGAGGCTCCGCTACAGACCCTGGGAACTACCACCCCATAAGCTTAACCAGCCTGGTCTGCAAAGCTATGGAAAGAATCCTTATGGAACTCATAAACAACGACATTGGGGACGTACAGACACTTAATCCCACCCAGTTCGTCTTTATAAAGGGCAGATCCTACCTTTTGAACCTGGTTGACTTTTTCAAAACAGTCACTAGAGCCATTGATGAGGGCAAAGCAGTCCATACAGCCTACCTGGACTTGGCTAAAGCCTTCGACACAATACCCCACTCAGGCATCATAGACAAGCTAAACAGCTTAAATGTAAATCCATATGTCACAAGATGGGTTGCAAACTGGCTAAAGAACAGAACCCATAAAGTCAAAATTGTGGGATCCATGTCAGACTCAAAGCCAGTCACAAGTGGTGTCCCACAGGGCTCTGTCCTGGGACCCCTCTTGTTCAGCATTTACTTCTCAGATGTGAAAGCAAACATGGGAGGGTTATGGCTGACAAAGTTCGCAGATGACTGAAAACTAGGCGCCATAGTCAATACACCAGCTGACACATACATCCTACAGAAAGGCCTCACTGAAACGGACAACTGGTGCCGGAATTATGGCCTTAAACTGAATGCCAAGAAATGTATAGTCATCCCCTTTGGGAAAAACAAAGTACCCACAAATTATCACATAGACAGTAACCCACTGAGTATGGAAAAAGTAATCAGAGACCTGGGGACCCAAGTCGATAGTGACCTCTCATTTGACACCCACGTTGCCAAAGTGGTTAGAAAGACTTTCTACCTTGCCGACCTTATCATGAAGGGGTTCACATCCAGATCAAAGGAGGTCATTGTACTCTTATACTCCTCCCTTATCAGGCCCATGATTGAGTACAATGCCCCATTTGGTATGTACCTCACCCGGCACTTACAACAGCTGGAGAGACCCCAGAAGTACCTCATCAAGAGGATCAAGGGTCTCCAACATATGTCATATGCTGCCAGGCTAAAGAAACTCCAGCTCTATTCAGTAGCATACCGCCTGCTCAGAGGTGATCTGTGCCTGACGTACAAGGCCATGTCCAACCAGGAATTGATGGACATGCTCCACCTCAAAAAATCCAAATCTATTAGAACCACGAGAGCTAAAGATTTAAACCTCAGCACAAATATGAATAGAACATGCTGGAGGGACAGATTCATAACTCAGAGGCTTCCCACACTCTGGAACAGAATCCCAGTTCATGTTAGCAGAGCCCCTCACTGACTCTCTTCAGGATAAATCTTGACGAGTGGATGGAAGATCGTAGGTTTACCCCGGGGGTCATCCCTGTGTCACTACTAGACAGAGGCACAGTAAACTAATTTTAATAAGTAAGGGGGTCTTCAATGTGTCACTACTAGGCAAAGGCACAGTATTCTAAATTTATTCTGTACACTTTAGTACCACTACATGGGGTGGCAAAAGCCACATCACTAGGGCTAGGCTTACAAATGCCCCAGGGCAGATAGCCTAGTACTAAACTATGAAACTATGAAACTATGAAAAGGAGATGCTGACTCTTCGCCAGAGTCATGGAGGTAATGGGGAAGGGAGTAATCTGAACCCAGAAGCGCAAAAGGTCAGCAGATTTCTTCCACAATTTAGAGAGGAGGATAATTTTGATAGTTTAATTCATATGTTTGAGAGGGTATGTAAACAGTATGATGTTAATCAAAGGCTCTGGGTACAGTTCCTGATCCCCTTACTCCATGGTAAACCTGTAAATGTCCTTTCCAAATTGTCTGATCACAATTTTTTAAAGTATAATGTGGTAAAGAATTGTTTTGTTTGCTATAATTTTTTTAAGCTAACACCTGAAGCTTATCGGAAAAGGTTTTGTGAGCATAGATGCAAGGCAGAGGAAAGTGTGTGTGAATAAGTTGCTGAACTGAGCACTTATTTTCATAGGTGGATGAGTGGATGTCAGGTCACCACTTCTGAAGGGCTGACAGACCTATTGATGAGGGAACAAGCCTTTAGCGCTTTGCCTGAGGATATGAGGATCTGGTTAGCTGATAGACAATGTGCTACTTCAAATGAGTTGGGGAAGGAGGGAGAACTGTTCTAGCAAGCAGGGCATCACTGCACAGGAAAGGGACACCCAGTGTTGCTCATGACTATAAAGGAACCCATGGAAGGCAGCCCAAACTGCCCCAACAGAATCTGCCAATAGCAGGGGAAGCCACTAGTCCAGGTACATGTCCAGGACCTAGGGTTAAATGTTTTGAATGCAACCAGTGGGGCCATGTGGCATATAGATGTCCATGGAGGCAATGTGGGGAACAAAAGGTGAGGGAGCCAGTAAGTGGGAATGACAAATATGCCAATAGTAGGTTGTCTTGAGACAACAGGGATACCAAACTACCATCTTGCAGATGTCTCAGGCTTGGAGACAAGCATGTGCATCTGGTAGATTGGGGGAGACCCAGACAGACCGCACACTTGCAGCCAGGACTGGTGATGTGGTTACTTCAGGGAGGGAGCTACCCTGTAGCAGTGAGACTGAAGGTGATCCACAACTGCTTGTTGGTTCTGATGTTCCCTTGGACAGTGTGACTGCAAAGGCAGAGGTGAGTAGTAGTACCAAGGCTGATAGTGAGGCACCGCTGTCAGAGGATGCCAGACTTCCTGTGGAAGGGGAGCTGGGAAGAGTTACAAAGAGAGAGTTGAGACAGGCTCAGTTCTCAGACCCTACATTACAAGGCCTTAGACAGGTAGCTAGTGAGGCACCTGATACTTAAGGGAAGGGGGAATCTGTATACTGGGACAAAGGGTTACTGTATAGAGAGTGGACACCTGAGGGAGTGCTAGAAGGTGAGAGAATACAGCAGTTGGTAGTGTCTAGAGCCTACCGTCTGGCACTTCTAGCCATAGCCCATGATATTCCCTTTGCAGATCATATGGACATAAACCATTTAAAGAGACATAGTATGCAGAAATTTCATTGTCCTGGAATTTCCAGAGATGTAACAGGGCACTGCAGGACCTGAGAGCAGTGCCAAAAGGTAGGCAAGGCAGGAGACAAGGTGAAAGCTCTTTTGATGCCTATGCCTTTGATTGAGGAGCCATTTCAGAGGGTAGCTATGGATATTGTGGGGCCTCTGAGTACCCCAAGTACCACAAGGAAAAAGTATATCCTAGTAGTAGTAGATTATGCTACAAGATACCCTGAGGCAGTGGCTTTCTCCTCCATTGAGGCAGAAAAGGTAGCAAATCATTTGTTAGAAATTTTCAGCAGGGTAGGATTCCAAAAGAAATACTGACTGGCAGAGGTGCCAATTTCATGTCATACCTATTGGCTTGTCAGTGGAAGCACTGTGGGGTGAAGCAACTAAAGACCACCCCCTACCATCCCCAGACTAATTATCTTGTTGAGAGGTTAACTCTACATTTAAGTCCATGCTATGGGCATTTGCAGACCAGTTTAAGAGGGAGTGGGACAAATATTTGCCTCATCTGTTGTTTGCTTACAGAGAGGTTTCCCAGGAATCCACAGGTTTTTCACCCTTTCAGTTGTTGTATGGGCATAGGGTGAGGGGCCTCTAGACTTAATTTGTGATGAGTGGTAGGGTGAGCGTGACTCTCACAAAGAGTCAGTTGTGGCATATGTCCTAACCCTCAGGACAAGGCTCAGGGAACTCATGGGCTTTTCCCAGGAAAACCTGGCAGAAGCTCAACAACAGAAAAGGGTCTGATATGACAGGAATGCTTGAGCTAAAGAGTATGCTGTAGGGCAGCAGGTAATGGTTCTCATTCCTGTCAGACACAACAAGCTGCAGGAAGCTAGGGAGGGACCCTACAAGGTGGTAAGGAGGGTTGGTGATGTTAACTACATGGTAGAACTGCTAGGCAAGAGGCAGGGGTACAAATTGTACCATGTTAACATGATGAAACCTTACCATGATAGGCAGGCCCTTGTGCTGAATATTTGCAGTGGATTGCAGGAGGAGTCTGAGGGTGATCTGGTGAGTGATCTCCTCAGTGAGGCTCGGACTGACACCTCAGTGGAAGGGGTAGCAATGTCCCAGCAGCTATCTCCTACCCAGGTTTGAGAAATCTGAGCAGTACTACAGGAGTTTGGGGACATGTTCCCTGGGAAACCAAGGTGCACCCACCTGGTGCAGCACCATGTGGGTACAGGACCCCAAAGGCATATTAGGCAGGCCCCTTATAGAGTGCCTGAGAGTGTCAAACAAACTCTGAGGGAGGAGATACAGGAAATGTTGGAACTAGGGTTAATTCAAGAGTCCAACAGTCCCTGGGCCTCCACAGTGGTGCTGGTGCCAAAGAAGGATGGCAGCACAAGGTTCTGTGTAGACTACAGGAAATTAAATTGTCACACAGAGTCAGATGCTTATCCCATGCCTAGGAGAGATGAAGTCCTAGAGCAGCTGGGTGGGGTTAGGTATCTTACCACCATTGATCTTAGCAAGAGTTACTGGCAGGTGCCCTTGACTCCAAGTGCTAAAGAGAGGTCAGCCTTTGTGACTCCTTTTGGCTCATATGAGTTCACAAAGATGCCCTTTGAGATGAAAAATGCACCAGTTACTTTCCAGAAGCTGGTAGATCATATCCTAGAAGGAGCAGGTGGGTTTGCCCTTGCTTACCTAGATGATATTGCAGTCTACAGCCATTCCTGGTAAGAGCACCTTCAGCATGACAGGGAGGTGCTGGGCAGACTATAGAGGGCAGGGTTGACCACTAAGCTGAGCAAATGTCAGATGGGTATGGCAGAGGTCTCCTACCTGGGACATAGAGTGGGGAGTGGTAAGATCAGGCCAGAACCTGCCAAAGTGGAAGCAATTCAAGCATGGCCTGCACCTGTTAACAAAAAACAGGTGAAGGCATTCTTAGG
>NC_056735.1:742885758-742965758 GCF_019279795.1 Protopterus annectens | reverse complement strand
CAAACTGGCTAAGTTAAACTCAGAAAACAACACACCTATCATAAATGTGTGAGACACCACAGCAAATCTTTTTTGCCTTACTGCTACCCCTATGTGAGGGTCTTCAGCCCCCTTACTTATAATACTAACTCAATAGTTCCACAACCATGGTGAAAGATAAACACCCTGCAGAGATGAACACTTGTATTTACACTACTGCAGTCTAACAGTACAGCTGATACATATAAAACCATTTAGGGACTGCTCAGTCTGGGAACGCTGATCAGGGAGAATGTATCTCATGAGAGAGCATGCATCAAATGGTAAAATTCCTGTGAGATGTTCTGTGGAAGCGTCTTTTTATTTAACTGTCACTGTACTCTGGGTCTGGGACATATTGTAAGGTTGCTGGAGCTTTGAGAAGGTAATATAATCTGACAAACCCTTTGTCCTTGTATTCAGTTGGACTATATAAATATGACTGACATTTGATATGTACTGATTAAAGCTCTTAATAATTAGGCAATGCATAAATAGCAATAGCAGCAGACTGAGAGAAGTACTGATATAACCAAGCTGCATGCATTAAAACCAGTAGAGTTATAACATTAAGGTAATGGAGACAAGGGTGATAGTAAAAGTCCAACAGTATGATTACTGTCATTATAAAGGTAGATACAGTGCTCATATGTGTGTGTATGTGTGTGTCTGTGCGTGTGTCTGTGTGTCTGTCCGTGTGTGTTTAGTTTGTGTGCAAATTAACTAAAACATCTTCAGAATGAGTAATTAAAGAGATTCATTGAACAAAGAAGAACTTTAGAAGCTTCCTTTTTAACCTATTTGCTGACTGGGTAAGTCCACGGGACACAATTTTCCCTTTTCAGCGTCACACAGAAGCACTGTCTGGTTAATTGACTTGTCCTTAATCACAGAGTAGGCAATGAAAGTGCAAACAATCAAATTCTGTACCAGGGGAACAGGAAGCAGCTTGCAGGTTTATTCCTCTGGGCTAACTGCCAGACACACCACAATTTCTTAGGTGTGGTGCCTTAAAGCTGAAAAATTATATGCCAGACATTTCAACTCACACAGGCTTTAAAAGGTATTATATATCCTGTGATATAATACCTACACTTCGGGAAGAATGTATACCATTAGTAACAAAAAATGTAAATGCTCAGTGGGTAACTTGAAGATGAGACTACACCTTATTCAATGCTTGCAGTGATTTTACACTAAGAATTAACAAACAAGCCACTCAAAAAACATGGAAGTAAACCATAGTAAGTTCCCAAACATTTAACAGGAATCTTGTGGTCAGTGGAGTCAGAAACTGCCAAGAGATCAGGGAGGATCAGAATGGATTATATTATTTGTTGCCTATGGAAAAGCAAACTCAGTTCTGTACTAGTTGTAAACATGGAATGAAAAGGATGTGAGATAGCTAGAATGTGAAGATTACAGCTGAACAGAGACCACTTTCTCAATATTCATGCATCAAGAAAAAAAGTTAAACAATGTATGGTAGTTTTATCTAAGAAATGATTTAAAAATCAAGTCATCAAAGAAGATCACACAATCAGGAAATATACTGGACCTTTAGATTCTAGGCAAAGACTGGCCATCCTATTGGGTCCAACGCTGAGCCTTCAACTTAGCAGATATAAAGTTTATACCATCATTCATAGCTGACATACCAAAACAGCACCCATAAAAAATCTGCAATATGTAGCCCTGGATCAGTTTTACCTCAGCTGAAGTTTGCAGAAAAATGCATGCCTTATGAAACATTTTCCCCCCAAACAGTCGTATAGCACTCAAGTTTAGATGGAGTTCAAGCTACCTGACCGATCATACTAACTTAGCTGCACAGCCTGCTAATAGCTGCAAAAGCAGTGCTGAATGGCTTGATTAAGTAGAGAACTCATGAAACAGAAAATCATGAAATTCTGCTTTTTATTTTCTTAGAAATCATCAAATTGTAGACTAATTGTCATCCAGCATAAAAGAAGGAATGTCTTCCTCTACTTATGTCCCAGGTTTTGATTCTGCCTTCTTAACTTAAAGCAAACTCATTTTGAGCATGTTATAGAGAACCATAATTTCATAAAAAGTCATTTACAATGATTTTAGTACACACTGGACTTTTTCTAAACCACCTATAATGGAGAGAGCTGTGATGGTTGTAAGCTGATCATGCCAGAACAAACTTCCCCGTCTGCAGCTAGAGTGTCCAGCTCCTCCTCAGGAATATAGACATTTTACTAAGCCAGCTAAGATATTTAGTCTCACTAGCATGTCCTGAGCTTGCCATGTTGCCTCCTCCCACTGGGTCATACCTGGTGCACCGCCATAGGTTTTCACTTCCCAAACCACCTCAACTAGCTTATCTTAATCCCAATGAGATGTGGCCATACTTCAAGCTCCTTCCAGATTGCCATGTTCCACACTTTGTCATGGACAACTCCATGAAGAACCCACATTTCCACCACTTATTCTTATTCATCCAGTCACTACAGAAAGTGCAAACATTGGCGAGAATAAGGAAAAAGACTGACTGGTAAATTGTGAGTTTTTTCCAAGGACTCCACTCCTGCTTCAGCACCACAGCCTGGTAAGTGTCTGCAATACTGATAACTATGTAACCCTCTGACAGTCAGTCTCCAAGTTCCCCCTACATTTGCACATAAATAAGAGCACAAGATACTTAAACTCCTCTACTTGTGGTAGCTGTTTTTGCTGTATATATATGTATATATCTATCTATCTATATATATATATATATATATATATATATATATATATATATATATATATATATACATATATACACAGTGGATATAAAAAGTTTACACACTCCTGTTAAAATGCCAGGTTTTAATGATATAAAAATGACCACAATAAATGATTTCAAAACTTTTCCCACCTTTAATGTGACCTATAACCTGTACAATTCAATTGAAAAACAAACAAATCTGTTAGTGGAAAAATATAAAAAATAAAAAATGTACAATATGCTGGTTGCATGTGTGCACAGCCTTAACTAATACTTTGTTGTGTGTGCACACCCTTAAACTAATACTTTGTTGAAGCACTTTTTGATTTAATTACAGCATTCAGTTCAGTTGTCCTAGTATGATTTTCCTGACATTTACTCAGTTGCCTGCTACAGCAGAAGTCATGGTTCGCAGAGAGCTTACAAAGCATCAAAGGGATCTCATTGCTGAAAGGTATCAGTCAGGAGAAGGGTACAAAAATGTCCACAGCATTGGATATACCATGGAACACAGTGACGATGGTCATCAAAAATTGGAGTAAATATGGGACAACATTGACATTGCAAAGAACTGGCCCCTCCAAAATTGATGAAAAGACAAGAGGAAAACTGGTCAGGGAGGCTGCCAAGAGACCTACAGCAATACTGAAGAAGCTACAGGGATTTCTGGCAAGTACTGGTTGTGTACTACATGTGATAACAATCTCCCATTTTCTCCATATGTCTAGACTATGATGTAGGATTGTAAGACGGAAGCCTTTTCTTACACAGAAAAACATCCAGGCCAGAATAAAATTTGCAAAACAATATATTAAGTATCCCAAAAGCATGTGGGAAAATGTGTTATGGTCTGATGAGATCACGGTCGAACAATTCCAAAAGGTGCGTTTGGTGCAAAAACAACACTTCGCATCACCAAAAGAACAAAATCCCCACGGTGAAGCATGGTGGTGGCAGTATCATGCTTTGGGGTTGCTTTTCTTCAGCTGAAACTAGGGCTTTAGTCAGGGTGGAGGGAATTATGAACAGATCCAAATGCCAGTCACTTTTGGCTCAAAACCTTCAGGCATCTACTAGAAAACTGAAGATAAAGAGGAATTTCACCTTTCAACATGACAATGACCCCAAGCATACATCCAAATCAACAAAAGAATGGCTTCAGCAGAAGTAAATTAAAGTTTTGGAATGGCTCAGCCAAGCTTAGACCTAAATTTAATAGAAAATCTGTGAGGTGACTTGAAGAGGGCTATGCACAAGAGATGCCCTTGCAATCTGACAGATATGGAGTGCTTTTGCAAGGAAGAGTGGGCAAATATTGCCAAGATGTGCCATGCTGATAGACTCCTACCAAGAAGACTGAATGTTGTAATTAAATCAAAATGTGCTTCAACAGGGTGGTGCAGCAGTTAGCATTGCTGCCTCACAGCAAGAGGCTCTCTGGTTCAATTCTTGGCTGGGATGCCTTCTGTGCTGAGTCTGCATGTCCTCCCTGTGGTCGCGTGGGTTTCCTCCGGGTGCTCCAGTTTCCTTCCACATCCCAAAGACATGCTGTAGGTGGATTGGACACTCTAAATTGGCCCTAGGTGTGAGTGTGTGTGCCTTCTGTGGAAGGTTGGGCACCGGGCTGGCAACTGGACACCGTAAAACTCCACTGCCAATCATGAGCGGTCAGGTGATCTGCTGTGGCGACCCCTAACCGGGAAAAAGCCAAAAGAAGAAGAAGTGCTTCAACAAAGTATTCATTTAAGGGTGTGCACACACAATAAAGTATTAGGTTAAGGGTGTGTACACCTATGCAACCAGTGCATTGTACAGTTTTTATTTTTCATATTTTTTCCTAACAGATTTGTTTGTTTTTCAATTGAATGGTAGGGGTTATAGGCCACATTAAAGGTGGGAAAAGTTTTGAAATGATTTATTGTGGTCTCATTTTTTATATCACGAAAACCTGGCATTTTAACGGGGGGGGTGTAAACTTTTAAAATCCACTGTATACATATATATATATATATATATATATATATATATATATATATATATATATATATATAGTAAAAACAAGTAATGGGAGAGCACTAAGGCAGATTACAGTACCTCGCATAAGCAGTCCAAAATCCAGGAAAAACTTTTTCAAAGGTTTGCGTTTCGCTGAGTAACAGTATCAAAAATGTTCTATTCAAACAATCCTTCCATACAGCAATAACACAGCAATAACAATCCACATGCAGTCTTCACTTCACCAGGGATGAACCAAGCATGAATCCAGCAGTGTGTTACGAACAAAAGAGCTTTATTTGATTATAAGGCTAGCACTTTAACCCATAGGGCTTTCTCAGCCCAATAAAATGTTTTCATCAAATTCAATACCTATATATACATACTAATACCTAACTAATGCTGATGTCACATCCTGCCATTTAATTAATTAACTCATATGACCAGTTATATACAATTTAACTTCAGATGGTGTATCAGTATGATCAATATATATATATATATATATATATATATATATATATATATATATATATATATATATATATCAATATATATACACACACACACACACACACACACACACACACACACACACACACACACACACACACACACATATATATATATATATATATATATCGTATGGTTCCACTTGGAATGTTCGAAAGCTTGTAACATCGAAATTCTGATCATCGAGACCAGAACATTGAGTTTCTAACCATTGAAGATTCAAAGGGAACGTAAAAAAAAGAAAAAAAAACTCTAAAAACTATTTTATGCAGGGGAGCTTCACCTCCCTGTACCGCCCCCACACACCCCAACTTTAATTTACCAGTAAAAACAAAATCCTCCAACGCTGTGGTGAACTGCCTTGAAAAGAAGAAAGACAAAAAGCAAAATCAGTGAGTTCACCTAAGCTGGCATCCTTGAATTCAATGAAAATAGGATCCACAAATAAATGGTATTCCAAAATCTCGATCTCCGTTTAATAAAAGCAAACAAACAAAAAAACAAAAATAACAAGGCCAGATAAAAGTCCCTTAATGTCCATACGATAAGCGCTTTTGATAAAAATCTTCTTCAGATCGTAATGAAAATGGGACTAACATTCATTTTAAATGGATTGACTCCAAATAGCCATCCAATCCACATACACAAGAAAATCACTTTCAACCAATCCATTAAAGCACTGTTTCACCTTATTTGCATATACAGAGCCAAACGCTTCCGTTTCTCGCCTTTTCGGATGCAATTCCATAATATGCAAGTCAAGCTACACTCACATCCAATCAAAAGTGTGAAAATTAAAATAACAAACTTGAATGGATAGCAAGCAAACAGATGGTAATGAATTGTCATATCTGTTTGCATCCAAGTATCTTAAAAGTTCTGCCCTTCATATAAACTTCTCAAAGGGATTAAAAACCTTTAATGAACCATCCATTCCACATATACAAGGGAGATACTTTGAACCAAATCATTGAAGCACTGTTCCACCTCATTTGCATATACGGAATCAGACGCTTCCGTTTCCCACCTTTTCAGAAACAATTTCATAGTATGCAAATCGAGCAACATTCGCATCCAATCAGATCCGAGAATTAAAATAACAAACTTGAATGGATGGCAGACAGACAGGATATGATGAACTATCATGTCTGTTTACATCCAAATGTCAAGAAAGCTTTTCCCTTTATAAAGACTTCTCAAAAGGGATTATATTTTTTAGTGAAGCAGGCATGGTTAATCAACAAATCTTGAAAAACAGTTAATCCATAGGCTTTAGAAAATACCGTAAACTGTTCGTCATTCCGTTTTTTCACCTAGTGCAAGCCTTTGTTACTTTCATAATTCCGTAAACACCATTTCAATAAAAAACAGAAAATAGTGCTGGGCATTGACCATAACCACATAAACATCCTTGATAGTATGCAGAGTATCTATAAATAACTATATGCAGGCAAAGTTTCTGAAATAGATAACAACTGTCGTTGCAGTAATTATAGGTAAGAGAGCTGCTATGATGTTAATACCACAGTTGTGTGAAAATAGAAGGGCGTAATAAAAGACTTTCCTTTAGTATTAACTTGATAATATCTGTATTCTTCATTTAATATCAAAATTGCCCAGCTGATCTTAAGACTGGTCCACAAATGAAGAAAACAAATGTTAAGCGACTACCATCAATGTCCTTCAACGTAAACCTGCTTATGTTTACCTATATTTAGGCAAAGAATCATCAAGAAGAGGAGGAGAAAGGGAACTGGAGTGTGGTCACACAATGGAACGACTTTTCTTCCCTTAATAATTTTATTGTATGATAACAGTAACTCAGTTTCCATTCAGGGTAATGCAGGATTTACCCACAGATGGCTTTATTGATTATTCATGCTTTAACCTCATGATCAAACCATACCAAATGTAGATAAATCTCACCCAACGATGAGTTATTGCTAAATTACTGTCAGAAAAAAGTTAAATTGATCCTACTTGTATTGTGACTAAGCTGGTTATAAATTGTGCGTGTACTTAATATCACTGCTTTGCATTTATTTTAGATCTATACTCTGCATGCATGTGTGTGTTTGTGTGTGTGTGTGTGTGTGTGTGTGTGTGTGTGTGTGTGTGTGTGTGTGTGTGTGTGTGTGTGTGTGTGTGTGTGTGTGTGTGTGTGTGTGTGTGTGTGTGTGTGTGTGTGTGTGTGTGTGTGTGTGTGTGTGTGTGTGTGTGTGTGTGTGTGTGTGTGTGTGTGTGTTCTACTAGCTGTTATATGTACCATTAATTGACCTCAAAAACACCACCTGTCATCATGAGTCCTGGCCTACTTTAAACTCACCATTAGCTAGATTGTTAGCACTTGATTTTCTGAAGCATTGCAGGAAATGAATCTTATTTACTGTCAACCCTCTCCTTTCAACATGTACTGATTCCACCTTCAAGGGGTGCAGATATTTATCTAAATTATAGGCTTGTATATTAATTCACCAACCGTCAATAAAGAGCACTATTACATTAACACAACACCATGACATCAGTCTTATATATACTAAGGAGTGAAGACACCCTTACCTAAGCTTCTTGGACCACCTGGACTTAAGGTCCAATAAGCTTGCAACACACCCCAGAAATGACTTAATCATTGATGAATCAATTGCAAGACACACAGATACAGTCCTCAGCAGGATGTCAAAAGATAGGATGACAGCTGCCTGTCTGATGCAAGGATTAGAGATGACACTAGATTCATTAGGTGCTTTCACTGCTCCCGATGTGAGCATGACCTTGTGGTTGCCTATTAAGGGCATAAAAGATCTTAGACATTAGGGATGTGTAGAGGAACTTTGCCTCTAATAATGCATTCAAATAAAAGCAAAGTCCAGGCATTGAACAGGATTCTGTCTTCATCAAGAAAGATATCTAAGCTCAAGGATAACACAATTGGCTTTGATAACTGGCTAGTAAATTGGTGTCATTCTGGTGGATCCAGATTATATCTGCATGATATGAAATTGATAACAGACCCCCCCCCCTCTTCTCCTATTTTGGCAGGGATGGCCTGCACCTCTCTCACCTCAGTTTTTGCATAGTATCTAAAATGGTTGCTACCAGAATAGTGCCTGTTTCAGGCAGAATTCATGTGATGGACATCCCAACATAGTAAATTCAAATCCAGGTAATATTGAGGTAGCACAGCTTGTGGCTTCCCTTACCCTTAAGGATATCAGCCTTTGTGTAATTCCAGAAATTACACAAACATGGTTCCAGATTGTAGTGACACCACTTTCTCTATTCCAGATTGCAATTCCTATCATGCATTTTGACCAGTTGGCGACTACGGGGAAACATTCAGTATCCATTTTTATTCATCATCACATTGTCTCTAACTAGATTCTGCATGATAAAAATCTGAAATTGGTTAAAGTCCTATCTTTACCCAATAAAAAAAATATTTACTACATTGTAACTCTGTATGATCCCTTCAGAGCATGCAGAATAGTTAAACTGGATAAAAAAAGTTAAACACCAAACAAAAGGCCCTTCTTATGAGTGACTTCAGCTATGCAAAGGAAATGGAAAATGTTGACTGCCAAATGAACAAATATATCTAGAGATTTCTGTACTTAATAAATAACAGAGTACTTGATCAACACCCCCCAGACCATCAGAGGTCTTAAACTTCTAGCTTTTGCCCTAAAAATTATTTCCTTAATTGCACCATCCCCACTTGTTATCTTGTTCATATTCAAATCTGACTATCATGCTGTGTCCTTCTCCTTGAAAATCTGCTTTGGTGGTCCATAATATCTACCTATCACTGTTTATCACAAGTAGTATAGATCTCCAGAACCTGTGTACCTGAGGTTGCTACCAACTCCTCCGAATTTTACTTCCTCTTGGAGAGTTGTATTAAAGCATCTATATCTGTCCAGTGATGGCAGTTTAAAAACTATACCCATATAGCAGAAAATCCACATCAACAAACTCCATATGAAAAATCTCCTGTTCATGAATAGAAGATGCCCACTTCATTAATACAAAAGGGATTTAAACCAAGTAAGTAAATCCCTCAAACTTACCATTAGGAAATGCAAGGCTAACAATGAACTTAAAGTTGCAACTAATTCAACTGGCAACCACAAGGCCATCTTCACCTATATTGGGAAACTTAGAAGTAACCATCAATTTTGTAATTTTCTGAACTCTAATGATAACTCCTTCTTTGACCCCAAGGACATTGCTAATATTTTTATGGACACATTCTTTTCCAACTGCAGACAAACCTCCCTCTCCTCTGACCCCACATTCTAGCTCATGTTTCCATCCCAAGACTAATTCTGCACAAAATAAATTTGGCACTTTCTGAAACTGAAAATAAAATACCTATTCCAAGGGTCCTGATTTCTGAATGTATGCTGAAAAGTGCTAGGACCCTCATAGAAAAATCCCTTCATCAGCTCAACCCGAGTCTTTCCTCTGGCTACAGCCCCAAGATATAGAGAGTAGCTGCTTGGTGCCCTTTCTGCAGACCCTATGAATTACAGGCCTATACCACTAGAATTATTTGAAAGAATATGAGGAGATTACAACTGAACTAATAAGAATGATATAAGTGGTCATGTATTCCTGTATATATACCAGTTCAACTTTGTAAAAATGATTCAGGCTTCCTCAGCCTCTTGCAATCCTTTGAAAGGATTGCTGAGACCATTGATAAGGGACATACAATCCATCTTTTTTATCTAAACTTATCAAAGCCTTTCATGCTATTCATCATGCTGGGATTATATTGACAAATTCTCCCAGCTCCACATTAATCAGTATGCAGACCATTGGAAAAGTAATTAGTTATCTGTTAAAGCCCATACTATTAAGTTCAAGGATATTTGTTCTAGAACAAAAAAAAACTACCACTAGTGTACAGCAAGCTTCTCCCTGGCTTCCCTCCTTTTTGATATATACTTCTCTGACATGAAAGCTGATAACAGTGGATTATGGCTGACCAGATTTGCTGATGATTACAAACCAGGTACAGTTATGAAGCCCCATTCTCATACTCACACTCTCTAGCAAAGGCTATGGCATCACATACTTGCTGCATTAATAATAGGCTTACTCGCAATGCCAAGAAATGCAACATTTTTTTTTTGGTAAAACTAGCATCACTACCATTCACCATATAGATAACATTCTAATTAAATCTGACACAGTCATCAAGGTACCTGTGTTGATAACAAACTCTGCTTTAACTGCCATGTGTCTGTGGTGGTTAGAAAATTATTTTTCCTTTTATGGCTTATCTGTCATGTTATCTCATCAACATTGAAATAATTTATAATTCATCTTTATTTCTCCCTTGTTAGGTCCACCATTGGATATCATAATCTTCTCAGCATAAGTCAGTAAACATCTTAACCAACTCAACTGACTGTGGTGTTCCCTCAGCAAAAAGCTTTCAAGTCTCAGACCCAATAGCTAATCTGATAGACTAAAAGGCTCATCAATCCACGCAGCAGTATGGGGCGATCTCGGTTTAGCCTTCCATCTAAGAATAAACCAGCACTCTTTGAACTCCTTCATTTAAATTGAACCATTGTTAAAACAAGCATTCACTCTAGATACCTAAACCTATACTGACACATAAAAATGCTGCATGGTACAACAGTTAACTAACCCAATTCTAGAATAGGTTGTCATGACAAATTAAGCAGAGTACTTCCCTGACAGCCTCTAAAGGCAGTTTGGATAGCTGTAGGGCTGACTGCAAATTTTCAACTGGGATATGCTGGCAAAATCTACTAAGCGGGGGTGGGGGGCTATTAGTCTCTGATCAGTATTGGATGATGTGGCAGAGCTTCTCAGTTGTCTTCTTGACCATAAGCTTAGTAGGAAACCTAGAAACGTATTTTAGATGTCTTATTTTATTCATAATGTAAGATGTCCTTGTCAATACATGTACACTTGCTATACCAGGTGTTTCGGAGGTCTATATGAACTGATATAGTGCAACATTTATGCATTTTATTTTTATTTTTAATCATTGAATTCTAAAATATATTTATTTTTAGCTTTTTATCTAATATAAGGGAGTTAGAAATAATGTTAATTGTAATGGATTTCAGTACAGTAAAACCTAATCCTTAAAAATAATAGTGAATACAGAAGGCCAATTGACATGAAATTGCATTATGAAAACAGTTTGAGTATGATGCTGAATGAAATGGAGCATTGTTAAAAACTATTTGATTTGTGCTGCTCTGTGAAAACAAAAGCAATGTATCCATTTACATTTCAACATACTGGAAACACCCAGATTTCCAGATATATATATATATTTTTGTTTCCCCTTCTGCCATTGTTCTGGCCCCAGTGCCCATGTCCAAGGCAGCTCTACCAGCCAACCTCTATAACCACCTGGACTTACTCCTGTGTGTGCTGGGGCTCCTAAGGGTGTCCTAGGGGCTCAGCCATATCTGCATCTATCCTTTGTTTTTTTCAGGAATGCCATAACCACTCCCCCTCCCTCACAGTGACATGGTTACATTCGAGGATGGGCATGCAATAGGGATGTTTAGGCATATCTCCCTGCCTTCACAGAAGCTCTGCCAAATCCATCCCTGCCTCCTCTTTGGACCATGCCTTCTCTCAATGATGTGTCCATCCTCCACCAGAAATCATCAGAGGAGACAAATATGTCACTCCTCTCCCACCAGGATAGGCACACTCATAGTTCCATGTTGCTCCATCAGTTGCCTGAGCTGCTAATCAAACCCTGGGTCATAGTCAGGGCATTATCTCTCTACATCACCAGAGTGGCCAGATTAACAGATAATTGACCAGAAGATTAAAATTGAACATCCTGTGTATAAACTATCTTTTCTGGTACTAGTAATGAATGGAGACTAGTCTACCATCAGACTCTTTTAAAGACATATTGCCTAGCTGCACTTATCTGATGGTGAAGGACCTTGAATAAACAGGTAAGGGAATAGGTAAGTGCACTTATATATTATAGATAGAAAGTCACAGTCTCTCAACTGAATACATTCAAAAACTTAGAGCACAGTTCTTCATAGGCAATACTATATCTGTTGTAGCACCATTGACTTAGTTGCATCATGAGTTGTTATTCTTTGTAACTTGTTGAATATTCTAGACACACAGTGACATCAAATGTTCTAAGTTCCTCTTCATTTCCTCTTGGGCATATAGCCTCCATACCCACCAGTTTTGTAACAGCTCACTTTTGTAACCCTGGTGACTAAGCAGACAAAACATTCTTGCTGAATAGACACAATCACAGACTAAGAAGTGTAGACCTGTGGTACAATGTTAGACTGGTCAAGGATCCATCATCCATATAGGTCCATGAGTCAAGCTCACTATCTCATTTGCCAGTCCTTCTGGCATAGAGATTATAGCTATGACAATGACTCAGGTTTCTATAGCTCAAATTGTGGAGACCATAAGGCTACCTCTAGATGCATAAAGTTTGTTCCTTGAGTCAGCATTAAAGGCATGCATTGCAAGGTGTCACGGGGAGTGTGGATTTGCCATTGCATTAACATGCATTGCACTTTGGCATGCAGTAACATAATTTGAATTAGAAGCAAAATGTAAAACAACCTTATTGACTATGGTTGGCAGTCTGCTGGTGTTTGATTCTGGCCTCCTACTATTCTGGCTGTATGTGAGGCTCCGTTGAAAGGCTAGTCCCCCTAGGAAGGAAGGACTACTATCCTAGGCTTTCACTATGCTTTACAGTAGAATGTATAGGACAATGAATGAGACAACAAAGAATGAGGAAATACATAGTCAGGCTGTTAAGATTCCCATTTCCTATATCACTGGAAATGTAGCAGGGTAAAAGCAATAGTTACAGTCATCCTATCATTCTATTATGCTCAGCATTCACGCTTACACACTTACAAAGTCACCACCCAACCCAAAAGGATGATGACCAATGACTTTCCATCACTCCCATTCTAGCCTGCCACTCCAGCAATCAGGTCTTAATTTTGAACCCCGATCACTGGAGGATCAAAGAGACTCTCTACAACAGTTGACCTGTTCAGTAGCCTTGCAGTTTTTTGCTTATATCACATTACCCATAGTACTAAGTATTCCAGGAAAACAAAATTAGTGCAGTAATCTGTGGCAAGTCCTATTTTTACAATACTGAGCAGAGCAGCAGGAAAGTACTGAAGTGATACAGTTAAGATATACTGTAAGAATTATACAAGTCACTTTTTCTCAATCCACTTACTATATACTGTCTGAGCCACACCACTTGCAACAGATTAAAGTATTAAAAAGGTACACACGTATGAATCACTAAACAGCATATTAAACAGCTTACTAACTGTAGCATGACCTCAGGAGTATACAGGAAGCATGCACTATTGCCCTGGGTGTGGGCATACAGCCTCCATACCCATGAATATGCTTTACACTGAACACTCTACTAAGTGTAGTCCTTTGTCTAATGTCCCAAACTCCTTTCTCACTGCTCTCTTGGGGTTTCAGTGTTTCTGGCGCTCACTTGTACACACTAAATGTACTTTGAATAATCTCTTACATACATACGCACACACACACACACACACACACACACACACACACACACACACACACACACACGCACAGTTACACTGGGTTAATTGATCTTACCAGAGCCTTTCGCATGGTTGAGCACTCTATGTTAATTACACACCTAACAGACATTGGTATTCATCCTGAAGCCACTCTATAGTTCAAGGACTTCCTGGCCAACACATCCTTTAATGTAAAGATAGGCACACCCTTTTCTGACTCCACCTACACATATTTAGATGTTTCTCAAAGTTCTGTTCTAGTTCTAATACTATTCTCAATTTTTACAATAAACTTTGTCTGCCCAACCCTGCCCTCAACTCCTATTATATGCTGATCACATGGTTATCTGTAGAGCCAATCCCTTCCATAAAACCATTCAAACACAACTTCAAGATGATATTCTGGTTCTAAACAGGGTGCTTGTCAACAAAAGACTTCTTCTAAATGCTAAGAAACCCCCTCTGGTACAAAGAAGACCATCTACTTCCCCTTCTTCTCTTGACATCTTTAATATCAATAACTATCTTAGTGAAACTATAACCTCTTTTAGGTATCTTGGAATTTAGCTAAGACAGTCTTTCAACTATCAGGAACATATTTAAAAACTGAGATACAAAAACAATTACCTGTTATTCTTGGTCAAGGTAGTCTCACATTGCCTAGGGGCTCCTGCCTAGTTGCCCATCTCAAAAATGGCCTGCCTTTATTTTCCACCAATTCAAACAAAAATACAACTGTCATGCAAACACTATCAAATAAAATTTGCCATTTCCTTACAAATCCCCATTGGAATGAACACTACTGCCTCACTTTAGCCAAAATAATATGGCTCACTGTACAAGTCAGAGCCAGCCTTCAGCCCGGTTCCCTACTTTTCAAACTATTGCATCAAGACACCCTATCTCCTCTTGCAATGAAACTATTGCAGCCAGTTCAAACTACAACATCAGAAGCCTATCTGCTGGCAGGACTTCAATCCAAGCTCCTGCCACAAAACTGTATTGTGCAGACTATAGCTTCGCTGTTCCTGTCCCTAAACTGTGGCACTCTCTTCCATGCAATCTCACCTACCATGCAAGCTACTCCAAGTTTTGGGCAGAATTAAAGCAGTTCCTGATTGGTCAACACAAAGGGAAATTCAAGGAAATTGGTGACATTGCTTAAATATAAATTTTCTCTAGGAGTTAACACTTCTTTCTTTCTGATTACACCCTACTCTATACTGTTTTGTTAAATCTATACCTTCCTATTTATGTACTTATCAGTTCACAGACACAGTTTGTCTTCAGGAGCACAGTGTTAGACATCAGTAACACCATCAGGTAAAACCCTGTGCAATGTGCAACTATCAATCTTCCTATATAGTTCAATTTCTTTGTCTGTTTTACCATTCCTCTGCATTTCATTAATATCTATACATATCTGTCCTGTTAAGCTCCTGTTTTAATGTATTGTTTATTGCTTTTTGATGTTACAATATATTTTATATTATGCTTCTATTGATAGCTGTTGCTTGTTGCTTTTCATTGTTATCATGTGGCAATAACCTAGGCTAAGTTTGCAAATGGTCCTTCTGTGATCAGTGCTCTACCCCAGTAAATGAAATGTAAAAAGTAAAATAAAAATAGAGCTGGATGTCAACAGCTATTCACAATTTAGTAATAAATGCCCTCATCAATTAATAAGTATGGAAAGAGATGATCAGCCATAAGCATTGGAAAGCTGAATAAATAAAAATATTCTACTTGAAAATCAATGAGCTGGGCAGTACGTTTAATAGTTAAATATTCAGAAAAATATAAACTTGCATAGAGAAAATAGAACATAATCACTTTGAGCAAACAATCCCCAAGAAATAAAACATATATCTACAGATAAAACTAATCCTAGCTATTTCTTATTTAAAGGAATTACTGAGCCCATGCTAGACTGGTTGAATTTCCAGAAGACATCACAAGCAGAGAATTAAGTGCAGAAACAAACTGTACACCATAAGCTCCAGGGAACTCTCCCTATCTGACTGTACATTCAGCTAAATGGCTTGCTTATGTCTCTTTCACAAATTCCATAGATGCAGTTTAGTAGTTTTACATTCATTTTCTAATGATTTTGTTATCCTACTATGTCCTGAGAAATTCACAAATTGCTTTTCTACAGCTTTTCGCTTCCTAGCCTATGTATCTTGTAATCACAAGGCAGAACAATTACAATTGTTGTTTCACATGTATGCTATACATTTCATATCGTATGATTTATTGATTTATTGATTGTATTTCCTGAGCAGATCGTAGTTAGACACCTCAAATACATTTTGTACATTGTATAGAAAAAAAAGTCACTAGTCGTCACATTCTCTCATGCCATTGAATGGCACAGATTGCAGCATACCTTTTGACTGTCTAGATTTTGGCAGAATGTCACTGATTTTGCCTCATATTTTTACATTTCTCTCATAAAATTATTGATTGTCTGGTAAATCACTACGGATTACAGTAGGTCAGTAAAGCCAAGCATTAGTTTTGTGCTTCTCAATGTTGAGAAATGCATGTTAATGCAAAACTTATTCCAGTAACCTTTTCTAAGTGATTTAGCGTAATTTTCAAAAACTGTCCTTGAATTTTGGTCTTTACCCCCCCCCCATTATATTTGCATTTATTCAGAATTATTGAGCAAATACATTGAGTAGTGTACATATGTGTTGTAGATTTTATCGCATATTTTGTTTGCCTGTTACAGTTTTTATATGAATTATATGCTGCTCACAGATCTGAAAGAACAGTTTGAAAACTGTTTGCCATATTCCAACTAAAATTTAAATTTTAAACCCAGTATCTCATGCAACTTTTATTACCCACGTGTAAAATGTGCCTCACTCTTTTTAACTCAGCCTAAAGACTACCACATACAAAGAAAAATAAATTGTCATCTACTTTTTCTGCTAAAGATTTTCCTTGATTTATCATCACAAAAGCTTTGACTTTTCATAAATAAAATCTAATAATTATCACATCATGTAGGTGGAAGAAGTACCTTCATATCAGAATTCTGTAACATTAACAAAACTAAGTGATTCTAGCTGCAGAGAGAATAAAAAAGTTAAACTTAGGTACTGTTTATAATCAGTTGTTCTAGGTGGTTGACAGTTTCACATGACCAGCTTCATATTACACTGATTTAAAAAATGGAAAACAAGTGTGGCATGGAACTAAAATTCTGATTCTTAATAAAGGCTCTAGATATATTACTTTTAAAAAAAATGTTTAACAGCATATTAAAAAGTTGCGCAACATGGTTACAAATAAAAATCAAAAGATGTCATTGCAAAAGACAAAATGACATTCATGCCAGAAATAGTCAAAATAATAGAAAAATAGAAAATGTACTGTCACTGCAACAATGGATAGATACTACCTTAGTGAGTGTTTTTTCACCATGGTACATGCTATGTCAAAATGAAAGTGACTTGAAGAGGTAAAAAGACTGAATCTAAAATGAAAATCATGTGAAATTAGTAGTTATCTTTAGGTCATTTGGGAGTGTAACAAATCAGAATATAGTAATATCTGCTTAGGGTGATGCAAGTGGCATTTGTATTCCAGGAAATATAAACATATAATCCTTCGTTTGGACAGGATGTGAAACCAAGGTCCCATTTACCTGAACTGGTGGATGCTCAGGAGGGTGTAAAAGATCCAATGGGTCATATCAAAAAGAGCAGGGGTTATGTATATATACATAATAAATTATCAAATCCCTTCCATTCTATTTAAATGTATACAATATTTACAGAATTTATATTCACAATATTTACAATATTTTATATTTTCTACATCTTTCATTCTATCCGCAGCCTTTTCTCCATAACCATCTTTTTATTTCAACCAACACATTTTCATCACTCCTATTTTTATTATACAGCAATTTGTCAAATCTTCTTTTCCATAGCACCCATACTATTACAATTAATGCCCTTTTCCATCCATCAACTTCACTTTTTTCATATTTCTCATAGAATATTGTATCTATGTTTATGTTTCAAAAACCTTTCTATTTATACTCATTTTGACATTTCTTCATTTTGGTCATTATATTTTCCATCCTTCATAGTTTTATATTACATACTTTTTACAGGCAGCTTATATAATAATAATCTCCACAAAAAATCTACAGCTTCATAAAATTCTTCAAATCTTTCCCTACTATTTCTTTTATAATTTCATCCATATGATCCATCCATGGATGTGTTAAATAATATTTATCCATTATAACTTACCCAGTGAATACCTCAAAATTGCAGCGGAATCTATAGCCTTCCCAGTATCAATCCTTATAAATAGATCCATTCTCGAAAACAAGGTCTGTCAACTGTGGAAAATTTCCCATGTAATCTCACATAAAGGGTGACCTTCCACAGAACTGACAAACTATCGGCCAATTGCTATTCTTTCACCTCTTTCTAAGCTACTCAAAAGGTGTATTCATCTCCAGGTCATGAAATTCTCACTGACAAATAACCTTCTCCAAAACACTCAGCATGGGTTTTGCCCATCACATAGTACCACTACAGCTCTCTTATCCGTCACTAATACCATAAACCATCACAGGAATAACAACTTTGTATCTGCCATCTTTCTAGACTTATAAAAAAACAAAAGTAAGCACAGTGTAAAATATAACTAAAAAAAAAAGTCCAAAACATACACTGTGAAGCAGGAGGAAACACTTTCAGTCAGCCAAACTCTTCAGTCCAAGCTGTTTTTATTCTTCCAACATACAAAGACATAGATTGAGTGCTTTCATCCCTAAACTGGGGACTTCATCAGAATCTAACTGCACTCCATAGTACAACCTTTAAATATTGTTAAAAATGAGTGATGTCATCACCCTTCACAATCCTTTAAAGATACAACTACTTAATGCTCAAATTAAATGCACTACAAACACCTTTTAACACAAAAACATCTTTCTAGACTTATCAAAATCTTTTGATATGGTCTCCCATTCCAAACTAATAGATGTACCAACTGAACTATCCTTCTCACCATCTGCCAAAGCATGGTTTCATAACTATTTATCTCGCCGTCAACAATCTGTTCTATGGCAAGGTGACCTATCTCCATGCCTTCCTTTATCCATTGGTGTCCCTCAAGGATCTAACTTGAGCCCTCTAATTTTCTCCCTCTTTACTAATAATCTGCACACAGCTACTCCACATGGTTCTATAATGCAGTATGCAGATGATTCAACACTTATCTGTCCTGCCACATCTCTATCAACCCTTCATTCTCAAACACAGGAATCTTTCACTTCTGTTGAAACATGGTTAGCCAATGCCCATCTAATCCTGAACCCAAACAAAACTAAATTATTACTCTTCCAACCTAACAAGACATCTATCACATGCCAAACATTTAACATAATAGCCAAAGGCAATACTGTGATCTCCCCAACAACCCATACAAAGCTTCTTGGAGTGGAAATAGACAATACCCTAAAATTTGACTTGCATGTCTCCCTAACTATAAAAAAGTGTATAAGAAATGTGGAAGTCTGTATAGGCACAAAAGGTTACTGACCACAATGGCCAAAATTACATTTGCACAAACCCATCTCCTCTCCACTCTACTATATGCCTCTCCAATTTTAACTAATCTAAGGAAAACTGACTTATCTAAGCTAGAAGCATGTTATAATAAAATTGCTAAGTTTTCATCAGACTGTCCATAAAGAACACATAATTGTACAGCTTTAGGGATTCCAGACTGGCTTCAGCTTCCCAACATTATTCTTTACCACCAACTCTCTCTAACTCACAAAATTATAACACAACCAACTAGATCCCCTGCACTACAAAATCTCATCCTTCCTTACAGTTCCAGCAGACCACTTTGTTCTAACAACAAGAACTTACTCACCATCTCCAAGGCCAACAACATTGCAGGAGAATCTTTATTTTCCCCCTATATATCTTGTATATGGAACTCCCTTCCTAACTCCATTCTCTCTATCTCATTCACCAACCACTTTAAGCCATCACTTAAACCTTATCTAAAAAATAAGTGTCCATGTTCCTGTACTAACCCCTCATGAGTGCTCTGATACATCATAGTATACTCAAAACATAGCCAACATCTCCCCTGGTGTTTAATCCTTTGTTCCTACCGACCTCTCTTAACCTTATATCTTGACATAAGTCATACCTACAAGTAGTACTAGCTATGTTCAAAGCATAAGTTTTGTTGTCAAGATGTAACAAATTTGTATGTTCTTTTGTATACTACATTTTGTTTACTTTACACTTTTTGATTATTGTAATGTGTGCATGAAAATTTAGTGTTACTCATGTAGCTTTTCTCCCCAGGCCTCTGCTGAAAAGGACCTGTGTCCAGACAGACTTTCCTGGTAAACAAATGTTAAATAAATAAAAATAAATAAATAAATAAATCCATTATCATGTCATACCAAAACGAAAATAGAATGTGGTGGAACCAGAAAATTAGCCCAAATAAATAATAAGACGTCAAAGGCTGAGAGTATACTCACTTTAATCATAAAACAACAATAAAAATAGGTTAGATATTGCTGATGGTATGTGTGCAACTTGAGTGGATGCTGTCATATTGTAAGCTGTTTATAAAATATTACAAATGAAAAAGTTACTATGTTTCCTGTTACTTATAAAACCCAGTTTAATACCTAGAACCTAAAGAATACTACTGATATAAACATAGACTGTGCAGAAGAGTTTGCCATTTACACTTCTTTAATAACCCCTATGCTTCCAGTGATGTGAACATTTGTTTGAAATGTGAGGACATCATTTTATTTCACCCATTACAATCTATAACTTCTTTTATTAATAACATTACCTTCACTTGCTTTTTATTATTTTGGTTTCCCCTATCACTTTAACCCAAATGATCCCCTTTATTTGTTGTATTATTTTGTAAAGATGCTATAATCACTATACCCCAGTGTTATTGACTTCAAATTTGCAATATTTTTGTTAACTTTCTTCCATATAAATGTAGTTACCTGGCACATACATTCATCTGCTATCATTTCCTCTATTTTCAGTATTTTCACAAATACTTAATTTTTCCCTTATCCCCTTATAATATTCATAAATCAACCCATCTAAACCTGGTGTTGAGTTATCCTTCACTTTTTTATAATGTCTTCCAATTCTTTCATTTCAATTTTTTTCTTCTTGATTACATTTTGCTCCATCCAGTTTTTTTCTTTACTTTCCACCTTCTTTCAACTTCCTTCTTAGATACTGTTTCTACCATTTTTTTACCACATGCATAATTTCTTCTTATTTGAATTTTACTTCTCCATTCTAATCTACCATTCCATCAATCCTACCTTCCCTTCTTTTTACTTCCTTTCCTAAAAAAGGTGAAATATCTTCCTTATTTCCCTTTAAAAATATTCTGCAAGTATAACATTGTCTTACATTTCATTTTTTCTTATATATATTTTTCTGTTTCTTTTACTTTTTTACTTTCTTTTTCCTTTGTCAAAATTTTTCAATGTATTTCATATTTCATTTTATTTCTTCTTTTTACTTTTCTCTATACTCCTCAAAAAGGTATTTTATATGTCTCTTTAAACAGTGCCGACCACTGTGTCCAGCTTTCATAAAATACTCTCATTGTCATGTGCACTTTCCATAGTCTGCTATCTTTTCATTTCATTTATTTCATTTTACTTAAATCCACAGTTAATTATTGCATTCCTTTTCCTTCTTTTATTATTTTTTCATTATCACTTAATACAGCTCATATTGCTCTATGATCTCAAAAATCTATTTCTTCTACCCCACCTGCCACTTTGTTTGTGTCACTGGAATACATAACATAATCTAGCTCTGTTTTAAAAAATCCCCTTGTTTTCATTCACTCCCTACTTTTTCTCTCTTCTCATCTTTCCATATCACATCACTTCTATTATGACCTTCTCAACATGTGTTATTTTTCCTTTTTCTTTTATCTTACACTTGATGTTCCCAGTTATTACTATTGACATGTTTGCTATCACACATGTTTTTTACTTCTTCAAACTTTTTTCTTTCTAACATGTTTGTATACACACATATTACTATTAGACTTGCATAATTTCTGTGTTTCCTCAAGTCATATATATATCATCACCCTTCCTAGTATCACAGTTATTACATCTAACATTTTGTCTCGTCTACTCCTTTTAACACCTCTAACCCAAAACAAATTTTATATCCTAAACCAAAAGCACAAGGGTGAACAGACAGTCCAAAAACACAAAAAAATACATCGGCCACTAAAGAAAATAAAATAGGACGACCAAAATCTTAGCAACAAACAATTTTATTCTGCTTTCATCCTCTTTGTATTTTAGGTTAAAGGAGAATTGGGTTTTAATGTTTTTAAGGAAGTTTAATTGTTTGTTTAATTGTTCCACTATGTATATATAAGAATGATGGGGGAATGTTGATAGAGTATTCTGAGGAAGTCTGTTGACGAAAGCAGAATAAAACTGTTTGACGCTAAGCTTTTGGTCATCTTATTTTATTTTCTTCAGTGGCCTGTGGGATTTTATATCCTACTGACCATATCATTTCTTTTACCTATCTTAATTTCTCTCCCTTTTTCTTGTTTAAGACATCTTATATGAAGCAAACATAAGACATCCATATTATTCCTTTTGCACCATTCAACAACCAGTAACATCTCACTTAATGTTATACTGTTCACATTTAGTCCCAAAATACTTTAATCACCCCTTTCCTTTTCTGCATATTCCCCTTCTATTATTTTTTCATTTCTTTGATCCTTTTCACCCCCCAATAGAGTCAACTTCTTTCTGCTTTTGTTGTTCTTCAGTTTCTGAGTCTCCATCTCCATCTGTCTCTTCTTCACTTGCTAACCCATCTTACTTATTTTCTGTTTATATATGAATCTCTTCTACCATTAGATCTTCCCCTTATTCTTTTCCTTCACTTTGAGTTATATTTTTTCATCTTCTTCCTTACTTACATCAGTCATTTTACTTTTTTCTGAATATTTTTCTACATATAGTCTTTTCTCCTTCTCAGTTTGTTTTGTATGTATGTGTTCTTTTTCGAGCATTGGTCATTCAACCAAAAATGCCAAGATTCACCAATTTCCTACAAAATGGTCTACAGTTTCTGTCAATATGGCCTTAATCCCTACATTGCCCAATCTTCCTTTTTTATATTTCTAAACCAAATACATTTCTGAACCAATTGTGTTTCATCCCTTCAATAAAATCCATATGATTTGAACTATGCTATAATTTTCCATCATGCATATCCTGTGTAACCGATACTTACCAACCCCTATCCATAGATTTCTGATATCATACATTTTTATCTTATGCACGTTACCATATGCTGCGAGAAAAAAGTTTTAAGTTCAAATTTCTACTGTCTGAAGTTCTCAACTGCACAATCAGTTTTCTTTTTAACTGCAAGCCAAATTTCTGAAAAATAATGTCTGTCTAATTTTATATATTATTTATGTTTTTTCTATTTCACCCATAAATTTTTCTGTACTTGAAAAAGTCTCAAAACTTACTTCACAAGAATCCCCTGATCTCAAATGTATCAAAGCACTTATGACTTTTAAAGTATATCCTAATGGCAACATGATATTCTCTATATTGTCATGCCTGTAAATAGTAGCGCTGGTTTTGTTAATAGGTTCATAGGTTCATAGAAGATTACTAGGCTAATGGCTTAGGAGCCCTTATAATCCTACCGAATAGAACCCAGTTTTACCCAATATATGGTCCCTGGGGCAAGAGGTTGGCATTGATTTGTGTCTATACATTGGGTATCTTACAGATTGCCCCTGTCCATAGAGGACATAGACACTACCCCAGGTGTGAATTTGTGATTCCCCATTCATTGATCCAAATTACATTTGAAGAGGGCCAGGGAAGGGCTCTGCTTAATGTGAATAAGAAGCTTGTTTCCAAGAAGGGGCAATCTCTGAGGCAAATATCTGTCTCTCCAGCATGTTATGTTTGAGTTGCTGACTAAGTTTAGATCCTTATATCAAGTGACCCTTGTGTTGTTTGATTTGCAGATGTGTAACAGCTCCATCAGGGCTGAATTTTTGAGTGCCTTGTAGGTCAGGCCAAAGCCACCCCTTAACAGTCGGTAGGAGATAGAGTAAAAGGATAGGGCTTTTAGTCTATCCACATAGTTCTTGTTGTTTACACACTTAATTTTCTTTCTGAGCTCCAGCTGCTGTAATTGCCTAGTCAAGTACATGACAAATGGTGCATTGTACTCAGTTATTAATCTAATGATGCTGGATACAGCAGGGTTATAATTTCATTGGATCTGGATGCCATACCTTTACTTAAAAGTTGTGCCACATAAAAGGACTTCCTCACCACTGTGGATACATGGTGTTCAAAGTTCTGGCTACTATCTATCTGTGTATCTAGATCTTTCACCTCTGAGTCTACTCTTAGAGCTGTGATATTGATACCATAATATGCAGGGGTATTTGACTTGCCAAAGGATATAATAATGCATATTTTTGCTTTTAGTTTTAGGCCATAGTTCTGGCACCAATCATTTGTCTGATCTAGACCCTCCTGAAGGATATCTACATCACTGGAGGATTCAGTAATTGCTACTAGCTTGCAGTCATCATCAGACTTTGTTATGCAGAGGCCTTCCACATTAGCCTTGACTTTAAAATGGTATATTCCAAACAGGAGTGGTCCCAGCACTGACCCCCATGGCACACTACTAGTTAATGGCCTCTTGCTGGATCTGGATTCACCCACTTTAACCACACGCCCTGACAGTGAGACAATTGCTTATCCATCTGGGGATGTAGGAATTTTTGACCTGTTTTGTGAGTTTATTTACAATACCTGAGTGGGGAATTGTGTCAAATGTCTTGGCCAAGTCAAAGTAAGTGGTATGTACAGTTTGCTTCTTATTCGTAAACACACTGCTGGCAAACACCTCTCTCTATGCTGTATACTGATTCTTGTTCTTTGCTTAACAGCACTTGGATATGTTTTCTTTTTTTTTTTTACTTCAACTAATTCTTCCACCTTACCCAGTTAGTTACAGAAGCATATTCTTAAGGCTGATTACTCCATCAGCCAAACATACATCTGGACTTTCAGCCTCTGTGAACTGCTTGTCTGTCAAATTATCAGCTTTACTATCAGACTGTTTCTGCGAACTCAATACATCACAGGCCTTCAGCTCACCTCCTAAGCTTCATTTGCTTCTCATTCCTTCATTAAGTTCACCAATATGTCTGCATCCAAATCACCACTCTCCAGCTCCATAACTAGGATTTCATCTCGATGGGATTCTCTCCAAAATTTCCCCAGTAGGAATATTTACTCCTTCTTCCATCTTGGTATACCACAACCACTAATGACAGCTCTCTGGCACCTAGTGGTTAAAAAGAATAAGGGGAAGTTCCCTGGTGTCCTGGCCAAATTTCTCCTATTTAGTACAAGTACCACTTGAGGTCTCTTCTGAAAGAGGACATTTGGCTTAGTGGGACTAAGCCAGTCAAAAAGTGTAAATAAAGTACAAACAATAGAATAAATAAACAAACAAATTAATAAATGTCCCTTTTTCAGATTTTGGGATGCAACTGTCCACAAAGTTTCTGGGAAAGGTGCATCTGAAAGCACAGACATTCCATTTTTCATAGAACTCAAAAAATTATTGAAAAGAAGGCTATAGAAACTATGCCAACCATGCTTAAATTTTCTCTTTAGTGCTTTAAGAGATATTTCCCAGTATTTTGATATTTGCATTTCCATCTGTTTAACTCCTCTCTCATTGTGCTCACTCTGTACAAAACTAAAAAGACGGCAATTGCCTCAGAAGTGGATCCTGTTTAATTTGAAAGAAAACGCCCTGACAAGCATCAGTACATATTCAAAGCATACCGTATATAATGTCACTTCACAGCCCATAGCATGGCAGTGAAGATGAAAAATCGCAGTTTTTTTTTATTTCACTATGATGGAAGTCAATGAAAAAGTTTGGAGTTTTGATGCTGTACGAGCACTAGCACAAAACGGATTAACTTTACATGCTCGAAATTCTGAAATATTGAATTTCAGAATCTCGAGCCCATAAAGTGGAAATCCTAAAAGATCGAAATCCCAGAAGCGTAAAATTCAAAATCTTGCATTTCTGAGATGTTGAATTAGTGGTTCTGGTGTTGCCACTGTGTTATGGATTCAGGTAAGTGATTCTGTTTTAAGGGTTTTGGCTAGGGGCTGTTGTGTGTGTTAATGTGTTTTGTTACTGTGATATGTGTGTGTGTGTGTGCGAGGGGAATGTAGCTTGTGTGGTGGTGTTTCGTATGTTTGTGTATGTAGTGCGACCTTGGAGTTAGTATATTTAAGAAGGGGGGTGTGGGGGGCACAGCCCCCACATGGGGGGTGCAGGGGGGGTTGCCCACCTGCTTGTATGTAAGATAGGGGTTATGTGTTTGTGTGTGGGGAGGAAGGTGTGTGTATGTGTATATGTGTGGTGTGTGTGTGTAATATAGAAGTCGCGATTTTGAATTTCGCGCTTCTGGGTTTTCAATCTTTTAAGATTTCAGCTTTATATTTCAGAATTTCGAGCATGTAAAGTGAATCCCACAAAACACATAGGACTAAATTCAATAAACCTTACACAGCATACTAAAATCATGTGTGTGTCATGATGTGATGCGTACAGTAGTGAGCCAATTTTGTACTCAGTAAGTGGCTTTACACTGTCCCCAGAGATCATAAAACTCCATGTAGTCTTCGCTCAGAGCCTACACGGACTGTACCCGCTACCGTTACTTTGCTCATTGCATGGCCTATATTAATGAGTTACAGGACTTCTGAGCAAGGTTTCACAGCTTGCGGCAGTGTTGCTTGTCGTGAAACTTGCAAGCAAATGCAGATAGCAATTCCATGTAAGTCAAAGCACCAACAGTCCGCACATTTGCACGAAATGCAACAATGACCACCAGGGCTACACAGATAGCACTCATTCTGCACAACATTTCTCCACAAAGGCCAACATAATACAAGGATACTTAACAGAAATAGGGACATAAAATGTCACATACACGTTACAATGAAACAGAAACATACCTGTGAAGAAAATGAAAACACTATCATCTGTGTTTTCATGACTGACAGGAGATTTGTGTCTATTCTCAGATTAACTTGTATAGTATACCAGCGTGTCTAATTGTGAAAATGTAAATAAGTTTTTAAAATGTTGAGTATCTCCCTGCCTATACAAAATGTTGAAAGAATCTGTCAGTTTTGATACACTTCTAATTGCCCATTTTTGTGAGGGAAATTCTAAAATACAAACTGTTTGTGGAGAATCAGCTGAACAGTGAGTCATGTCATTAGCATGTTCCTAGTTGCTAGGTGATTATTTGAACAGCTGATTGACAGGGAAAAAACTTTTTGAAACAGCTGACTGTTATTTTTTAAATAAGACAGTTGAGAATGTTGAGCTGAGCAGTTAGTAAAGAGCAGCAGTTGGTTGAGAGTCACAGTCAGCTGTAGTGCTGTGCAGAAGATACCCGGAAAAGGACTAATCAGAAATGTAAGCCTGCTTTTGCCTTGCTATTATGTTTTAGATTAGTTGAGGGACAGTATTCTCTAGTTAGACTGGGAAAGTTTAGTTATTTAGATAAGAGTTTTTCTAAGATGATGGACTTCTCTCCTATAGTTTAATTTTACATTTCTGGTGATTGAATTCTGGTGTTTATTGAAAGTTATTGATTTACATTCTTGTAATCATTTTACTTATTATTAAATGTTTTTCATTACTTTACACTGTGGCTGGACAATCAGACTTTTTTTAAAAGATTAGAAAGTGCTTATACCTGTTTATTACTCCCCAGGTCACCTCAGATGCCTGGCTGCTTCAAGTCATACCTATCATTTAATTTGATATTTAATTTTTAACAATTGATTACCCTTTGAAGGGCATGTAGACCTGTCTAACACTGGTGGTAGTGTTACCATTTGTATTGGTGAGAGAACACAGCTGGAAATCTATGTCAGGCTTCCCATAAGTGTTTAAGTGTGTGAGATTTAAATTTATTTTGAGAGTGAGTGATTCGGAGGTCTTAAACTGAAACACATTGCTCTGAAGTGTATGATAAGAGATTACATTTCAGCTGGACAGAGGCATATAGTCCAATCCCAGGAAATACAGCATGTTCCTGTTGTGCACTTAAGGGAAATTGTGGGATTTTACTCTTGTGTGCTCTGTACTGTGGTGTTTTCTGTGACACTCCAACACTGGAGTCAGTGGTGAGGATTGAGGTTCTTTAATTATTGACTTAGGTTTTAAGTGGGGGATGGCACATTTATTGTTGGCAGTCAGGTGGGACATTAGCCAGATGTCACATTTATTGTTACCAGTCCAGTGGGATATTAGCCAGACATCTCAATACTTGCCATCGCTTTTGAGTGAGATCAAAGGCATGCATACTGGGGGACAATGGTCTGAAAATATGTACAGATATGTAATATCGCACTTCTACACCTAGAAAGTTGATTGAATAAATAATTTTTACATTAGCATGAGCTGTCTGAATAGCATATATGTGCACCTCAATTCGAACCCAGTACCATCTGTCCTCAAAAAGGAATGAATTAAAGCATTAATAGGTGGAGCTACAGAGTCAGTTAAGTATTTTATACAATCAATAGTAACTGTCACAGTTTACCAAGGATTTCACTTTGTACTTTGCAGTGCTTGCCCCCCCCTCCCCATAGCACCACTGTTCTATCTTCCCCATTTCTTTTTTATAAAGCATTATTGCTCAATGGTGCATATTATGCACCATTGCTAAGCAGCGGTGAATGACACTTGTATATAAATGTATGTCAATATATCATAGATACCTGTAAAAGTACTACATACACCTGTATTAGAACCCAATACCATCTGGCCCAAACAACTAAGAATATATCAATATATTAATGTGCATTAACATGATGTCACAAAGTCAGTTTTGCAGTACTGGCTAACAAAGTTCGCAGATGACTGCAAACTGGCCATTATTGAATCCCCAAATGATGTGGATATTCTACAAAAGGGCCTTACAGAAACAGATGCTTGGTGCCAGACCCATGGTCTCAAGCTCAATGCCAAGAAATATATTGTTATTCCCTTTGGGAAAAAACATATACCTATGAATTACCACAGAGGTGGCAGTACACTAAACACAGAAAGTGTGATAAGAGACTTAGGAACACAGGTGGACAGTGGTCTCACCTTCGATAACCACATCGCCACAACAGTCAGGAAATCCTTCTATGTGGCACACCTCATTAGATAATTAGGAAAAACAAAACCAAACAAGACTAAGAAGGAATAAACTTATACTACTGAAAATATTGAATGATTGGGTGATCCGCGTCTATTCATTGTTTTTTTTGTTTTTGTTTTTAACAGTTCTAAAGTTTTCAGTGGTGTAAGTTTATTTCTTCCTAGTCTTATTCGGTTTTGTTTTTCCTAATTATCTTCCTCCAAATGCACCAGTGGATAGCACACTAAGTATGGAACCAGGGTCTAGTAGACAGTCTTTAGCAAATAGCAGTTCTGGCACAGCGTCTATTCATTGTTTTTTGTTTTTAACAGTTCAGACGTTTTCAGAGTATAATTTTATTTCTTCCTAGTCTTATTCGGTTTTGTTTTTCCTAATTATCTTCCTCCGAACACACCAAGGGATAGCACACTAAGTATGGAACCAGGGTCTAGTAGACAGTCTTTAGCAAATAGCAGTTCTGGCACATCGTCTATTCATTGTTTTTTGTTTTTAACAGTTCAGACGTTTTCAGAGTATAATTTTATTTCTTCCTAGTCTTATTCGGTTTTGTTTTTCCTAATTATCTTCCTCCGAAAGCACCAAGGGATAGCACACTAAGTATGGAACCAGGCTCTATTAGACAGTCTTTAGCAAATAATAGTTCTGGCTCAGTGTCTATTTATTGTTTTTTTGTTTCTGTTTTTAACAGTTCTGAAGTTTTCAGTAGTATAAGTTTATTTCTTCTAAGTCTTATTCGGTTTTGTTTTTCCTAATTAGCTTCCTCCGAACGCACCAATGGATAGCATACTAAGTATGAAACCAGGCTCTAGTAGCCAGTCTTTAACAAATAACAGTTCTGGCTCAGCATCTATTCATTGTTTTTTTGTATTTGTCTTTAACAGTTTGGAAGTTTTCAGTAGTATAAGTTTATTTCTTCCTAGTCTTATTCGGTTTTGTTTTTCCTAATTATCTTCCTCCGAATGCACCAATGGATAGCACACTAAGTATGGAACCAGGCTCTAGTAGCCAGTCTTTAGCAAATAACAGTTCTGGCTCAATGTCTATTCATTAGTTTTTTGTTTTTGTTTTTAACAGTTCGGAAATTTTCAGTAGTATAAGTTTATTTCTTCCTAGACTTATTCAATTTTTTATTTCTGTCTATACTTAATGCTGAAATTACAGTCCTTATAAAATAAATCCCACTTAATTTCACAATGTCACTATACATTTTATCCTTCTCCTCACTTAAAACCAGACCCATCAGAATTAAATATTTCTCAACTAACTTTAAAACTTTTTGTATAATATTCTGCTATTAGCCATGATAAAAAAATTATCAGTATACTTTAAAGATAAAGGTAAATTTACTTCTTCTTGAAAAACTGTTCTTGCTTCACTTTTTTTAATTTTGAATCATAACAGTTGCTTTTATGATTTCATAAGAAAGTGCTCAATGGTCATCCCTGACATATCCCTTTAAACATTTTATATTATCCTGTACCTACCAATTCAACAAAACTTTTATCCACATTTTCTCATATGCTTGATTAGATAAAATTATTTTTATTTCATCAATTGCTCATGATGGATATTGTCAAACTATATTTTCTGGATTGTTATAGCATATATTATTAATTCCTTCATAAATATCAGGACATCCTTCACGCTCTTACCCTAAATATTAACAATCCCTTATTCTCAAATACTGAAAAATCTATGAAGTGTCTTGTGAAAAATGTTCATAAACTCTGAACTGTGCAGACATATGTGTGTCTAAACTTTCATAAATAGCTGATAGTCCATATGGTATAAGGTCACTGGTCTTTAATTAGTAAGTTTAAATCTTTGATCTTTTTTTTCACAAAAATGTATTAGCCTCTGACAAATATTCACATCATTCAACCCATTATCTGTCCATTCATTAAACATTTCAACCCCCAAAAAAATCTTTTCCTTTTTCTTCATATATTTTGTAAAAGCTTCCCTAACCCATCAAATCCTAGTACAATAGTTACTCCCCATTATTATATCACTTTCTATAATTTTTCCCTGTTTATTTTTCTTGTGATATTTGAATATTTTCATTGTTTATTCTATTTACTCCCACACAATTGTGTCTTTTACTTGTGTCACCATGCACGTATCTTTAAACTTACTAGTATAATTCATAAGATGCATTCCTTATCTTGCACAAATTCATTACCTTCCTGTATGTCCCAGATCACAAAGTTAACTGGGAGCATGTACTGGCTACCCTCACTAAAGCAAAGACCACAGCCTCAATGGACCCTGTTAACATCCCAAAATGCCTTGCAAACAGTCTAAAATATGACTCCTGAAGTTATTATTTAACTGTAGTCTTAAAACAGGCATTGTGCCAAGTGCACGGAAGAATGCGACAGTCATTCCTTTTCATAATGGAGGATCATAAACAGATCCTGCAAACTACAGACCCATTAGTCTGACTAGTCTTGTTTGTAAAGGTGTACAAGGAATTTTCATGGAAATTATCAATAAGGACATAGCAGACCTCCAGACACTGGATCTATCCCAGTTTGGCTTTGTCAAAGGAAGGTCATACTTGATGTATCTGGTAGACTTCTTTTAAAAGGTCACTGAGGCAATGGATGTGGGGAAAATGGTGTATACTGCCGACCTAGATCTGGCTAAAGCATTTAATACAATATCCCACTCAGGTATTGTCAACAAACTTATGGAACTAGGCATAAATACCTTTATAACATGCTGCATAGTTAGCTAGATCATTGGTAGGACACACAAGGTTAAAACTGGTGAGGCCACCTACACAAAGAGGCTGGTCACCAGTGGAGTCTCCCAGGCCTCTGTGCTAGGCCTACTTCTCTTTGGCATGTACTTCTCGGATGTCAAAGCCAATGTCATAGACCTATGCCTAACCAAGTCTGCAAATGATTGCAAACTGAGAGTAGTCACTGAATGCCCCCAAGAAGAGAACACCATTCAGGAAGGTCTAACACAGACAAAATCTTAGTGCCAAAGCCATGGCTTAAAACTCGTTCACAAGGAATGCATTATAATGCATTTCCGGAAGTCAGCCACCTCCAGGTAACTGTGACATCAATAAAACACCCCGAAAAGTTGATTCACTAGTCACGGATCTGGGATCTTATGTAGACAGTAACCTAGCTTTTGACCAACATGTGTCTAATGTAGTACAAAAATCCTTTTATGTTGCTCAACGTATATGCAAGGGAATGGCATCTAGGTTTAGAGAGGTTATTATATTACCTCACTTGGCCCTCATCAGACTCATCATAGAGTATAAACCCCCCTTTTGTATGTACCTAACCAGACACATGCAACAGCTGAAATGTCCACAAAGGTTACTTACAAAAAGAATACAAGGATTAAACACAATGTCCTACACAGATCACCTCAAAGTCTTGTCTCTTTACTTGATGTAGTACAGACTTCTGGGAAGTGATCTTTGCCTGGCATACAAAGGCAACGCTGGACCTGTTTTGATGAATCTTTTGCACATCTGCAAAACAAACAGCATCAGAACTAGTACATTAAAATTAAAATTTGCTTGTGACATAAATAGGACATGTTGGAGATACAGATATGTTTCTCCGAGAATTCCCATTCTCTAGAACAGGCTCCCCATCCATGTGAAGCAGAGTTCTCTATTCCTCTTTAAGCACAACTTGGACCAATGGATGGGTAATCAGAAATTCCCATAGAGGTAGTCAGTAAATCAACCCCTATAAAAATCAAATTTGTGGGTGATATTTGAGTTGCACAGCTAGGCTTATAAAGGCCCTAGCTGTCATTAGCCTAGTATACCCTTATTAACCTATGAACCAAACTTCATTGTTCCTCCTTCTACATCAATGAAATACTCTGATAAAATGAAAAATATCTCTGTTTTTAAGTTACCTCCTTGATAAGTAAATCCTTTGTCTTCTCACACTTTTTTAATATGCATTATATATCAAAACTTTGCCTACACTTATATCACTAAATTATTTATTTTCCTACCTCTCACATCACAATTTAAATTTACCACATTCTTTTCATGCTCACTAGCATAAAAGTTTTAACATCCTCAGAAATACTATTCACAGTTTAATATCTAGATATATGCATAAACTATAATTATCTGAAAAATAGCTATATTTGTTCTAACTTTACCACTTATATTTAATTCCAAAATTTTGTTTCATTAACCATAGAAAAGTAAATTAATTGAACGGAGGACAAGACACAAGGTCCTAGCAACAAGACTATTTACATAACAAAGTGTATAGTGAGTTTATAAGCCACTTAAAGCATTTGTCAACACACTGCTCAGCTGTGGAGAAGCTCTAGAATTCTGAAAAGAGACATGGTAATACCGCTATAGTTGGGAGGTCTAAAACTTGAAAATTAAAGTCTCCTAAACTTGACCAGTACCCAAGAAAGTAAAGGAAACAGAGTGAGAGAGTTAGAGAAGAGCTGGCTTAGAACCAAACTGCAGAATAAGAAATCACATGAATTTCTGTCAAAAAAATCATATCAGCCCCACCAGGTACAGTTTTTTTAATTGAGCTATGCTGGAAGTTTGTAAAGGAAATCCACTGTATAATGGTTTACTTTGAATTTAGTAAGCATTCTGCACTGAGTCATACACATGAGGCTGAAGGCTGACAGGTAGTTGTTGAATAAATCAAGAGAAGACAAGAACTAAAAAGCAGGGAGTGGATGCTTGTGTCTTCAAATGCTGTAGTACACAGATGTTATGAAACTGGTTTGCTTTATATATGTTTATTTCACCATCCACAGTTCAAGATTTCCTTCAGAAGCAAGACAGCAGTATGTGTAAGGAATAAGTGATGTTACATACATTTTTCTCTAAAGGAAAGGTGGGAGTACAAGCACATCTCCTTCCAAATTCTCCAGATGCCATCATATAACTGGCCCTGTGGTGCAGAGGAATAGACTACAATTCAAGTGTCTGATATTCACTGTAAAACTCCACTGCCAATCATGAGTGGACAGGTGATCCGCTGTGGTGACCCCTAACCAGGAAAAGCCGAAAGAAGAAGAAGTTTGCCATGGGATGAGCCAGGTATGAAGGGAGAGGTGAAGAGATGTGGCACACTCCCTTCTCCCAGGAGAGGGGAAGGTTACATGCGCTTAGAGACCACACAAGGAAAAATTTTTTCCCTTGTAGTGACCAGTGAAATCTCTTCCTGTGCTTCATGGGAGGGGAGCGAGGCTGCTTGCAGGAGAAATCCCTTGAGGAAATATAGGACAACTAGCATGGATATCCGACTGCATGGCACCCTTGCTCTGCTTGGGTGTACAAAGGGAAGTAGGCCATCTGAGGCAAAAACTTGAGCCACCACTGATGACTGCCTGAATGACAGTCTCTTCCCAGTTTACTCATGCCCTGGTGATGGGGAGAGGACTGATGATTGACAGACAGCAGAGGAAAAAGTGTAAAAAAATTACTTACACTTAAAACCAGTCACTATCTTTGTAATATCGACGCGTGTGTGTGTGTGTGTGTGTGTGTGTGTGTGTGTGTGTGTGTGTGTGTGTGTGTGTGTGTGTGTGTGTGTTTGTGTATATATATATATATATATATATATATATATATATATATATATATATATATATAGAGAGAGAGAGAGAGAGAGAGATAGTACATATTGTATTTACCAAAAATAATTAGCCGATTACCTTCTTGGTTTATTCACTAATATATCCTACAACTTATACTCTGCTCATTTAATATTTTAGAAATGCTGCTTGAGTTAATAGCATTCATTTTCACTAATTCAGGAAATGTATTCTGGATGCGACAATGATTTTATTTACTATGTTTCAGATTCTGCAAAAGGAATGTTATACATTTAATTGTATTTGACTACTGCAGTTTTTCACTGACAATGTGTGTGTGTGTGTGTGTGTGTGTGTGTGTGTGTGTGTGTGTGTGTGTGTGTGTGTGTGTGTGTGTGTGTGTGTGTGTGTGTGTGTGTGTGTGTGTGGTAGTACCAATATCGAGTATGCCTTTTGTCACCCGTATATGATCAACCAAGCAGTTCATTAATTGGTATGCAAGACTGCACAAATGCATGAGTTGGGAAATTTACCCATATCTAGTGTTTGTGCCATCTCAGAGTTAGTATATATAATTAGCAGGGGGTTATGGGGTCTGTTTCTTGGTGCATGGGTATTCCTGTGTCACCTTCTGTGTTTTAATTTTCAAGGAATCGTCTTTTGAGCATTTTTACTTATAAGTGATATACCCATATATGTATATGTATGTGTATGTATATGTATGTGTGTATATATATATATATATATATATATATATATATATATATATATATATATATATATATATATATATATATATATATATAGATATAGATAGAGAGAGAGAGAGAGACAGATATAGATATATAGCTATTGACAGATATTTTTCTTGCTACATATCTATGTGTTTTGCCTACTGGCTCAGGTCCTGATTGAAGAGAGTATATATCCAACTCACCACCTAGTTAACAGACTTGAAAAAAGAAATAAGTACAGGGCAATATTGCACAGCATGAAACCTTGTTTTTTTTATTTTTGAAAAAGTGAGTCATTTCCCCACCCCATAAAGACTTTTCAGTTGTTGGGTGTATACTGCATGTTTGTTGCTTGTGAGCCCACATGAATGGTGGTATTCCATATTTTCCACATGATTTACGATTTCACCTCCATCTGCTCTGTTTCAGTTTTCTCCTCAAAATCTTAAAAATCTTAATTCACAGCTGGGGAAATTCCACAATGCAGCATTCCCCACCCATATCTTGTTTTATTTAAATGTAGTACGTATCCATAAATTACACATGCTTCTATTCTTCAGGAATAGTGAGCAGTGACACTCCTAACAACACATCTATGAGACGAGTTGGACACCACCACCAGCAGTAATTAGTACTGTGCTTTGAAACTGAGTAGCATATCATGCCACATACAGAATCATATAACTATCTTACTCTGTAGCTTGCTTATGGCAGTTTTTGAAGAGCAATATGGCTCATGCCTTTTGAAGTTAACCATGTAGCATAAAGCTTTACTATTAATATAACATTCAATACAGAGAAGCAGCAAGCATCAGTGATTTGCTGTTGTCTGCACTGTGACAGAAAATGTGAATGTAAATGAGGAATAACAAAATAAGAACATCAAGTCTGATTAATGCAAATTACAGCTGAGTAAACCATCATTAATAACCACCTGACGTCAGCTGGTGTTAGATGTATCTGTGGTCTTAAACAGCACACTAAGTAGAATTTAGGCAGTAGGATTCCTTATCCACATCCTCACTATTGTTTTTTTTTGCACGGGGTGGAGGGTGGGGGTAAGCCTTCACATCCTCTGGACGTCTGTCTGGGATATGTATTAAATGAGCTTTCTTGGTACTGTGAGTCTGAGAAAAAATATAAAGAGAGGTACAGTTTGTATTTTTCTTTGATTTAATCTTTTTTGGGAACTGTTTTTTTTTTTTACCTTTTTATTTTTTACTTTTGCCCCTATTGCCACGATGACCATCAGTTAATGGACAGACCTCTCCTTCACTCAGCAATGCAGAACAGGGTCATTAACTTGAAGATTTATTTAGTGAAGGGAGTTATCTACCTTCAGAAGAATGGGAGAAGAAATCAATGTGTGCTGTCCCAGTTTCAGCCACTTGTAACCTTAGGGAATTTTTTATGCTACATTTCACTTGAGGATTGGACATGCATTGGCATAAGCAAGTACATCTGGGTATTACTGCCCATTCTGTACTGGTATCTGGCCCCAACAGTGCACACATGTACTTGTAAAACATGGGTGTGTCCCTCTGGCCTCTGGGGAAGAGCAGCATAGTCTTAAAAAACTCACAGCCTCTTCAGAGATCGGTGATCTGACAATTAGCCATCCAAACATACTGCTCTGGCTGTTTGTCCTTCTTCCTGGATGGTTAGTCAGTCTGAGGTCATTAGTTCCACAAGCTGTCACCCTGGCTCTGCACTAATGAACCATGTAATATGATTTAGGATTTAGGGATGTTCTAGTGTAATTATAGTTTTGAGGCTTTTGTTCTGATGAAAACTTTGTGAATGGTCAAAAGCACTTAACCTTGTGTGTTTTTGTGTTATTAAATTGATTTAGACATCCGTGTGGTGTCCTTTTCATTCCAGCATAGTGATTTTATTATTTTGATTTTTTTATTTTTCACCATTTTGAGGCAACTGAGTGGTCCTTTTCAGGTCTATATCAGAATAACGAAAGCACATATGTGCAACTACATAAAAGTCGACACATAATACGCAAAACCTTTAAATAGCGAATGACTACATAATCAAATCTTTTCCTAGTGAAAAAATTCATGTAGCCGCTTGGAAAAAAAAAAATTAAAAACCATTATCAGGTAGGGTGCATCGCCCACCACACCCTCCACACCCCCACTAACTAAATATACCAAATCCAAGATTGCACTACAGCGAAGGAAAGGGCAACTCTGTGTAGTTGGCCAACTACCTCCTTGCCCTGTGACATATTCATCAAATCTCTTAAATGAGGTTCAATGAATATGTGTCACTCTTTAGGTATTCGCTCAGAAGCCGTTTTGTGCTTCTGATATAGACCTGTTCTTTTCTCACTGTTTTATGTTAGCTTGATAGTTTGTACTGTGTTTTCCCAGTATAATGTAGGAGTGAAGCAGACCTGAGATAGTTTGTTTATTTTTGTTAGTACAATGCAAGCAATCTAAAAATATTTTTAACATCTAGGTATGTGTTTTTTTAAGGTCTAAGGTGAGGATAAGTTTGTGCGTGCATGTGTGTGCATGAGAATGCGAGTGAATGCATGCACGCATACACATACACACACACACACACACACACACACACACACACACACACACACACACACACACACACACACACTCATACTTTCCCCATCCTCAGTACCCCATGTCCATGCCAGGTCTAGGCGACATTCACCTACCCCCCTGACTTAATCCAGTTTTGCTGGGGCCAATTGTGGGTCTTAATGGCATCCTGTGGGCTCAGCCAACTGTGCTTCCACCTGGTATTTTTTTATTTATATGCCCTGTTTGGACCGTGCCTTCAATCACCTTCAAACTCCCTCCCTGCCACATCCAAGCCACTAATCAAACCCGGGTCAGCTGGGCTGTAGTGAAGTCCTTATCCTTATGCTTCACCAGAGTGGCTATATATATATGGTAATTTTTTCACATTGACTACTGTTGGTATGACACCCTGCCCCATGATTATTAAGTACAGAACTGTCAGTAAGCAAACTGTAAGAATCAGTGAATATAAGATGAAATCCACAACATGCTGAATAAGTGTGTTCTCCAAAAATGCTACATTCCATGAAACAGCTATGATTTTCCAATACTGATACAGTCCAATTTTGGGATTTATCAATATTTCCCTCAGAAAAAATGGAAGCTCATTGCTGTGGTGATAGCTACACTTCAGGCTTCAAGATTTTTCCCCTGATTTATTGATTACATCAAATTTAATCAAATATGTTTCCTGGGACAGGGTGAAAAAAAATTTCTATGTCTTTTTCACATAAATCCTTCAGTGCTGTGCATTCATAAGGTCATGGCTTTCTGCAGTTCCAGAATGGACTCCAAGGCTGTGTTTGACTGTGGACCAGATTCCAAAATAGTTGCACTAAGTCTGCCCTGATTTCAAAAGACTTGTTCTCAGTGTAATTGACTTACTTTACTGTAAGGCCTGTCTATAAACAGGCTTACAATGGGGCCCAGATTCTAAAACCCCTGCTCTTAGCCTCCTTTTAGTGCAAGTGGTCACTTACACTGAGAGAGTAAGTATTTTGGAATTGGGTCCTGTATCTTCTGAGACACTCCCCAAACCCCACAGTCAATCCAAAGCTTCTGCACATTCACTTTAGTTAGTTCATTAACTTAACTGTTTTTGGTAGGCTGGTATAAGATACTTTCCATCCACTACCGAGGCCATGTGGCAATGCCGAAATATACTCGTTAAGAAAAACACAAAGCAATGCAAAACAATGTAATGCAGTATAGTATAAAGACATACAGCAGCCTGTCTGCAAGACATGGTTATAGCAACCATTTCCAAGTAAGTCATCATCACCATCGTTATCAACCCCCTTTTTCCCAATTTCTGCATGGGGTTGGGGCGTTGTCACTTGTCACTATTTCTCTATATTTAATGCCACTTTTTAACCTTCTTTGACACTCATGCCTGACTGTCACAGTTCTTTTCTTACACAATCAATCCACCTCTTTGCAGAATGCCCTCAATTCCTCTCCCCTTCTTCCTGTCTGTCTCACATTTTCAAGTAATTAGTAACACTTAAAAGTTTTAAGAAGAATATATAAATATTTGCAAAGAGTATATACATTTTAACAATAATGCAGATGTACTGGGAAATTATTAACTAACATAACAAGGCATGTAATAAAGGAGAGATATATACACGTATACAAAACATGGTTACTGAACAATTCTGATAAAGGATGGCATTATATGAGGATGAATATTAAAGAACAGGAAAGAGCTAACCATAATATCTGAAGCATGTGCATCTGTATTCTTTAGAAAAATTAATCTTGAATTTTTTTTTGTAAAGTTGTAAAGTCGGAGAGATTATCGAAAAAAGTGATTTTATTGGGTACCCTGTTCCAGGAAGTGGGGACATGAGAGAACTGGTCTATATATAGTCTGAATGATGAATTTCATTGTAGGATATAAGAAGATTCTTGCACTGTGAGTTTGTTGGCAGGTTTCGGCAGTATCTGTCATTTAGTAGTTTGAATGTGAGTGTGCTAGGAAGAGATGGTCCTAGTATATAGGAGCCATCTGTTCTGATAAATATGATTATCCCCTGTCACTTATTACCTGGGAAAGTCCCTATATGGATACTTGTGCCTATGAAAAAATATGAAAAATGGCAATTGCCCTGATATTTTCAGACCAAAAATATTTCTCATTTTTCTTCTACTTGCATAAAACAATTATTTTACATCTGAAACACTTAAATGTGATGCAAAACAAAATAAATAACACAAACTATATAAAATAAACTTTTATTTTGATAACAAATTAAAGTTCAGTCATTTATTATGGTTGCAAATATGGTTTGTCCTGCAAAATTACATTTCCATAAAAATGTCCTACTTTTAGGATCTGAAAAGATGGTAAACCTACTTCTGAGTGGAAGTACAGTGATGTTCATTTGTACTAGTTAGATAAATAAACCTGAGCATCTTGTTTTCAGTAGTTTGAATCACAATAATATTACAGCTTGATTGTGGCACATAATAGGCAAAGTATTTTTCAGTCTAGGGAAAAGTACCTTGAAGGCAATAACTCATAGTGCTTCGATTGCCAGTGAGTATGAAATACTGTAGACTAATTTTAATTGCTTTTGAATATTACAGGTGATTATAGCTAGAGGAAGGAGCGAGTAATATTTAAACCGATTCCTAGATGTTTCATTTTGTTGTAAAATTAAGTGATTCAGTGAAGAGGTCTATGGCTGGACTTAGCCCAATTAGATGTGTTGGGTCAAATATGGCCCAGCTCCAACAGGAGGCCCCATATTAGGCTTTGACAGAGTAATTATGCTTTACATGGTCCAGAGATTCGCCTGAAAAAGACTACAGCAAAATGCAAAGGGATTTCTTACTCATAGTCTTGCTCCAGTAGCTGATAAAAATGTTATTAGTGGAGTACACTACATATCTTTTCATGCACTGTAGTAGTTACTGGTCCAATATTATTAAAGGCAACCTCACACCTCTTGAATGTCTCGCAGTGTTAGCTACTCACACTTCCTTAGCTGTCTCTTACACTTGCTGAGTGCTCAACAGGGTTTTCAGCCCAAAGCTAGTTAGATTACCCATCTGGTTTTGTGTACCATTCCAGTTACTGTCTCAGAAGCTAATAAGACCAGGTTTAATTTGAAGACTGCTGGAGAGGTACTGTCTTTTCTTTGGCTTTCTTGCTGACATGGAGTTTATGGATAGTTTCTAATTAATCCAGTTACAAGAAATAACTGTGGAACAATCAGTAATGGGCAACATGCACACAAACTCAAGTAAGCATAAATAAACAAAAAAAATAGCTTCTGTGATGTGCGGCGATGTCTGATGCCTAAGAGTAGTGACAGAATGTTGCCGATTCAGCAGTATGGCAGAGAAATGCTTTCTACAGTTAAGGATAGAAGCAGAATAATCCCAGAGAAGTGAAATATGAGATGTGTGTCCTGAGCGGTGGGAGGCAGATAAAAAATTATTCAGTTAACTGAAAATAGGAAAATGTAACAGCACCAGTTTGATTCGTAAATGTACTGCAATAGTATATTTTCAGAGTCACATACAAAATAGACAGGGAAGCGGAATGTTAAAGCTAGAAAATCGTTGGACTAATCTGTGGATGCATTTTTTGGACAAACTGTTTGGGTTTTACACCTTCTTCCTACATCTATGTGGGTTTCCATGAGTCATTCTTATTTCCTCCCTGCTCCCAAAGCATGATGATTGCTTAGTGGCTACTCTAAATTTCCCCTGCATGTAATCCTTAGTGCTGCCCTTATGACCTGTGACGTGTCTGGAAGGGATCTCATGTATAGATGCACTTACCCTCTTTAACAAATAATTAAGTAATAGACTTTGAGAAATAGTTTATTAGTAGGGTGGGATATGAGCAATGCCACGTTAAGGATATGCCAGAGATATTTGCTATTATTGCTGCAAATTCTGGGGAAGTTCAATGGTTTTATGTGCTTTTGTGTAAACACATTGACTGCCTCAATGTATGAGAATTAACTGGGAAAGGAACTCCAACCATGTAGAGCAAGTACAGGAGATAATTGGAAGCCCATGAAGGAAGAAAGGGCAATATACAGTGAAAATGTATAATGGAGGTTAGAAAATGTTTGTGCTTTCTCTTTGGTCTCTTAGTCTTCCCACAACCATTAAGCATAACTTCACTGATACATTTGTTTAGTACTTCTTGGCATACAAGGAAACTGGTCATATCAGGCGACAGATGGAGACAGTGATGAGCCAGAAGATTTTACCAGGGTTCATGGCATCTTTATAACATGGTCTGCACAGTGCTATCTGCAGCAACTTCCAAAAATACCAGAGTATGCACAGTATTTAACTTACAAAGATAAGTAACCAGAAACAGTTCGTCATGTGATAACCCCTAAGCTAAACAATAACAACACATGCTGGTTATAGACCATACAGTTTAATAGAATTGAGCACATTTGTTCCTTCAGATAATCAGAACTTCCTCAGAATACACAAGACATCACTTCCTTCCCTTTTATACAATACAGTTTCAATCGATTTTAATATTATTAAAATTTTTACTTGGGGGCAAGTAAACCAATACCATTTATAAACTTTTAATATTTTCACTTCTTTAGATGACATAATGTGTAGGATAAGACATCACCCTAATGCAATAATTCAGGGGGGTATACCCTGTCACTTTGGTGACTGAAGAGTCACTCTCACCATGTATATACTATCAACACTTCTTCAGCTGTGTCTACATTTGTAACAGGAAACATTTTTTTCTTTTTTCACACATAGCACACTTCCTGAATTGAGCAGTGCTTCTATTAGTTTACTGTCAATCCACAAAATACAGTTTTGAATATGTACTGGAATGTTATTAACAAAAGCAGTAATTTAATTGCACATCAACTTTGTTTCATTGCAAATGCCTACATCAAACTGCATTGATTCAAAATTTAATGGACAAATTCTTACCTATATGTCCTCCTTCAGAGCGTTACAAAATTTTGTTTTTTTTCTAGCTCATTTTAAGTCGCTACTCATTTATTTGTGGTCTAAGTTTGTGCTGTAATTCTGAATGGGTAAATATTTTCTTTAACACTCTAAACTCCTTTCAGAAGGCTCTTACTGTCTCCTCCATTTGAGTGGCTCTTTGGTGTTTGGGAACAGCTCATTTGTCACCACTTACTTTTAACAAAGTTTAGAAATGTTTTTATTACTGCAGTGCCCCCTGACCACACCATCAGTGAAGGGGAGAGAAAAAGACTAAATAAAATCATCCATTGTGACTTTCACCACAAATAAAAGTACTGGATTTCATCATATTCAAACCATTTCCTTGTTAAAGGCACTATGTGGAGCTCTGGGAATGGACTGGTTTATGAGTATACATTCATGTAAACCATTTTGGGGATTAGTGCAACAGCTATAACTCCTGAGTGGACTAGGATTTAATTGTTTAATTTTTGTAATAATTATCCTGTAATGGTCGTAAACTGAAATATACCATTGGGGATGACTACAAATCATGTTTGGTGTGCTCCACTTGCTTTAGATTTACATTGTGACGTAATGCCCCAAATAAAACACAGAATAATTGTTGAATGAATTAAGTTGTAAAGTGGTGCTTTCAGTTTGAATCTGCAACTCACTGCTGCCACTTAAACAAATTGATAAGCAGGTAAAGTGCCCTGGGATGTAGCCATCAGTCTGCACAGCACGTGAAATTCCAATATTCCAATACAGGGAGAGACTGAAATGCTAAACCATCCTCTGGTGAATGCCATTGTCCTTGCTGGGGACAGTGAGATTAGTGACATGAAAGATCCATTCTTCAGGCCATTCTTAAGGTGATTTATAGCAATGTCAGCCAGAGTAGAGACTGTATATGGAACAAGCAGGGGCAGGATGAGTATGTTTACTGAATCTTTGGAAACTGCCAGTCTGAAGATGGACAGGGCATTACTTGTATATTCAGAGGAAATCATACTATTGTAGACAGATACAAAATAGGTTAAAAGTTTAACAACTTCAAATGAAGCCAAGATTGAGAAACTATAGCTTAGTCTAATAGACTTTGATTTTAGAGTCCTCCAAAAAAATGTTAATTTCTGTTTTTTTGAAGAAAAGAAGAATGGAAATGCTTTGTGTTTATTCAGTGGCTTTTGGGTCTTTAAGCAAGCTTGGAGAAATCTGAATTTTAATTGAAAGAGACGTACACATGCACAATGAACTGAGACTGTCCAGCTGTATGAATTGTTTAATACTGGATATGAAATCTGAATTGCTTGTATGCACATTATTTGACTGCTATTGCAAAGCTGTGTCTGTGGCAAAAAGAGGTAACCTACTATGGCTGTGTTGTGTAAGTGCAGTAGTCTAATTTATTTAAATCCAGAGCTGTTTAATTGCTTAACCTGCATGTCCATTGTTTAACTTTTTTTTTTGCCTTTAGCAACACGTTATTGCACAAAAATGGCTCACTGCTCAAAGAAAAAGTGTAAAATTAAATTTCAGTCACCTTATAAAGACAAACATGCTTAGTGGCATTGCACTGCAGTCAACACCATGGATGGTGACAACTGCATAAATTAATCCTTTTAGCTGACTGTCTTTGTAACAGAAGGTGTAAATATAGTGAGCAAAAAAAGGGAGAACAGAAGTAAAGCAGAGTTCAAGTCCCACAGTAGATATTTTTAGTGAGGGGGTGTCATATTGAGTACTTACACCAGTAATATGTGCTTGTTTTTGCCGTTTTCATTTGTGTGTTGCCTACCTGAGTGCAAATATGGTTCACTGCTTAAAGAAAATAGTGAACATTTTAATTTGGTTCACCTTTTTCCACACAAACAGGCTCAGTGATAATGTGGCAATCAACACTGTGGACAGTACTGAGGGGAGAAAATACACCTGCTGTCTAGCTTTCCCTGTGGCACCAGGTGTAAGTGCAGTGAATTTACAGCCACAACACAGGTGAGCTAGGGTTCAAATCCAGCAAACTCTACATTTTAGTAAGGGTGTCACACTGTCCTTGCTCCCAAAACTTTGATTATAAAGGTAATATTACATACCAATAGCTATATGGAGTATGTTACCTGAGAGAAAGGTATCATTACTGCTTGCATACACATACTTTTGCATGTATCATAGCTCATTAATGACTGACATATGAACCCCGGTTGATTATGTGTGTAACTGGTTTAGCATGACAATGATTATGTAATAAAAATGCAGATGCATATCTCTGATTGACACAGTAGTTTACTGACAGTCATCTAGACCCCTCCCATAACCCAGTTATAACTGAAAAAAGAATGTATTGTGAGATATGCATCATAACTCCAAACTCTATTACTAAAGTCATGCAAGTCTATCCATGTAAAATATACTGTCAGACATTAGTTCTGCATCACAGCTGAGAATGCATGGGTCAGGACTTTTTAATGTCACACACATATAGGCCTAATTGAAGTATAGCACTAGTCACTCTTTAAGCTGTGTATCTTTAATGACCATGGTGACCACTTCTTCTGTAGCAAAGAGGAGTAATCGCCTCTGTAGAAATGTATGCATTCCCTTTTCCATAGGATTGAATCCCACCTTAAACAAATTACTGTTAACTGTGTGTAAGCTCTATCAAAATACGTGCCAAGTCATCCCATTGATGCCTCCAAAGTTAATGCTTAAAAGCCAAGCTACTGAGCATTTCAGTGTTGACCATAGGACAAAGTGTGACCAGATATAGCATCATGCATGCCAAAGATCACTGCCAATTTCATATCATCATTGCTGCTTCATAAACTCCCTTCCTCTTTCTTTGGCAATGTCTTTCTTTGCTTACCATCACACAAATGTGGTTGGCATGGTTGTCCATATTTGTTCACTGGTCTTAAAACATGAGATCACAATTTGGCATCAAGCGATTGCTACTGTTGTTGGAAGACCTCTGCAGACATGGCAGGTGATGAGGATGATGGTGCCAAATTTGGGAAACAGAGGAGGGGTGTGGAGGAGTCCAGAATCTTTATTGCACTCCTTGTCAAGTGCTAAAGCTGGAGGATGCTGCAAGTGGTTGATAATGAGTCTTAGTACACGGCTGAGGCTTGAAACAGCATAGCCAAGGCTGTCTCCAGTACAGGTCACCATTACAGAGACCTTAAGAGGAGCAACCAGGCATAACTTGACTAGTGGCTGGAGTAGTTTCGAACTACAAACACCCCACAGTTGTGTAAGTATACAGATCAAGCAATTTAAAACTATATGGAATGTTGAAGAGAGCAAAGACTGGTATCCATAATGCTTTCATGTCTTTTCTTCTCTCATTCTCTATTTTATGGCTGCAGAGGAAATCATGGTGAACAGGGAGGGACATGGTGAGAGATTGATGGGACTCAGAAAGGCAAGGGGTATGTCTGCAGCACAACTGACCCTGCTTGTATTGATTATTGTTATTCCATAGATCAGTAGCAACTTCAGCATACATACCTTAACTGTAACAGCAGGCATACCTGCTTTTTCCTGTAGCTGTTGATGATTGTATTAGCCAAATGTAGTAGTGCATTCAGATTATGTGGGTTCAGTACCCACAAACAACCTATAGATTCACATTCAACAAGTATTTTTTTACAGTTGCAATGCAGTAATATTGGCTTTAATGCTATGTTATTAACTCACTCTGTAGTATCTTTGAAAGCATGTAATCCAAGGATTACTTTTAACAATTCACAATCATTTTTGGAAGTGTAAAAGCTCTGTGGCTAGGATAATAATCAATGTCTATTTATTGTAATAAAAAGTGAATGTGACATATCATGGCTCTAATCAACTATTTTCTTTTTTGTCTCACCTCACCCCTTACCTCTGTTTTTTTTATTTTGGGTTGCATGGAATCACACTGTTCTGATGTCATACCTATCTGCCAAGAAAATAAATGCATTTCAGCACAAGGAGGTTGGCCAATTGCTGCAGCTTGGCCTACCAATCCTCCACCAGCTCACTCACCAACACCCAGCAACTCTGGGATGCAACCTGGCAGTACTGCCTCCACAAGCCCTGCACTACCTGCTCCAGCCTCATCAGGTAGCAGTGCCCTGCCTAGCGATGCAGTGGTACCCTTTGGGAGTACAGATGGAGGCGGTGATTATGTCACCCACCAGAAGCTGCCAGGAATGATATGAGATCTGATACACAGTGGCCATGGTGCCCACATCAGTCAAGTGGAGAAGGTGCTTCTAAAAATTGAAAAAAGGCTCCCTCATCAAACAGTCTTACAGGCACTGAGGAAGGGGACAGTGATGCCAGTTCTGAAAGTGAGGACTAGGTTCTCACTGTTCCCATGCTTGATGAGCATGTGCCTCTGATGACGCCTACTAACCCCTAATCATGTGTCCCTCAACCTTTTTGTATCCTTCACCATTCCTGTGTCTGTCTTGTATGTCCTGTTTGTCTCCAACTGCTTCCTCACCTACCCTACTTACCCAACCCTCACATTCCTAGGTCACTTCCTTAAAATTCCTCTCTTTTTGAAAAAAAAAAATAGGCACCTGTCCACAAAAACAAATGTCCCATACATAGGTCTCCACTTCACATATAGTTTCATAGTTTCATAGTATAGTACTAGGCTATCTGCCCTGGGGCATTTGTAAGCCTAGCCATAGTGATGTGGCTTTTGCCACCCCATGAAATGGTACAAAAATGTACAGAATAAATCTAGAATACTGTGCCTCTGTCTAGTAGTGACACAATGAAGGTCCCCTTATATAATAGAATTAGTTTACTGTGCCCCTGTCTAGCAGTGACACAGATGTGACCCCTGGGGTAAACTTACGATCTCCCATCCACTCATCAAAATTTCTCTTGAAGAGAGTCAGTGAGGGGCTCTGCCTAATATGAACTGGGATCCTGTTCCAAAGCATGGGAAGCCTCTGGGTTATGAATCTATCCCTCCAGCATGTCCTATTCATTCTTGTGCCGAGGTTTAAGTCTTTAGCTCTCGTGGTCCTGATGGATTTGGATTTTTTGAGGTGGAGCATGTCCATCAGATCCTGATTGGACATGGCCTTGTACATCAGGCAGAGATCACCTCTGAGCAGGCGGTATGCTACTGAATAGAGCTGAAGTTTCTTTAGTCTGGCAGAATAAGACATATGTTGGAGACCCTTGATCCTTTTGGTGAGGTACTTTTGTGGTCTCTCCAGCTGTTGCAAATGCCGGGTGAGGTACATACCAAATGGGGCATTGTACTCAATCATGGGTCTGATGAGGGAGGAATATAGGGGTACAATGACATCCTTGGATCTGGATGTGAATCCCTTCATGATGAGGTGTGCAAGGTAGAATGTTTTTCTAACCACTTTGGCAACGTGGGTGTCAAATGAGAGGTCGCTGTCTACTTGGGTCCCTAGGTCTCTGATTACTTTTTCCATACTCAGTGGGTTGCTGTCTATGTGATAATTTGTGGGTACTTTGTTTTTCCAAAAGGGATGACTATACATTTTTGGCATTTAGTTTAAGGCCGTGACTACGGCACCAGTTGTCCATTTCAGTGAGGCCTTTTTGTAGGATGTGTGTGTCTGCTGGTGTATCGACTATGGCGCCTAGTTTGAAGTCATCTGCGAACTTTGTCAGCCATAGCCCTCCCATGTTTGCTTTAACATCTGAGAAATAAATGCCGAACAAGAGGGGTCCCAGGACAGATCCCTGTGGGACACCACTTGTGACTGGCTTTGAGTCTGACATTGCTCCAGCGATTTTAACTTTATGGGTTCTGTCCTTTAGCCAGTTTGCAACCCATCTAGTGACATAAGGGTTTACTTTTAAGCTGTTTAGCTTATCTATGATGCCTGAGTGGGGTATTGTGTCGAAGGTCTTAGCCAAGTCCAGGTATGCTGTATGGACTACTTTGCCCTCATCAATGGCTCTAGTGACTGTTTCGAAAAAGTCAACCAGGTTTAAAAGGCAGGATCTGCCCTTTACAAAGCCAAACTGGGTGGGGTCAAGTGTCTGTAGGTCCCCTATGTCTCTGTTTATGAGTTCCATAATGATTCTTTCCATAGCTTTGCAGACCAGGCTAGTTAAGCTTATGGGGCGGTAGTTTCCAGGGTCTGTAGAGGCACCCCCCCTTGTGGAGTGGGACCACTGTTGCTGTACACCAGTGTTCAGGTACATATCCCGCAGTAAGGCTAAGGTTAAATAGCATTTTTATGTGTGGGTTTAGCTCCTCTTGGAGTTCACGTAACACGCACCCGGGATACCGTCAGGTCCCATTGATGCTGTGTTTTTTGCTTTGTTTAGGGCGGTTCTCACTTGGACATCTGAGATGACAGGGAGATTACATTCAGCTGGGATAAGTATTTCTTCTTTTGGGGTGAAGGAGGGGAGAAATTTGCACTGAACCTGTCAGCCAGAATGTTAGCAATATCTGTGGGTTCAGTGTATTTTTTGTTGTTGTGAACCAACTATGAGCATATCTGAGGGTTTCTGCCCAGGTTTCTAACATAGCTGAAGAAGGCTTTGTGGTTATCTTTAGTGTCCTTAGTGATTTTTCTCTCAAAGTTTGCCTTGGATGTTTTTATGAGAGAACGTAGTTTTCTGCTAATGTTGATCAGAGATGTCTTCCCTTCATGGGATTTCGCTCTGACGTGCAGTAGCTTCCTTCTTTTGTTATACAATTTGGTTATGGCTGAGGTCCACCAGACAGGACGCTTACATTTGGTGGAGAGGGACTTGTATTTGTTTGGGATTGCATGATCCATGCATTCTTGGAGATGTCCATAGAAAGCATTTGTGAAGGATTCAGCATTGTGGGATGTGGTATCCACTGGCACAGTGGGCTTAAAGGATACCATCTCAGTCTTAAGAAGAGTGAAGTCTGCTTTTGAGAAGTTTTTCACTGTGGTCTTTTGTGCTGGGGTGGAGGTGGGATATGTATATCCAGGGTGATTAGTTTGTGGTCAGATCTCACTAGTGAGGGTATACTTCCGTGTGGAGCATTTTGTCCTCATGTTTGTGATGATCAGGTCTAGTATATTATCTCCCTAGTGGGAGAGGTGACTAGTTGTTCCAGTGCATTTGAATTTATGAATTCCAGGAACCTTTGGGATAGGGTATTAGGGCTAGAATAATGTACCCAATCTATGTTTGGGTAGTTGAAGTCTCCCAGTATGATGGTATTTTGTGATACATTCATATCCTCCAATGTCTTCAGGAAGGCTGAGTGGGGTTCTTGAGATTGGGAGGGTGGTCTATAACATGCTACCAGTTGTATAGCAGTTTTGCCTATGGTTAGTTGCACCTGTATGGTCTCTGATGCTTCATGTGTTGCTACTAACCTGGAGATGTGGGTGTCCTTTATGAATATGGATACCCCCCCTCCCTTTGTGGTTTGGCCTGGGTTTTGGGGCCAAAAAGCATGATACGAGCTGTAGCCTGGTAGCACTGGGGTGCTCTCAGGAGCCTTGAACCAGGTTTCAGTTACTGCACAGACGTCAATGTTCTCCATGCTGAGGAGTGCATCAAGTTCCTGCATCTTGAGATTTAGACTTCTGGCGTTGAGCAGCATTACCCTTAGTTTTTTTCCATTTTTGTTTTCTAAGGAGGTGGGTTTGTCTTTTGAGCCTTGCCTAAAAAAGGCACTATGGGGGTGGCAAGAGCCTTAGCCAATATCTGGAAGCCCAGTGGTGACAGGTGTAAGCCATCCCTTGCGAAGAAGTGTGGCTTGTCCAACATATCCTCCCAGGCAGACAGACATTGGATCCCCTTAGAATGACTCCAGTACTTGAGCCAATTGTTAAAGCTGATCATCTTGTCTTTGTATTGTGGTATCATTCTTGGTGAGGGCAAGATGCTGCTCAGGGTCAGGGTCATACCAGTCTGGGCTACATAATCGGAGAGCTCCTCTATGTCTCTTTTCATGTAGTCCAGGGAGGTACGTCTCAGGTCATTCACACCAGCATGGACAATGATGGAGTCATATTTGTACTTGCTTTGGAGTGACCTGACTGCGTCTGTTATGTGGCGGATCCTAGCTCCCGATAGACAGCTCACTGTCACCTTCACCTTGTTCAGCCTGGTCAGTGGGACATCAATGTGTCTGACTATGGAGTCACCTATTACTAGTGTATCAGGCAAGGTGTTTGGCCTTAAGGGCTGCGATTGGTCGACACACTGATTTATTGAAGTATGCTTTGCATGTGTTTTGTTTTGAGGTGGTGGATTTTTGGATGTCTGCTTTGGGAGCCTCTGTTGTTTTGGTAAGTTTTTTATTAGAGCCTCCGAGTATGTCTTTGTGTTTTTATGTGTTTGGTTTGCAGTTGTGGTAGGTCTATGTGGGACTGGGATTGTTGTGTGTGTGGTTGCCATCTCCTCCTGTCTGGTCATGCCAGCCCTGAGTTGAGAGAGTTCAGCCTCCAGTTTGGCTATATAGTTGCATCTCTCACATGTATTTGTGTTTGTTGGGAGGAGGAGAGGGTTGTCTGTGTACATGAGACAATTGTAGCATTGTCTCAAGATACCCAGATTGACCAGCTGAACTTTAGACGATGCCAGTAATCTACCACTCGACATGCTAGAACAGTATAAGGGAGTGGTATACCTTTAAGGGAAGTGGATATTCACAGGGGTGGTAAGTAGATGTAGTGCTTTACTTAGTACGAGAGTGCTTACTTAGTAGAGAAGTATTGAGAACAAGTGCTAGGCTTATAATACAGTGAGTAGTCTGGTTATACTAAGAGCAGAGCTTCCTTAAGGGAAAATTTGAAGAGCAGACTTGGCAGAGCCAGAAAAAGTTTAATCTTGTTTAACCGCTGCATGCTTATATGCACAACCACGCAAAGCCGTGCAAACGCGGATTTTAAACAGTGAACTACAAAAGAGCTAGAAATGGTCCCAAACAACCAATTACTACAGCTTCTTGTGCTGAGGTCACTTCCCCCAAGGACAGGTAGGCTGCTCAAGGCTCCCCACTCCCACTGGGGAGCAAAGAAACTTCCTTCTATCCAAGTAAGGTAATGGACAACACAGGAACTACACCACAGCCCAGAATACAGCAATGCCTGTAAACTGGTCTAAACTAGTCAAGGAAGGTGGGAAAACAAGGATTACTTTTTTGTTTTTTTGGTAGAAACACACAGAAAATGCAGAAACAGGGATAAATTAGTTACACAGGCTAGCACACTTTAGTGGGCAGCCTCTACAGTTAAATTAAACAGACAAACACAAACAAGCAAACTTTCGATCAAATTCGACTAAAATGTAACTTTAAGTGCAGATTTTAAAATAATGCAGCAATTAGTTAAAAAACAGTTCAAGGTAAGCTACAGAAGCGATTTCAAGTGAAAAAAAGCAAAGATACTTAAATCCAGAAGGTAGTCTCTTTTTTGAGATCCCTGCTGCTAGGACCACTCTGTAAACCCACGTGGAGCTTGTCTGAGCAGTATAGCCAGAAAAAACGCCGAGAGGCGGATGTTAAACAGTGAACTACAAAAGAGCTAGAAATGGTCCCAAACAACCAATTACTACAGCTTCTTGTGCTGAGGCCACTTCCCCCAAGGACAGGTAGGCTGCTCAAGGCTCCCCACTCCCACTGGTGAGCAAAGAAACTTCCTTCTATCCAAGTAAGGTAATGGACAACACAGGAACTACACCACAGCCCAGAATACAGCAATGCCTGTAAACTGGTCTAAACTAGTCGAGGAAGGCGGTAAAACAAGGATTATTTTTTTGTTTTTTTTGTTTTTTTGGTACATTGACACATTTGATTTGGTCCAATTGGCTATACAACATAATTGCATTGTTGTTACCCTTCTGTGTTGTTATGACAAGCCACATTCATCAAATTTTGTCGACCTGTGTACATTACTGTAGTGAAGAAGTGGATATCTAAGGTTTTCTCCCAGTATTCTCCTGCAAATGCCTGTATTGTTTCCCCATTTGTTCTTTCCTCTGCTTCTCACCCCATTTCACTTCTTTCTTATTAACCCCATTTTACAAATGGAGTAAAAAAAATAGAATCACATACAGCACATATGACCAGAAAGTGCCCATGAAAAAGCCTTTACTTTTTGTTCTCTGCATTTGCACCAAGTTTGGCATTGAGCACCAACACTGAGCAGTGGTGAATGGTTGTTCACATCCTATGACAAAGCCTGGTGAGTTTTTGCCATCAGCTGCACTGGTCCAGTTTTCTCCACACAATACTCCTTAAACCCATTGCACTGCAGGATCAAAGAGTTAAAGCAGCATAAAGGCAATACTTTGAAACAGTTACTCTGGAAGTTCTTAGACTTCTGGATCAAAGTGCAGCTTCCTATGTGGAGTGTTGACATAAATTACTTGACTAAGGATTGCTTTTGTCCATAGCATCAAGGGTTCAAGTCCAAATGCATCTTACATCATTTATTAATGTGATGTTATATGTCTATAATATGTTTAATCACTCACATCTTACAATTTGACACAGTTGTGAGTTCTCATGGAGATATATTGAATACTGGCCCAAAAAGAGTATTTGAAGTGACATCCATCTGCACAATTATGAGATATTTATAACCTTCTTCTGCTTGTCATAAGCCTGCTGTCCCTTTCCTAACCTTTCTTTTCCCCTATATCAGTTCCTTCATGCTACAGAACATGACATGTTAAAAATGAGAACATGCCAAAAACATGACAAGAAGTGCTACAAACATTGTTATGTGTAGGTCTATCTCTCCTTGTATTTACCCCTTCAGTCCCACCCCTCATTAAGTGTGTGTGTCTATTAGGCTGTTGCATATAAAGGTCATCTTATGGTTTCTGCATATTGTCATGACTCTGCTGATGGATAATACCAACACGTTACCTTGATTCAGTAGGTCATTAGTGTTCCTGTAGTGTGCAAGGTTTCAAAATCTGCTGTAGGATTCCCTTTCTGTCATGTTCAGGTGATGATCAGATGTATAAACATAAGTTTGCATCTTGTCAAGGCTTATAACCCAACAGTGGGGGATGTTCTTAAGGACTGTTTTCAGAGGTCTCTTCCCTGTGTATCTGTTGTCTACCCATCTGTCTACCCTTTCCCCTATATAAGTATGATACAGCTGTCAAAAATTAATTCCCACATGGCACCATTATATTTCAGATACCCCACATCTTCTTCAAACAGATGTATATGGATGTACTGATTATTGTCACTCTATATCTCCTATGTCCTTATCTCATGTAATTCATACTATAGAGCAGGTCATATTCTAATTGAGAAGACATGTCATACCAACACACCATTAGGATGTTCATGAATGTGCCAGGACAGTACCCCCTACGTCCTCTATGGCTTTGTGTCTGTCATCACCTCCTCTGACTCATCAGAATATACTGTAGCATCGTTAGTAGATGATGGATGAAATATTCATCTAATATGATGTTGAAATTGTTCTTATTGTGAAGAAGCATACTGCACATATTTTTCAAGATATCCAACCCTACAAAGATAGTTAGCATATCTGCTGAGTCATACTAATTGTTTCAAAATACGTACCACCTCTTGTCATTTGTGGCAAGATGTACATACACAATTAACTTGTGATTTACAGTGAGGCCTGCAAAACAGCTACTAGCCATAGAAGTTTATTGAGCTAGGAATTACTGATACAATTTGCGGAACACACACTTTACTATAGTTGTTGATAGTCACATTTGCAGTCCTGATCACATTTATTTAGCTAATGATATCCAGACACCATTTGTAAAACAAGAGAATTATTGGGATTTGAACTATGGCTCACCTGTGCTCTGACTAAAAGTGCACTGTTCTTACACCCTATGCCAAAGAGAAAGCTAGGTAACAGGTGCATTTTCCACACTCAGTAATGTCCAGAGTGCTGATGGCCATACATCATCACTGAGCCTATTTGCACAAAGGAAAGTGTACTAAATTAAAATGTTCACTGTTTTCCCTAAGCAAAGAACTGTGTTTGTTCTGCATTTAACATCATGCAAATGGGGAAGGCAAGCCCAAAAGTTATTTATGTAATAAAACCGTGACCCCAACATTTGAAAGATAGACTACAGCATGCACATCATAGTAGCTGCCAGCAATTTCTTCCATAATATATGCCTGCTAGCCTGACACATGAAACATTAACAACAAACAGATGTATTTTGCAGTTAACCCCAATCAGGTCAGTTACTGCATGTCCCTATTTGCACACAGTTTGGCAATGAGCACAAGTGGATACTGCTGTTTCACAAGTCCAAGTTGAATTCCTGAAATTCGAATCATGCATGTGCTAATACTTTGCCATCATCTGCGCAAACTGGCTTCTCTGCAATGAGCTTTGTGAAGAGATGTATAGCATGTCTTAACTTTGGTTACTAGACTGTAATCCTCCATTACATGGAAATGTATTCATAGACACAAGAGAAGGGCAATGACATGTGTGCTTGACTGAACACATACTTTCTGATATTCATGTGTCTCCTGCAGCAGTGCACTTGCAAATGATATAGCAGGACTTGGGAGGGGTCTATATTACAACGTTGAACTAAAACAAGTTTGAATATTGTAATATTGAACCCTAAAGTCCAAAAGTTGAAAATAGCGAAGCCACGGCACATTGACTTTTTTCCTGGGGAAAAAAAAATTGGTGGGCCATTTTAAGGACTTTGCTATTTCCTCCACTGTGATGCGATCTCAGAGTTGGTATATTTAGGTAGGGGGGTGTGAGGGGCCCAGCCCCCCACATTGGGGGTGTGGGGGGCCCAGCCTCCCATGTTGGGGGGTGTGGGGGGCCCAGCCCCCCCCTTAGTTTAAGTTTAGGGTTAATTTTTTTTTTGTCACAGAACAGTGATTGTTTTCCCCTGGGAATCACTGTTCTGTGTTTTCAGTTTTGTTGGGTTTTGGACTTTAGGGTTCAATATTACAATGATCAAACTTTTGTTAGTTCGACGTTGTGATATAGACTCAGACTTGGGCCATTGTCAAACAGACTCCGGATTTACATCACGTAACTGCATTGCTATATTTGGTATGGGTTTATAGTCACAGTGAACACTGGACATGCATGATCATATTCCACTGATATTGTCAGTAACTTGTATTAATGTGGATATACCTTCATCCAAATATGAAGACACATAACTCCATCATTGCACTACTGGTGTATTCCATGTGTATGTGTGTGTGTGTGTGTGTGTGTGTGTGTGTGTGTGTGTGTGTGTGTGTGTGTGTGTGTGTGTGCGTGTGTGTGTTTGTCTCATCTACACAATATCCTGAAAAACAGGTACATGTCTGTCTCACTTCTGCACTATGCATTCATGACAGCTTGTTTGACCTAGGTTGCCAGAATGTGTTTATGAGTAATTTTGCAAATTGCACTCACACAAGCATATCACAAATCCTGGCTTTTCAACCAAGTCTCATAACAGTATATGTTACCTGCAATACTATGATGATGTCATCCTTTATAACATGCATTCTGACACTGTTAAAGTTAGACTTCTGCGGTGGTGCTAGCATTAAGTATGGTCTTTTCTAGCCTGATAACTAGACAGCTAGGGATTCTAATCTCACAGCAGTCAGTGTGTGTGTGTGTGTGTGTGTGTGTGTGTGTGTGTGTGTGTGTGTGTGTGTGTGTGTGTGTGTGTGCATATTAGCATTAGATCAAGTCCTGCTGCCCTCACTCAAGAAGTATTAAGAAGATACTTCTATATTGCTACATGACACCACAGCAATTTCAAACAGCCCTCCCAATATCCTCTTCTCAGCATACTCTGATGATGTCATCCTCTATAAAGTACACTCTGACAGAGTGTAAGTTAGACTTCTGCAGTGGTACTAGTCTTACATTGTATGGAATCTAGCTTGTATACCTAGATTGGTATGGTGCTCAAATATGACCTCATTCAGCTGGTGTGGGTTGCTGATATATCGTAGCCATTGTATGATGTTTTGAATCTGTTCTCATTTGTCTCCCACCTAGGAGAACCTTTTACATAACCTACTGAATCCAACATCCCCTTTTTTCCTTCTGTACATAGGTAGTATAGCATAGCTCATAGCTCATAGGTAAATACGAAGCAATTAGTTTGTAGACTATTACAAGCCTAGCCAATCACCAGAGGTCAGAATCAAACTTTGTAACTTGAATCTGTAAGATGTGGACCTTAACCATTACACCAACCCTGCCCTGAAAGGTGATAATCAAACCCTGTACCTGGTGTTTGTGAGATGAACAATTAACCATTATACCAACCTGTCCACATAACATCCTTTCTGTGAAACACTGAGGATGTCATCATCTCAATGATGCATACAGATATCTTGAAGCACAGCCCCTATATGACCCTCTACAAGCCATCTCCAGACCACTGGATGAGTGATTGCTAATTCACTCATGGGGTGGTGCCCATGTCCTATATGGACAGAGGCAATCTGTAATAAAATCAAACATATATGCAAATAGTCCTACTATCTTCTCTCACTTAGAGATAGTGATTGTGGTTAAATGGAATAATAATGGCTAGGCTTTCATGGAATGTTGGCTGTTATGACCATATGAACATTGCATATGTTGATAATGTTGTCACCCAAATGTGCTATGTTAAGGTGTGGATATACTGTAGTCCTACAACAGTGTATTCCAATATGGAATTTGAGCTACTGTATTGATGCCTGCTGCTGCCTTTTGTTACATATTGCTTCCATAACAGCTGTTGTTATATGTCTCCTGAGGACTGGGGACATGGGATGATGCTATGTATATTGTTGCCTTACTAAGGCATGTGTTCTGATAGTGGAGTATATCCACATTCTACACATCTCTCATTCAACCATCATAGTAAGAGTTGCAATACTGCACAGATGTGCATGTGTATACCAAGCATCTGGAAATGTTATCTGACATACAGCAATATTATGTCATACTGATTACATGGGCACATAATCCTGAGTTCATCAACATGTTGTAATACTGTTGTATAAACTAATGCAATTTTGAGATTCAATTCCAACCTTGGCAAATTCATTGTATTGTGCTGCTTTTCCCAAGGATTATACATATGTTCCCCAGTAGCACTGTGGGACTATCAGCATTCATGTCATTAACTGTTATGCATGAACATCATCCATCTCAGTTGTCATGTGTCCACACCCGCACATTTCCACTAATAAACATATAGGCATATGATATACAACTGACATAATGACATGAAATAGTTAGATATGTATGACTGTGTTAACAGTCCTACTGTGCCACATGTCATTCATACCCAAGGTTTTATTTGGAGGTGAAGTACAGCTTGAAGTCCAGTTTTAGCAAAGATACAGCTATAGTGCAACTGTACTGCATCATGGATGTACCACTATATCACATCAGCATTACCACTTGATAGTTTGCATGAACACATATGGATGCATTTTAGGATTTCATGACAGTATAACATTTTCACTGGCAATGTCAGGGGGGCAGTGATCGTGTGACACATGTGTTGAGATGTGATATGTACTTATACATTGTGCTCCATGTATTGTTTGGTATGTGTACAATATTACAGCAACAGCTCCCTTGATCATTGACATTTGACATTGCACTGCTATAATTCTGTGCACGTGGACATAGTTGTTGCATTGCCATCAGTCTCACATACTGCTGTGCCATTCATTACCATGGATCACTTTTTAACAAACACATTGATTGCAGATGCTTCAGACAATATCCATTGCTATTACATGTGGCAGATGCATGCAATAGCCAGCTGTGTGTAGGGAATCCACTCATAATAGTGTGGTGTTTGTATGGGCTATTATCTGTATGGCAGTTACCTACATCAGGCAAGATTCTTTAGTCAAGTGTATCACATTTGGCACAGTTAGCTCCCACATCTGGTAGGCCATAAAAAAATATTCTCTGAGATGCATACCCATTAGGATTTGACAGTGTGGGCTTCCTTTCAAGGTTTTCTACTAGATGCATGTGTAATATATCTTTCTGTGTTGCACCCAGTAAATACACAGCTGAATGACAGCAGTGATGACATGAGTTTGATTATTGCAGGGGGGATTGTGGTTTATGTGTTATGCAAAGTACTTAACTAATCAGAATTGCCCCTGATTTCAAACATAGCTTTAACACTGTCCCTCTTAACTCCTCCAAAAAGTGGTCACTTTTTGGGAGGGGGTGGTAAATTTCCCTTATAAAATACTGGCGATCATTGCAGTCATACCTGTCTCTTGCTGCAGAACATATATATTACAGTCACATATTCTATCAATGCTGCAGATTAATGGTCATAATATTTTAAAAGTGTCCATGATTGTGCCTGTTTCTTTTTACATTTGTCTAGGAGTCTTATTTCCCTGATTGGCTGACAGCTATAGTGACATGTCATTCATATTCAAGCAAGTCATTTTGCATATCTTCAGAGTATGCATGCACCTGCATTGTTAATACCATCCTTGATAAGTGCCCTCTCCAGTGAGCATGTCAGTGATGTTTATATCATAACAACAACAACAACAACAATTTTGTTGGTTAATATGGCTTTGGAGGCACATTTTTTGGTTTATTATGGCTTCGGAGGCACAGGGGGTGCAGTCACAGCAATCTCTGTTTTCACCACCATTTGATGAATCAGTGGAAAGGATTTTAGCTCAGCTTGAAAAAATGTCCCAGAGATTGGACCGCATTGAGCATGCCCAGATGATGTCAGCTCCGAATGGAGGACGAAGTCAGGAAGTACTGGCTGCTGCATCTAATTGGGAAGGTGAGAGCCCCATTCAAAGCCTCTTGGGTGTTGAAAATGCGAATTTCAACACAAGAAATCAAAGAACGGAGAACAGAGACATGCCAGGAAATGTCCTGAATGGAGGAGGTTTGAATATTGTGGTTGGAGTGAATGAAAACCGTTCAGATCAACATTTACATATCAGCATTAGTACTACCATTGTAGGGCAAAACGCTTGAAGGGACACAATAAGGAATACGACAAATGTTCCTATTAATGTGAATGAATGGTTGGGGCAGAATTTGGCCTTTTCTACAGGCAGAAATGTAAGTGTATCTTTGTATAACATCCGTATAACATTAATTTGCAAAAGCTGGATCATTTGTTGTTAAAAATAAAGTACAGTTGGACAATGCTTATTTCAGGGAATGTCTGCAATTGAGACTTGTACCAAAGGGATTGCATATGTGGCGCTTCCCTACTGGTATTGTGGCTAATTCTGTCTTTCATAAAGAGCTTCTTTCAATGTTTGACCGCCATGGCTCCAAATACATGGAGCTTGTGGTCAAACATAATGACATTTTATTAACTGAATTGATCAGAGAAGCGACTGAATTGGACACTAAGGTTACTCAAGATATTGCACATGAGGACAATCTGTTTGATTATAATCGTATCTTTAGAAGTGTTGAACAGGAAATGGTGCCCATTAAAACTAGAAAAAAATGAAGAAAATTGAGACGGACAGGGCACAATATGATGCAAATATGGCTTACCCCCCCCCACCACCACCCAGGTCGCAAACTTGGAATATTGATATTGATTTTAACAGAAATTCTTCACCCTCAAACAATCATGAGTCTTTTTTAGACCAGGAAAATTTTCCTCCTTTAAGGAGATCGGAGAGACTGAGGGACAGAAACAATCACAACAATCAGATCAATCAGGGCCAAGGGACTTTTTCTGTGAATGGAGGATGGGGGTGGTCAGTCGAATTACCAGAGGGGAGGGGGGACGTCAGAGATGGAATTAGTTCCAATGGGACATGTTTTTGACAATTGTACTGTGTTTAAGAATTCTAGTGGTGATTTTAATGTTTTTAACTACTCTGCTATGAATATTGATGTCAACATTTGTGATTTACTAGCGAAAGGTTTGACTTTTGTTCCTTTTAAGAATTATGATTTAGCACGGACATTGGTTGATTTAAAACAGTTTATCAGAAAACTAAATCTTAATGTTTTATTTAAGACTGTGGAATCTGTCAGCAATCCATTGCATATATCTAGCATTTATAACCCACCTGTTCACCCCTCCATTTTGGTGTTTGAACAATTATGTGAAATTGAAGTATGAAATATTCGGAGAAAAGCATGCCAAACAAATTTAAGTGATGGTGAGACTGAAAGTTTACTCAGTTTGTAAAATAGCAAAGGTTAGGGTGTTAAAACCCGACAAGGGTGGAGGGATAGTGATTACGGATGTATGCGATTACAATGCAAGAATGAGGAAGATTTTGGATGGGGTTGCATATAAAAAGATATCTTTGAATGAACTTAATGGAAGTTGCAAGATTAGAAATGAATTAAATTACTTGTTTATAGATGGTTCCATCTCTATTGATGAGAATAATTTTTTATCGGCAGCCCATCCAAGGATTCCTTGTATATTTGGTTTGCCCAAAATCCATAAAAATATTTCTGACCCTCCCATGTGCCCTATTGTGAATGGTAGAGGGTCTATTACTTATCCCCTTTCTAGGTTTTTGGATATTAGATTAAAATCTTTTGTGTCTGAGGAAACAAAACTTTGTAAGGATTCAGGGGATTTTCTACACAGGGTTAATAATATGGAGTTCTTGGATACGGGTTTATTTATTACTATTGATGTCAAAGACTTATATATGTTTATTCCCCCATGTAACTGGGGTCGAGTGGTTTTGTGAATTTTTATTGGAAAAAGGTGTGCCTCAGTCTAACATTAGTGTACATGAACAACTACTCAATCTAGTCCTAAAGAATAATTGCATTTATTTTGAAAATGAATATTTCATCCAGGATGTGGGCATAGCAATGGGCTCCCCTTGTGGGGGACTTTACGCTAATATTGTTATGTTACAGTGGGAGAAGAAGTTTCTTTTTAATTCCCCTTTTTATAACCACTGTAAAATTTATATAAGATTTTTGGATGATATATTTATATTCTGGGATGGACCTGAGCAACTGATTGTTGAATTTCTGAATTACATGAATAATTCAACTGATTTTTTGAAATTCACACATGCAATTGGATTTGATGAGATTACTTATCTTGATGTTAGGTTACGAAAAGATTACATATTAAGGAAATATGTTTCTGAAATTTACTGCAAAGAGACCTACTCGAACAGCTTTTTACATTTTGATACTTCCCACCCATATAGGTAGAAGAGAAGGGTGGTGAAGGGACAATTTGTGAGGGCAGCCCGTATGGTTTCACAGTTTGAGTCATTTCTCTCTGAATGTGAACTTTTGAAAAATATGTTCTTGAAAAGGCATTATCCCTTTAAATTAGTGAACAATCTTATGTTGGAAGTTATCAACAAGAGGGAGACAGGCTTTTTTTGTGCAATCCTGACTTGTAATAATGAAATGATAGCTTCCAGTGGCATGAACAACAGTAGTGTGGACACATTGTTGCCAAATGGGAACCATGAAATGCTTAGTATGAGTACACATAATGGAAATAATGGACCCAACTTTCAATCAGCTTTCATTACAACTTACAGTTTGGAAAGCAAAGAAATTGTGGATATTTTACTAAAGAATTGGGTTATTTTGTCCTCATGTGGTGAAGTTAAGCAATGTGTTGGAGATAAGCCTTTAATTGTTTACAGGAAGGGTCAATCCCTCAAGAACATATTTGAAAATGGTAGTAACGAACAGTGTAGAGGTTCCATGAAAAAGTGTGGTTTATGCAATTGCTGCAATTATATTTTTGAAGGTTCTGCCTTCATAATTAATGGCGTCAAGGTATGTTTAAGGAAAAATTGTAATTGTCAAACGGAAAGGGTGGTTTGCTGTGATTTTTGTTGTAAATGCCCTTGTTTTTATATTGGGAAAAGTGAGAGAAAATTAAGGAGTCACATGTATGAACATTTAAGGGACATAAGATTAAAAAAGGAATCTAACTCTTTGGCTAAACATTGTGCTGAGTGTGTCGGTCACGGTTTTAAATTTGCAGTGATTGAACCTTTTGAGCACAACCCAAGACGTGGTCCTTGGCCATTGCATGTTGAAAAAAGTGAAGCTTTGTGGCAGCTTAGAACTAACGCTATGCAATGGCCAGGTTTAAATGAGGCCTTTTCTATTATCTGCTTTCTAAAATTGAGAACATTGGAGAGATCAAAAATTGTTTTTTTTATTATAACACATTTTTTATAGTAACATAACATTGGTTGCAATTTTGTATGACACACTAGTAGTGATTTTATAAAACATGTATTTACGAAATTTTTTGTGCATATCTGTTTATATTTATATATTAGTACAATGTTTATGAATACTATTGTATATGTTTTAATTGCGTAATTTTGCACATTTTGAATTATTCATAGTGTATATATTTTTGATAATTCTGATGATTTTTATATGATTAGTTATTTATAAAATTACTTTTACATATAGTTTTATTCATATTTTAACATATAGTAATAATTACACCACTATGTATTTTTTAACACACAATTTTTTGTCTATTTTTCCCTGTTCTGATTGTATGTCCCCCGTGAGGTGGTTTTTACACAGGATTTTACACATATACATTATGTTTTAACATTTCATTATATATGTGTGTAATTTAATGTTATATTTAACAATACATAATGCATTTATATTGTGCACTATACATTCATATCAATTATTTAATTAGGACATTTGAACTTTTAAATTTTAACTGCAGAACATTATAGTTTATTTGTTTTATTAGCAATAATGTATTTAGTGATAGTTTTTTAAGTAGACAGCCTAAGGAGTACATCTTACATTTATATGTATGTATGTATATAGTTTTTTTTAAAAAAAGTTGTATTGCTTTAATTTAAGGGGTTGTTCTTGAACAACAATACCGGAAAAGTGTAGTGTCCCGGAAATCACAGACGCACAGGTGAAAACAGCCCTTTTAAAAGCAAAAAGCACAGCATCAATGGGGCCAGATGGTATCCCAGGCTGTGTCTTGCACGAACTACAGAATGAACTTACCCCCCACCTAAACACACTGTTCAACCTCAGCCTCTCCACAGGCTACGTGTCCATAGAATGGCACACAGCAATAATTATTCCACTCCACAAAGGAGGGACCAGAACTGACCCTGGTAACTATCGCCCCATAAGCCTGACCAGCCTGGTCTGCAAGGCTATGGAGCGCATCATCATGGAACTCATTAACAAAGACATTGGGAACCTCCAAACACTTGATCTGACTCAGTTCAGCTTTGTTAAGGGCAGATCATGCCTACTAAACCTGGTTGACTTCTTTGAGACAGTCACCAAGGCCATAGAGGAGGGGAAGGTGGTTCACACAGCCTACCTTGACCTTGCCAAGGCTTTTGACACCATTCCCCACTCAGGAATTATAGAAAAACTCACCAGCCTGAACATAAACCCCTACGTCACGAGATGGGTTGCCAACTGGCTTACAGACAGAATTCATACGGTAAGAATAGTGGGCTCCAGGTCCGACTCTAAACCAGTCACAAGTGGTGTCCCACAAGACTCGGTCCTGGGACCCCTACTGTTCAGCATATACTTCTCAGAAGTACAGGCAAACACAGGAGGACTATGGCTAACCAACTTTGCCGATGACTGCAAACTGGGAGCTATAACTGACTCTCCGGCTGACACAGACATTCTCCAAAAGGGCCTTACTGAGACGGACACCTAGTGTCAAAGTCATGGTCTCCAGCTAAATGCCAAAAAATGCATAGTCATCCCATTTGGGAAAAACAAAACACCTGTGAATTACCACATAGGTGGCAGCCCCCTTAATACAGAAGAGGTAATAAGAGATCTGGGGACCTAGGTAGATAGTAATCTCTGCTTTGACAATCATATTGCCAAAGTAGTTAGGAAATCCTTCTATGTAGCCCATCTAACTACTAAAGGGTTCACATCTAGAAATAAAGTGGTTATAGTGTCCCTCTATTCGTCACTCATCAGACCCGTCATAGAGTACAATGCCCCATTTGGGATCTACCTCACAAGACACTTCCAACAGCTGGAAAGACCACAAAAGTACCTCACCAAGAGGATTACTGGCCTCAAACATATGTTCTATGCAGCCTGACTGGAAAAACTCTGGCTGTATTCAGTGGCATATCACTTATTCAGAGGTGATCTCTGCCTGGCTTACAAAGCTATGTCCAACTCAGAATTAATGAACATGCTCCACCTAAAGAAATCCAAGTCACTGTGAGACACTCGCTCTAGTGAGCTAAACCTCACCACAACATTAAATAGAACATGCTGGAGGGATAGATTCCTGTCACAGAGACTCCCCATGCTTTTGAACAAAATTCCTAACTACATTTGGAAGAACCCCTCACTAACACTCTTCTAGAGAAACCTTGACGAGTGGATGGGTAGCAGAAAATACACCCCTGGGATCACTTCTTTGGCTCATCTTGACAGAGGCTCAGTTAATTAATCAATGGGGTGGTGAAAGCTGACACACTCTGGCTAGGCTCATAAATGCCCTTGAGCAGATAGCCTAGTACCTACCTATGAACCTATGAATGCTTTGTGAGCTGATGTTTTATTAATTTATTCATGTATTCATTTGAAGCACATTTTGATTGGTCTAATTTGTGGGCGTAGTTATTTAAAATGGTTTCAGTTTGTTTTTTTAAATTTAACTTGATAAAGTCTCTAGATCCACAGTGGTGCAACTGTAGCATTGTTGCCTCACAGCAAGAGGTTCTCCCGTTCAATTCTTAGCTGGAGTGTGGGGAGTGCCTTCTGTGTGGAGTCTGCATGCCCTCCCTGTGGTCGAGTGGCATTCCAAAAGACATGCATGAACAGGTGTGCCTTAGCTGAAGGTTGGGTGTCGAGCTGGCAATTTGGCACTGTAAAAACCTACTGCCAATCATTAGTGGACCAGAGTTCTGCTGTGGCAACCCCTAACCGGGAAAAGACAAAAGACAAACAAAAAACAACTTGATAAAGTCTCCTAATTTGGAGATGAAAGCACTTTTTTTTTTTCACCACCTCAATAAAGAGTGTCATTTATTCAGTAAAGCCTGGACAGTTCTTTGGTTGTGTTTTACATCCTCCTGGCCTGCCATTTTTGTATTTATGTTTATATTATAACCATTCACCTCCATTGACATATAACCTTGTGTGGGCATCACATACATACTTTTGTGTGTGTTTATCTCATAATATAATTGCTCAGCAGGTGTAAACAGTAGTACGTACTGTGCTATCTATATATGTACATAGCTAGTGAGTTGTCTTGGACGTGTAGATAAATTGACATATCCCATCTTGAAGACATCTTTATATTTATCATGCCCTCTTCCTCTTTATTCATTCCTATCATTCATGTCAGCGCATGTTTTCATCAGCACACTTTCCTTTCCCATTGTATCTTTCCTTGTAGTTGCCCTTGACATTTACCATTCCCCTCCATTATTTCATTCACAAATAATTGTTTCAGTGTACATTGTATTCAGTACACTTTTCTTTTCTGTGTTGTTACTGCTGTTATTGGAGTATTTTCAACCCTGGTAGTTACTGTGGCTGTCCGGCAATCTCACGGAGCAGGTTTGCCAGTAGGCAAACTTGAATGCTTCTTTCTGCATTCATGCTGCTTTGCATGGTTTTCCTGGCTGGTAACACGGTTGCTGACCATGAAACCTTGCTTGTATTCATGTAAGTGCAATGAGCAGCATGGATATGCAATTACTGTTGCTGTTCATCCCACTAACATGTAAACTCACTGTATGCTTCACATAAAGCCTACATAGAGTTTATTGAATCCCCAGGACACCCCCCCCCACACATACTCCCACACACACACACACACACACACACACACACACACACACACATATATATATATATATATATATATATATATATATATATAATACATATCTGTTGTTAGTGGCAAGAAGTAGATACCAGTAACTTGGCTTTCTGACAGGGACGTTTATCAGGTTATGAGGCATATCAAAATAGTGCAGCATTTTTTTTATGTGAATGATAACTTAGTACAGAATTTACTAAGTAATAGTATGGATTATGAAATTATAAATCCTTGATTAGGGTGTGTTCATTTTACAGACCTCTAAGTTTAAGAGCTGATGAGAACAGGTAGTTTAATAAGATTACTATCTCAAATTTTCAGAAAAATTATGAGTTTATTGTCAGTGATTTTAATGGCCTCCCCACACACATATTTGTTGGAATTGGTCTACCAGTGACACAGGGTAATTGCAGTGATTTTAATGGACCCCACACACATTTGTTGGAATTGGTCTACCAGTGACACGGGGTAATTGCAATGATTTTAATGGCCCCCCCCACACACATTTATTGGGATTGGTCTACCAGTGACACGGGGTAATTGCAGTGATTTTAATGGCCCACACACACACACATTTGGTGGGATTGTTCTACCCGTGACACGGGGTAATTGATGATCTAGTAAAATCTAGTATGAAGCATGTGTACACATAGATACTGGAAAAACCTACCAGAGGTAATATATTGGATATTGCTTGTTCCACTTTAGATAAAACCATTTCCTTGTACAGTTAAAACTGAATTACTGGAGTCAGATCACTATAGTGTTATATGGAAATATTTAATAACTGCATTTATCTCCCATCAGAGGAAAGAAAACAATATAGAACTGACAGCCTAATGATTAAGAAATAAGCAACTGGAACTGGGAGAAAGTCTTTTACATATATACATGAACTTATTGAAAATTATATTCCTTTATAATCCTTTAAAACACCTTGATAGGACAGGGAGTTAGAAAAGGCTAACAAAAGGAGTAGGTACCTTTGGAATATGTTTAGTCAGTATCATAACAATTGTCACAAGGACAGGTACAAACAGACTAGAACTAAATTTAGGAGACATATAAGGCAGATTGAATGGGAATATTGTAGGAAACTTGCTTAACATACTGTGTATAATAAGAAAGCATTATTAAAGCACTTGAATTTGTGTAAATGTAATACCCTTACTTACAATATCATGTGGAATAAGTTAACCAACAGAAGATTAATTACAGATTACATGCAAGCAAAACAGTCACTGTGTAAAACTAACTAGAGTGAGGTGTTCATCAGAAAAAATGCAGATGGAATGTGGAATGTTTTGAAAGAGAAGTTGTTTGAGTGCAAAAAAATAAAAAAAAAAAGTTTAACATCAGGATCTAGGTATGCAACTTCGGGGAATATATTTCCATAATAATAAGATACTTGATTAAGGTAAGAGACAAAAAAATATAAGAAATGGAAGAGAGTTTGAACTACAACTTTGAAAATTGAAATAAACAAGCTGGATAAACATATTAAGCATAGTACGAGACGAGATAAAAAAAAATTTGATGAAAATTTATATAAAGATATTGAGCACAATAGAAAATCTTGTTATAAATATACAAGTTGTGGAACGAGTAAAGACATACAAATTGATAAACTGTGTAAATTCTAAAATGTATTCTCAGACACAACAGATTATAGCTATATTTACAAAATGTTATGCAAAACTGTTTGGCTCCACAAAGGGGGGGGGGTTATAAATTGCCCTAGTGACATCCAGGTAACTGTAAAAACTGGAATCAGATTAGATTATATTGAAAAAGAACTGTGCAAACTGGATACAAACAAAGCACAGGGAGGAGACAGAATCAGTAATAATGAATGCTGAGAATGTCAGCAAGAAAGAGTTCCATTGTATCTATTATTTACAAGGTCGTATAAATATGGGGAGATTCCTCAAGATTGGAGACATGCACTCATTAAACCTGTTATTAAGGGAAAGGGGAGTAGGACAAACCCAGAGTCATATAGACCCTTAAGTCTACTTTTATGCTGTGGAAAAATAATGGAAAAGGTAATATTGGATGCATTATTGCAGAACTGGATAGGCTGGAACTTGAAATCATGTATCAGCATGCGTTTGTTGAAAACAGATCTAGTGCCACCTGTAACATGATGTTCTATAGCAATATAATAACAACTATGAATGAAATAACTTGTGCTGTGGTATAATTTATACAGATTTAACGTCAGTATTTGACAGGGTCATACACAAAACACTGATCAATAAATTAGAATAACTAAGTATTGATGTACTCTTGATAAGATAGATAGCTGCATGGCTTACAAATGGGACATGGCAAGCATCTCACAGCAACCGAACAGGTGAAATTATTGGTTCCAGTCGGGGTGTCCCACAGGGCTCTTTCCTAAGCCCTCACTTGTTTAGATTGTATCTTTGAGACATAACTTTTTTATCTGAGGCATTCTATAATCTATAGGCAGATTACCATAAATTGGGACAACTCATTACATGTGTTACAGATGAGGCTGTCTGCAAAAGAACTTGGCTAAATTGACCATTTGGGCACAGGAGAATAATATGCTGGTAAATACATCAAAAAGTAAACGTATGAGATTTGTAAGACACACATTGAAAGGTGAATATTTAATACAGCACACAATGATTGAAACTGTAGACTCATTTAAGGACCTGGGTATATGGGTAGAACCATCTTTGAGTTTTTCTAATTATATCAACCAATTGGTTAATGATAGCTATAGAACTATAAGTTGTATAAAAAGATTTAAAAGGTCTAGGAAATCAGAAATTATGACATCATTGTTTATTAGTTACATTAGACCCAAACTTGAGTATGGAATAACAATATGGAAACCTTATAAGAAAACAAACATGAGTAAACTGGAAAGAGTGCAGCAGAAATATACCAAGGATCCACAGATGTGAAAATTTAAGTTATTATGAAAGACTAAAATACTTGAACTTGTATAGTGTCTCTGATATCTAAGAGGAGATCTTGTTCAGGTATATAGGGCATTTAGAGACAACTACCTCTGGGAATGTTTGGGGTTATCAACAAGTACTAGAGAATCATCAGATAATCTATGTAGAAGATTCTATAGGAATGAGAAGTGTACTAATTGGTTCTCTGGCAGACTAGCTGATACATGGAACAGACTACCAAATTACATTAAAGCAAGTACTAGTTTAGATATTTTTAAGAACTGCCTGGACACGTATTATGGGAACAAGTGTTTCGGTATATTTATTTATTTATTTTATTTTACATTTGTTGACCAGGTTTGTCTAACTGAGCTGAGTAGCACTTTTTCAGCGGAGACCCGTGGAGAAAAGCTCCACAATATTACAATAAGTTTAACAGATGTAGTAGACAAAAAGCCTCAGTATTTTACAATTTACATATGAATAGAAGCAATAGACAATAACAAAACAAATTTTATTTTTCTTTAACAAACAAGCAAAGAATTTCAAAATATCAGTTGATATTGACATAATTTTTGAATCAGGAGAGAAATTAAGGATAGACAAATAGAGTGATAGTTTATAGCGGTTACAGTTTATAAGATTATAATATCAGGTCATTGCCCAGATTAGGAAGCTAAAGAAAGCTTACAGATAAAATAAAAGAAGAGGACTATAAAGGGCAGGTAGTAGACTGTCTTTGTTTATTAGCAGGCTACAAGGGCATTAATGCCCATGCTTGTAATATTTCTATGCATGTAGGTATGTATGTATGCATAAGGTACTTAGATTGGATCACCAGCTAGGTACCAGAAATAATTATTATATTCTGGAAATGTTCTTTGCCTCTTAGGATTACAAAGTTAGAGACTATTATTCAGTTTAAATAGGGTTTGGGTGGTTTGAAGGTTGAAAGGGTGCTTGATCTTTGATCTAATGACGGCAAGCTATTAGAAGGCATTTTAAGGTTCTGAGTTTGAACACTGACCATTGAACTTATGTATATATGTACCTCATGAAACTTCTAAACAAACAAATAAAATAACATTAAAAAGGGAAAATAATAAAAACTGAATGGCTAGAAACACAAATTGACTTTATTACACAAAAATCCAACTGGTAAGCGTTTTCATTCCCTTCATAGAACTTCTTCAGACCAAGTTGTATAATGAACACACTTATTTACATACTTAATAACAATAACATGTGACCCAAAGCACTTAATGCCTTAACTCTTTCCTTTTAAGAACAACTTGAAAGTTTTCCCTATCATTTAAACCAGGGTATGCACATGCATTCAGCCTGATTTGCCAGCAATATTCTCTCCAGTCCAGTTCATCTTCTGCATCAAACCTATGATCAAAACCATTAACTTCAACGATTATTACAAATTTGAAGCATGCCTTATTGTTTTTCTAACAAATGTTTTTGCTTGACATGTTTTGCCAAGGCATTGCTTATGGTCACATGTTATTGTTATTAAGTATGTAAATAAGTATGTTCATTATACAACTTGGTCTGAAGAAGTTCAATGAAGGGAATGAAAGTGCTTACCAGTTGGATTTTTATGTAATAAAGTCAATTTGTGTTTTTAGCCATTTGTTTTTTATTATTTTGCCTTTTTACGGCTATTTTATTTGTTTGTTTGGAAGTTTTATGAGGTATTATTGGATTTTATAACTTCTACAAAAATATGGCTCCCCAACCTGAGTTAAATTTGAGTTTTTTGCTGATACCATCAGGATTTACTATACATGATATATGTAAGGATTCACTGTTGGACAATAGCAGAGGTTTGGTGGAAAAAGTGGCTTCCCAGTCTGAAAGGGTGAATCCTGTTAATATTCTAACTCTGAGATTGCACTACAGTGGGGAAAGTGACCATTTCCCGATCCCCATTATAGTGCAATCCGCCCCACAATGTTGAATGTGCAATGAGCGAATGTCAATGTGCATTCGCTCATTGCACATACAAACCTTTTTTCCGTTCGGCGTTTGCAAATCATGCAAAATGCCTTTTGCCCAGTTGCTGTTCACATGTGTGTAATACGCACAACTAAAGGTAAACCTATATATATATATATATATATATATATATATATATATATATATATATATATATATATATATATATATATATATATATATTTATGTATATACAAACACACTGCAATTAACTAGCTAAATACATCAATAATGGATAATTTCATAGCATTACTTCCTGAAAACTTTGGCAACATTGTTCAAGGAATGTTAATTATTCATTCTTCACCTGATAGTGCAGAAATGACACATGCAGGTGCAGTAAATTTAAAAGAAATTCAGAAAAAAAAGCATGTTCTGACAAGTACCTCGCAAACCATAGCATGTAAATTGTGAGAGTCACATATGCACTGTATTTTGATTTAGTACAAGCTTCCTCTGTTCTGTGGCAATTGCAAGTTTTGCATTCCTTCTCTATTGTGAAGGAAATGAATACATCGTCTGCTTCACAGCACTGATGGAGCCCTATGATAATTTAAATCTAAGATTTGTACAACTTCTTGATTACAAACCATAAAGGCAGATGACCTGTCAGATGGCATGTTACAACTCATTGCACAAGGATGTAGTCTGTTTAACTGATTTGCACCTTATAGATCACAGCACAAAATTATCTAAACTATACAGTGCAGGTTGCTGCTTACTCTTTATGATTTTAAATATTTCACATCTTGCAGACTAAATGTAAGCTAAAATTCATTAGCAGTCACTTGGAAACATTTCAAAGGTGGTAAAATTTCTGATGTAAGATATTTGCCTGCTGTTGTTCAGACACAGTTAACTGAAATGTTGCCTTAAATTCATACTACACTTATCCTGTTGGTTTCCTAATCCTTTCTGATGCTAAAAGTATTTTTTCAGTGTAAATATTTCAGTGTGAATAACTTACTGCTTAATGCAGAGGGTGCATAACATTTGCATTTAGCAAGTAAGCAATAATGCCCAACAGGGTGTGTGTTATTGTGGAAATAATGCCAGCCTAGGGGTGTTCTGAGGCCCAACGCTGCAGGTAGAGGGCTTCTACACCCCTGGAAGGGTATTTCCACAATAAGACTCACCCTGGAGGGCATTATTGTACTTCAAGAATGGGCTGTCTATAAAATTGTTGTGTTTTACTTACTTATTTATTTTCTTTTTATTACTATATTATGTTTTTTATATATTTTTGATGAAAAATAGTTCCTTCGCCTAAGGTTTCAAACTTGCTGTAGTATATGTTAAATGTGTTGGAGGAAGCATTTTACATCTAAAATATAACACCTTAAAAATATCCAGGTATTTACTTTACTTTTTGGTCCCTTACTCCTAAAACATTTGATGTGTTGCCAGTCATTGGTGATAGAAGTTACTAAATAATGACATACATTTGAGTTTCAGACTTGTATTTCCTTCAGAAAATTCAGGCTAACACAAATCCTTATATTTAAACAAGTCTGTAATTTTCCAATATGCCAGCACTCAAAATTAGAGCAAACAAGTATTAATGGTTAAAGTTGAATGATTAATTAAACAATATGCATGAAATTAAATTATTGTATAATATGAAAATTATTTAACAATATTTTATTTATTTATATGTGTAATATGTGTTAAAATATGTTTTAAAATATGTGAAACGGTATTTAAAGAATTAGGTTATGAGAGAAGATTTTAAGTTTCTAAGTTTTTAAGTTATTGTTTCTCTGTTTAATATATATTTTTATATTAGCATATGATGTTTATGATTGTATGTTTATTGTTATATATTCATAAAGTGATAAGGTAGTATATTGGTTATATATAAATGGTTAAAAATGTATAGAATTTATGAATTATGGGTTTAGGTAGTTGTATTACTTCAGCTAGAAATTAATTAGTTAATTATTTAGGTGTCGGGTCTATTTAAAGTAAGGGCGGGAACTTTAACAATGACTCTGATGATGTTTCTGCGGTAGGAAATGAAAGCACTAAGTCAGTTTTTTATGTCTGTTTGAATTTAGTCCGTTTTGTGTCTGTTGAATTTACAATAAATTGCTGGTATTTTATTCGAGTTTCATTACTGAGGAGATCTTATTGGGCTTGGAATACAACTGAAGTTTTGTGGTGTTACTGGTTTCCTTTTCTTCAGTCATTCCATTGGATTATTGGAAGTCTGTAATTTTATAAGAGCAATAATTCAAATTTGCTCCTATTTTTGAGCCTTTTTCCCCCTTTATTTTAGGTTTTATCCAGTTTTCTTCAGCTGAAAGGTCCAGAGGAATGCATATCTTTTTACCCCAGCTGCTAGTGGTCGATCTCACTCACTCTGTCTCTCACACACACACACACACACACACACACACACACACACACACACACACACACACACACACACTGCTTCAGAAAATACATGCTAATACAAATAATTCAAAATATGTTCCCATTTTGAGCCTTTGTCCCCTGTTTAATTTAGGCTTATCCAGATACCTTGATCTAAGAACATACCTGTACAGATTTTTGCACAATGTCCAGATTTTTGCCTCATATTTTTGGTCTGTTCCTCATAAAAATGTGTTTTTGATAAATCACTGGAATGATCTAAAGATTAAAGTCATTAAATAATGACATGAATTTGAGTTTCAGACATCATATCCTACAGAAAATCCATGTTAATATAAATCTTGTTATTCTAGCAACTTTCTAAGTTTCTAAGAGCAGTATTTAAACTGTGTCCTTATTTCTGAGTATTTGTCCCCCATTATGTCAAATTTTTATTCAAATGTCTTGTGCTAAGGGGTTGAGAGGTATGTCTAAGAGGTCAAGAGGTACACAAACCTCTTAACTGCTGCTGCTGCCAGGGTATCACTTGATCACTCTCACTCTCTCTCTCTCTCTCTCTCTCTCTCTCTCTCACACACACACACACACACACACACACACACACACACACACACACACACACACACACACACACACACACACACACACACACACACACACACACACACACAGTTTCTTCTGCCAGTAAAGATGTTAATTTTGTAAATATGTAAATTATGTGTTTTTTTTTAATATTGTGTTAAATAAAGAACCCCTACTCTTTCCAAGAGGTGCCATGAATTATTTTATATTCACCTGAGTACCCACCAGCTCAAGCAGATGAGACCTCAGTTTATTGTCACACTGAAGGATATCCTGCAGGACAGTAGTAACAAATCCTGCTCTTTAACTAGATGATGCATCAATTTTAAAATGTCTGGAGAACATATGAATGGATGGAGAGTTAACCACCTCACAGATTCATTATTAATGAAGACTGAAGGAGTAGCTGTTTATCTAATAGACTGGCCCCTAACCTCACCTTGTCAGTTTTATGCATTCACTACAACACTAGATAAGCTAAATACCTAGAATAATACCTGAGTTATATGTCTGCATCCATGGTATGTAAAACTTTCCCCCTTTATTTTCTTATGCATGAAAGGAAACTGGCTGTTAAATGGAATATAGAGATGTAGCTATTTTAGGGTAAACAGGGGTAGCTACCCTGGGTGCAAAGTGTTGTTGTGTCTTTTGGCTTTTCCCGGTCCGCTAATGATTGGCAGTAGATTTTTATGTGTCTAATTGCCAGCTCTGATGCACAACCTTCAATGAAGGTACACCCATTCACGCATGTCTCCACACAGAAGATGCTTTAGCTGAGAATCGAACAGGACAACGTTTTACTGTGAGGCGACAATGCTACTGAAGCACCACCATGGGCATGAAAAGCAGATCTCAATCAGTCACTAGTGCATTACCAGCTGGTATTGTGTTTGTGGTCAGAAATATGATGCTGTAACATTCTGTGTGTTTCTTATTACATTTAAAACAAGAGAAACGTTTTTTTTTTTATTTTTATTTATTCAATTATTTATTTATTTACTTATTGATCCTCAACTTAAAATTGAGGAGAGGTACCTGTTTGGAGCATGACACTAGAAACAGGAATAGTTATACCTCTGATGGAATGGTTCTGAGACCTTAAAATCTACGTTCAGCATAAACAAGTGATTTGTTTTTAATGATGCCTTTTTCATATGGAAATCTCCGTATAGCTCTTAATACAGCACTGTTTACAGTTCAGGAATCTTTCTTGATGAGGTGATTTCAACTCTGAGGACTCTTTTCAGTAAAAGATACTTAAGGTCTGATAAAGGAATTGGCTTTAAAGTAAGAAGACATTCATTCACACACAGGTAGTCTTGCATTTCTTGGCGGCCTGATGTGAAGTATCCTTAACACTGTTTTGCATCAAGTTAAATGGCTATCACCAGAAAAACAGGAATACAAACAGAAATGGCAGACAAAACAGAAGAATATGGCAGGCCTACATTAAACTAAGTAGACACATAATTAAGAACCTGAGGAAATGAATAAGGTAGAGGCACCATGATCTTGTTTAGTCAACAATGGGAAAATGAAGGCTACCTGAACAAATAATATTTCCTAATATTTGTTTTTTTAGCTTCCTTCAAAATAAACAAAACTTCAAAAGAGAAAATATGGTTGTTAGATATCAGTCTGAGATCTTCTAGGCAGGTATGATGATATGCTTTAGGTTTAGAAGAATCACTATTTTCTGATGCTGTAATGTACTTCAGCTGTCCAAAGCCAGGGAGAATGGAAAGGCCACTAGTGACTGAGTAAGTTGAGTGGATTAAGGCTATATCGGTAAAAGTCTGCTGTTTCTACCCTTGCTTGAGAAGGGATTTTGCATCAGATGGGCTGAAGGAAAGGCAGTTATTAAACTTGATTTCTACTGATTGAGAAGGCAGTCGGCAGCACAGTTGTCATCAAACTACCACAGAACAGAGAATAGTAATGCTGCAGATGAGAAATAAACAGGTGTAATTTTGGAGAACATCATCTGTGTGTTAGGCTTAGAACTTTTTTCCCTATTTGCCACTCATGAGACAGTGAGATCTCCCTGCTTGGCATGTTTATTGGAGTATTTTCCTAATTTTAGACGAAAATTGCTTGGATTGTGACATCTATTTGGATAGCTTGTTCTTAGATACTCATGGCCAATCTGCAAAGACTGCTGGTTTGTTGATATGGAACATCACTATAATGTCTGTGACAATATACATTGTCTCTAAATCAAGGACTCACTGAAAAACTCTTAACAGCTGCAAGAATGACTAGTATTTCCTTATAGCTCATGTAGTGTTTCCTTTGAGATGAACAATGTAAAGTCTGTACCTTCCTGTTTTGAACAAATAATCTCTAAGAGTCTAAACATAATAAAAATTGGTTTCTGGAATGAAAATAACTCTTGGCTGGTAGATATATGGTTTTACCACCAAAGTAACTCTTTCATTAAAGTAGAAATCGCAGTTGTGCAATCCAAGGGCTGAGCACTCTGATTTCACAGAGTACAGATGTACAATTTAACTTTCCTACTGTAGAGTCTGAGGGTGGGTACCATGATGATATAGAAAGTCATATACCCTAGACCTGTTGGTGTGGATTGTTTGCACTAAAATATATGAAAAAATGTGTCCATCATCGTTTTCTTCTTTCCTAAAGAATAGTAATCAGAAAGATCTGAATGTCCAGAATGATTACTTTAAATCTTCTTTTGTAATGGATTGGTTTCTCGTTTCTTGTAGTTGAGATTCCTAGGCTGATGAAGCATTCAAGATTCTGCTCTTCCCTGGCAATGCCTGAATCAGGCAGTCATCTAGTTGATATATTCTTGAAAGTTTTAGGTATGCAAGATAAGGTAGCAGGTATTTGGTAAATATAATTGGTGTTGATGAAAGACCAATCAGCAAAGACGTGAACTGTTAATGGAGGAGGCCGGATATTTGAAATCTAAGAAGTTGCCTGTGAACTTTGTGCACAGAAATGCAAAGGCAAGCATCTTGTATAACCAAGGTTATTAGGAACATTTGGCATTAGAAAATTGTGGGATCAATATCTTGATTTTTTTTTTGTTTGAATGATGTAGAGATTTGTTAAGCCAAAAATAGGCCTTCACTGTTCTTCCTTCTGTGGAGTCAGGAAAATAATTTTCTTATCCCAGAACATGAACTTAGTTGGTACTCTGTGAGTGTCCTGATAGTCCAAAAGTTACTAAACTATTTGAGGACCAGATTGAATTTTGTCATCTGGAGTGAAAGGAACTGAATAGCACATTAGATAGAATTTAGGTGTACTATATAACTTGTAACAACTAATCTCCTTCTTCAGTTGTCTGTAATTTAAAAAGTATAGTTTCGTCACAAAGAAATGAAACATTCTTCCCTTCAGTTAGTAGAATAGGGCAAATTACAGACAGCAAGTGATGATGGTTAATGTTGTTTCTGGTAGGGTAAAAATCATCTCATTTGCTGGGAAGATTGTTATTGTTGTGTTGCATTCTTCTTTCACTGACTGGTGCTTGCAGGCACTTTTGACACCGTTTCTTTTTCCTTGTATTCCTTGGTCCTTATTTGCTTCCTGTAAAATAACCAGAAATTGGTAGTACAGTCTTAATACGTTTGAGGATAGGTGAAATAAATATGTGTATAATGTTCTCTACAGTTTTGTCTTTTTCTTCCAACTGCTTCAAACTTTTTTTTTTCAGATAGAAACAAGAGTTGTTTAGCTAAGTGGGTATCTTGTAGCTGGGTCTTTACATTCTCAGGGATGAGATAAGTCTTAAGCTAAGAACTCTGTAGAGAACTCCATCTGAAGCAGTTGACCTAAATCTTGCATCAGTTGAGTCATAGCCATATTTTTATGATACCCTATTCCCAACCTTCCCTGTAGTCTTAGTCATTTTTTTCTTTAAGAGCAAGCTACTAAACACCCAGCATTAAATCATTAGTTTATGTAATGAACCTTTCTTTTACTGCACCATATGGGTCTGATAATAGATTGATCTTAAGCCAAGAGTAGTAAATGAATAGGGCTTCTTCCCTAAACAGACCTTTGAGTTACTTTTATTATCATGGGAAGGGTACTTAGGACCTCAGTCTTTTTTTAGATACTTTAGGTGTTGCTAGGCCAGTGAGAGCAGTGTTGGCTATGGGGCTTTAATAACAGGACCTTACCATTCTCCAGCACCCTGTAGTATCAATCACATGTTTTGTGAATTAGGTAGTTGAGAATTAGAATACATACCTATCAATTTCTTTATCCAAAAATTCTGGACAAAACCAAAAGTGATGGGGGAGGGGCAAAAGTCCCAAATCAGGGGCAAGTTTTAAATATCATTCTAATTCACTTAAAAAGTTAACAGAACAGTAGGTTTTCATAAATGCACATTTTCTAGAAAATAATAAGTATGGAACTGTAATGTCGGACATTATAGATAGGCAGTACTCTTCAACAGTTTAGGAGAAAATGAAAAACTGTATTGGAGAAACAGCAACAATGTGAAGCAAAATTAGGGTTGTTCTGCAAAATCAGGGGCAGTTGAGAGGTATACTTACAGGAACCATGATACCTGAGACTGCATATGTGCCTGTGAATACTGTTATGCAACTGGGTATGAATGTGATGCAGTTCTTTGCCCCATGTTATTATCAGCGAGATGGTAACATTGGAAGACACTGCTTCTAATGATCGAGTTCTGTACTCACATATATGATAATATAGCATATAATAATAATGCAGGTAGATATGGGTGCACACAGTAGACATACTGCAATACCTGGTATTGCCAAGTAGTGCAAAGGAGGACATAGTTATTGCTACAGTGGAGAAGCCGGCATTGTCTTGTATACTTATGGTGCAGTAACATGAGTAGTGTGGTAGGACCGATGTGAAGAAAAAATGGCTTTGGGAGGTAGACGTCATTGAAGATGACACTAAGAAAGGCATTTACACTGTCATCACATCAGCAGTGCCACAGGTATTCCTGCCAAGTTCTGCATCCATGTTATGGTACCATATAATGGGCCATGTGCGTCTATGTGATACTAGAGGAAGTTCTGCTGTGAACAGGGTATAAATGAATTTAAAGTGCACCTGTACACACTGGTCTACTGTATGATACTGTATCAATGCAGCAGTGCTAGAATGGAGAGTATGAAGAAACCTTAACCATTCTCTCAGTTTGTACCATAATTCTGGGCTTACAGTATAATCAGCTACAAGAACTAATCCTAGGCCATATGAGCATATGCTGCAACTTATACAGCACAGAGAATTGATAAATTGCATTATCATCTGTTGCACACCGTCAAACTAGGTACTGTAAGTCTTGTGTCTTTCATGAG
>NC_056735.1:742865758-742883258 GCF_019279795.1 Protopterus annectens | reverse complement strand
ATTACAGTATTCATCCCCGTAACTTGAAAGATTACTCTTTTGGGTGAAAAGATATTTTACATCATAGTATTAAACTAAATATTTCACATATATTGCTATATAATCATATAACCTAAGCAGCATTGCATAAATTATTCAATTCCTGCCTATTTTTTTAAACAAGAAACATCTTTATTAAAGCATCACTTATGACATAAGCAATCATACTTGTATATAAATGAAAATGAACCACGCCGACACAACCCTAGTTGCAAGCATTTTATATGACAGAGCATACTGAAACACTCCCATTTGCAAACATTATACATCACTTATAATCGACCCAATCATTTCAGTCCACATACATAGCTCATTTAAGTCCTATCTCCTTTTAAACCTCATTCCTCCCCTGTATGTATTGTTCCCACAATTCCCATACTTTCCTATGTAGTTTGCTCCTACCCTTTTCTAAAATCTCAATTCCAGTTGTTTTATCACTGTTACTATATTCACTACTTCTAATATAGTTGGTTTATATTTTGATTTCCATTTTCTGTAAATTTGCCTATAATTCAATAAAGCTGTTTAAAAAATATTATAATGACCTGCAGGTGGCACGTAGCCTTGAAAAACCTGTGGGTTATCTGATATTATACAATGACTGTCCATTAATATTCAAAAACAAGCACGCTGATTGGCCAGCCCAACCAGCGTGCCCATTGTAAATCCGAGAATATACCAACGGGAAATTCTAATTAGTATATCTTGTAATTTTTTTACTTTTCTTCTTTTTTTTAAACCAAAAAATAAAACAGAAGATGTGACATGAACAAGGAAAATGGCACAGACAAAAATAAGAGGGCAATCAGGTACATACCTGTTTCTCCTTTTATTTTGTCTGTCCCGGCTCTCCCGAATGTAAAAAGTCTCCTAGTTTCTTTTCTTTTCTCTTCAATAAATTAAAAAAAAAGGCAACAGAGATCTTCTATTCTCCATTGCTACCTTTGCACAGCACAGATGTACTGCGTAATGTGGGAAAACAAGTCCCAAACGCATGCGCAGTACATCAAAAAAAGTCCCAGGATACCGGAAAAACATGGGCAGCATGGTGGCATTATACAAAGACATTATTTAAGTAAAGTAAGTTTTTTATTCTTAAATAATGTCATTGTATAATAACAAGAACCCATGGGTGAGTGTGGGCAGCACTGGATTTACCCACACACGGCTTTCTTTGGTCACTTGGGCTTCAACCCTGTGACCAAACTACACCAACCTTGGGTAAATCCAGTGTTACCTACACCCAGTTGTGGGTTATTGCTTAACTGCCCAATACCACTTACACACTCTGTTATTAGTGCTTGTTTTGATTATTGTTTAAGTTATGCAGAGTTCCATTATGCAATAAAATGCTTGTTTATGAACCAAAAAACATTTGTTGAAATGTAATACAGTCAAAAAAACCCTTACACATCTAGCGTCTTTGTTATAAATCTCAGCACTCAACATCAGGATAAAAGATAATTAAAACTATTTTTCTATTTTACTTTAACCAGTGAGCCTGCTTGGCCCAAGTGCATCTTTTCAGGAGTGACCCAGGAATGATGTTTAGTGAAATGAGTTGCTCCATACTCAGCAAACAAAGAATGAGGGAATAAAATCAAGTTCTACAAAGTAAAGTATCTTAGCAGCTGAAAGCCTTCACCCTGTAGTTAAACTGCCAGTCAGATCTACAAATGGAACACAGAATTCTGCAAATTTAACAAAAGAGAAAACAACTGGCATAAATGATAACAGATATGATTGTTTTCATTTAACCTCACCAAACAGATACACACAGACTCCAGCAGTCATTTCAAAGCTTTACTCAGCCACTCCATTGATTTTTTTGTCATTATAGAATAACAAATCACTTGACTGATTTATCAGCCTGCATTCTATAACTTCTTAGTCTATACAGTGTCTTTTGAATTTGCTCATTATAGGCAGTCATTTACTGCCAAACACTTTTCTGATGACCATCATACAGGCTTTTCCCACCTTACCTGTCGTGTCACCTGTTTTGAGGTACATGAAATGCTACCACCATCCACCACCCACACAGGCACACACACACACAAGCACACACACACACACACACACACACACACACACACACACACACACACACACACACTACCATGTTGGGCTGTTGTCTAGCCATCTACTATTCATTCCAAATGTATTCAGTATTATGCCTTCCTGGGACCCTTGTCTATCTCCACCTTCCTTCTCCCTAACGTATCCTTCTCCTCACTCATTCTGGTCCTACTTAACTACTCATTTTGCTTGTTTCTGTGCTTGTAATGTTTACTGTTTCTATTTTTTTCTCTCCTTTCCTTCTCCTTTATTTTTTCAGACTCTGATCAAATCATAATAGTATCTTTTCTTTGCCTCCTTTCATCAATATTTATCAATTGTTATTTATGTATTTAATTATTTAGTTATTGTGTCAGGGTAGACAACTAGTGGCTGATATTTTCTAGGGGTTACTTCAGCTGTGCCACGAAAGGTCAGTTTTACATAGCTCTTTGTAAGCAATTCCCAGCTATTAATGTTAGAAAAATGAGGAGAACCCTCCATGGACATATTTATGAACATATATATATAATGTTAAGAAAGGGAACATCCGCAATGCATTACTCAAATATGTACAAAGTAACGGTGACCATGTTTTTGTATTTTGGGTACTTGAGAAGGCACATAAAAACCTCAGAGGTGGATCTTAGAGTGAGCTAATTGAATATCATGAACTTGTTTGGCAGTTGAAGTTAAAGGCTAACAATCCCCATGACTTGAATGAATTTTAAAGTTGCACTGTGCATATGTATGTGCTTAAGATGGGTCACATGGGTGATGATATTTAAACTGGAAGTATGTCATGTTATATTTTCTGATGAAGTTTCATGATATGAGAGATGAAATTACTAAAATATTTAATAAACAGCTGTGCTTTTCGGGGAGGAGCTACAGGCATTTTTCTTTGGATTTATTGGTTTGTTTGGTGAAAGTTTTTGAGCTATCATTTGGTAACAACAGAGACTAAATTATGCATTGCCAACAAATTAAGGACTAATGAGTATGAAAGCAAATAAAAAATATGAATACATCTCAGTATTCCAATTACTCAAAATATGTAAATATAACTTCTCACTTTTGCAGTCAGCTGGATACAAGCACACTGAAAGGTTAGGGTCAATGAGGGGAAATTAGTTGGGTCTATATTACAACCATGAAAGTCCTAGTCAGCGAATACAGAATCATCGACACATTACCTGAACTGCGGATAAACCGAACACCCTAAACCGCAAAATTCAAAATCTCAAACTATTATAGTCATCCAACCCCACTACATACTACCTACCCAAACAAAATAAATAAACCACACATATACATATATACACTAACCAAAACCCTACTTCTAACCCTACACTAAACCTTACATGCATTACTATATATGCCTTTACCTTAACCTGCACCCTAACCCTAAGGTCCGTAACTTTCGCACACTTACCTTACAGAGCTATACCCAAACAAAACAAATAATCCACACGCATACACTTAATAAAACCCTACTTGTAACCCTACACTAAACCTTACATACATCACTATCTATGCACTTACCTTAACCCGCACCCTAACCCTAAGGTCCATAACTATCGCACACTTACCTTACGGAGGTATACCCAAACAAAATAAATAACCCACACACATACAATTAACAAAACCCTAGTTCTAACCCTACACTAAACCTTACATACATTACTATCTATGCACTTAGCTTAACCCACACCCTAACCCTAACGTCCGTAACTTTCGCACACTTATCTTAAGGAGCTATACCATAGAAGGACCAACCATGACGATTCAACATTTCGGATTTTGCTCTTCAGGATGATCAGTGTTTTCATGGTTCGACATATACGGGTCGACGTTTCCGTAGTCGGGTAAGTGGACCTTCCCGATTTCATTAGGGAACCAAATTACTTATGTTTTGACACTAAACAGAAAAATGAAACATATACTTATATCCTTACTGAGTGGGCATCATGATGTAGAGCAATAGTGCTTTGGAGAAGGAGAAAAAGTTAGCTGTAATTTATGTAGAATTCATCCTATAGCTAATCTGTTCTTATAATCTTTCTGACCAGGGGACTTCAAGCAATTCACGCATATACTTTTATAATAAATATATATGCAATACTCACTTTCTGAATTAAAAAATGTCATGATTAATGCCAGATGAACTTTATAACACACACACACACACACACACACACACACACACACACACACACACACACACACACACACACACACACACATGCACACACACACACACACACACACACACACACACACACACACACACACACACACACACACACACCCATGTATATGTGTGTGTATATATATATATATATATATATATATATATATATATATATATATATATATATATATATATATATATATATATATATATATATATATATATATATATATACACATATAGATGCAGCTGTGAAGGTGAATGCTTCAGATATTAACCAGTGAAGACACTCTAGGTGAAAGATATCATCTTTCACAAGTGACCTCAGCACAGTATTTTTAAGTAGCTTTGTCACAGTGTGCAAATGGAAGATCAAAGACTTAAACAGTAGGCTCAGATTTGAAACTGTATAGAAGCTCATAGCCCTTTCCATCAACCCCACACTGTATTTGTAAATATGGGTATAGCCAGGCATATGCCATGCAAATTATGGTGTGCAAATTAATGGAGCCACATTTTACTAGCATAAGGGCATCATATGTTCCACCTTCATAGACATACACTAACGTTAAAGGTCAAAGGCTAATCTAATGGAATCATTTTAGTGTAGGTAGTTCATTTTTACTTCCATACATAGGATGTATATCACATCAAAAGGGCAGCTAATTTTGTGAGGGTAGCAAGACTGGAGCTTGGTAAACAAAGCAAAATTTTCTGACTATTTCAAAGGGGAGGCAAAAGTCAGGAAGCTGGTATATGCTTTTAATAATATAGGGTGTAACATTGCTTAGAAGGCATATTGGGAAGTAGACTATTTGCTTGCTGAGTTTATGTATATTAATGAAATGAAGCAATTTGGGTAATTCTTAATTGGATCTAATTTTATTGCTTTTTTGTGAACTATATCATGAAGAAAAGTATCATACAGCTATATGGAACTACTTTTTTGTTAGAAAAAAACCTGAGTGAAGTTAAAGTTTATATACGAGAGTGTATTTATGCTGTTGCAATTCTATAGATATTGGTATGACTTGAGTAAATTGGAGACAATTATATAGAAACTTGGGTAACTACAACTGTCTAAATACAGGATCTTCTAAATGTATATTATGGTGCATATACTCTCTCAAGTATTACATTAGTATTGTATGACAGAAACTGCCAGACATAGTTTTATGCAGTGGAAAATCCACTAACCCCTTACACACAAGTATTTACACTCATTGTAAATGACTAGCTCTGAGATTATTGCATCTCTGAGGAAAGGCATAATTCTCCCAGAGTCCATTTCTGTAGCACTAAATTTGCTGACTTTGCTGTACAAGCCTTTGAATATTTTGTGTCTAAGACAGTGAACAGAAAGAACTATTTCATTTTACTGCCATTGTGAAGTCCTCTGTGTAGCATAAGGTGTCAGTTCTTTCTACATTCCTCATTCTATTATTCATGAAGAAAGTCACTGTTCAAACATAGTGCATTAAATGAACTGTCCTACTGACTCTCACATTCACTGATTACGGGAATCGCATAACAGAGTTTACCTTCTAAAATCATAGAAGTTTGCTACTTAAAACACCTGCAGCTCCTAATTTGGAGGCAAGTTTCCACTACCCCTATACATTGCACAAATTCAGAGAAAAAAGAGAAACCGATACAAACACAACCTCGGTATAGATACATAAGTGCAAAACACTTGCAAAAAAGCATATTTTATTTATTTATTCAATCTGAAATTTTGACCAATTGTTTTCATCTGGTTTGTCAGGGAGACATAATAAAAGCAAAACTTACAGTGAACATTCATATGACTCTAAAGTTATCAAAAACACAATTTTTTTTGGCAGGAGGCAAGCCTCCTCTGGACCCCCCTCAACCCCTGCTAATTATATATACTAATTCCAAGATTGCACAACATGGGGTAAGGGCAAATATGATTGATTAAGCTTCCCCATTCTCAAAGAACAATCCCACACTTTGTTGTGTAATAGTTCATCACACAAAGTTAACCACAATATCCAAGCTGCACTAGTTATTATTTTATCATAAACATGTCATATGAGCATTCAAATTTTCATACAAATTTACATTAGATGATACATCTTAACAGAGCATATTCCAACAACCTTATAGTCACCTAATATTTAACTCCAGAAATCTGAACTCCAGCACAACATTTTAAGGCATGTTCCATAGATTTTTCACAGAAACACATATTGCAAAGCCTATCATCCTTAATTTTATATTTCTTCAAACCTTTAACAGGTAGTCTACCTAGCATTCATTTCCATAAAAAATCATTTAATTCATATGTCCTAGAAAATAATTGTTGCTTAGCAGATACAGATAATAAAGAAGGAGATAACTCACTACAAGATCTAACATAATAGTATTGATTCATTATAAATGTATTCCACAACCTCTATTCTATATAAACTGAGTTATAGACAACTTCCATAAAATACATTTCTGTACATATTCATTAGCAAGGTAATGAGAAACAAGTTTCTGCTTTTGTCCAATGCTATGATCTCAAACTTCTTTAAATGTATTCCATAAAACTTGTCCTAATAAATCTGAGTTTCTGCTCTGGATTTTTAGAAAACTCCAGTGTAGATACAGAAATGCCAAAAATACAGCTGGGTTATATAAAACCTAGCTGACCTTGCCCCTTGATACAGTATAGGACACTGCTTTTAATAGGTTTAAGCCAACTCCCCAATATAAAAGAAAAAAAAATCCAGAAATATTTTTTTCTACTTTTGGGAAAAGGATAAACACTTTCTATGTAGCCAGAATAACAGAACTGAGCATACACACATTCTTTTAGAAAGATAAAGAAAAAATGTCCACATATTCAACAGGGTCTTAGCTTTATTTAAAATTCAATCTCATTGCTCATAAAAACCTGTAGAACTGCCAAAGACAGCACCTAGTAGTTTTATAATTTCATTTTGAAAATGAATAATTTGAAAAAGGGGAGGCAATCCCAAATCCCTTAAATTTTTTGAATATTAAATTGTACACCTACAGTATGTAACTTCTGCTGTAAAATCAAAAAATATATATTTTCTCATAGCTCTTAACCTTTAAGTACAAGAAATCTAGACAAAGCCAAAAGTAATGGGGTCGCAAAGGTCCAAAAACAGGGACAAATTTTAACTACTGCTCTTAGAGCCTAAGAAAAATATTAGAATAAAAGGATTTGTGTTAGAATGCATTTTCTGAAGGATATGAAGTCTAAAACTCAAACAACTGTCATTATTTATTGACTTCAATCCTCAATGATTTGCCACAGAACCACAAATTTTACGCGGAATAAACCAAAAATATGAGGCAAAAATCTGGGCATTCTGCAAAAATCTGGAAAGTTGAAAGGTATAACTTTTCTATAGCAGCATTCTTTCATAAATTATATTTAAGTTATTGGCATAAGACAAGTATGTAGGAATCAAAACAGAATTAGAAACAATAAGTGACATATACTTGTGAAGTAATACACATTCACACAATACAGCAATCATAACTAAGCTAAATAGCAAACCAGTCAGGCAACAACCCTGTTTTACACCTCTAAATATGAATTGCTTTCCATAAATGTTCATTAATCAAAGGGCTAGTACATGAATTGTTGTTAATATATCCTTCAAAACTAATATGTTTATATAACTAATATTAGAACTTTTCAGAATATCCCATAAATTGCTATAAGCAATACTATTATAAGCTTTGGAAATGTCACAGGCCAAAAGTGACCCACTTCCATTCTGAATTTCATCAATAATTTCATGTGATAGAATCAATAAGTATTTTATGTTTTTTACCTGGTATCCCAAAAATCCCATTATAGAATATTGTAGTAGTAATTTGAGGTAATCTTTGCTGCACAATCGTATACAATATTTTGTAATCAGTGTTATTGACTCCAGCTGGCTAATCCCCTTTCTTATATATATAAATTTTAAAACCCCATCACAAACAGCTGTTCAATGTCATTATCAAGCCAATCATTTCAAATCGACAAAAATGTTTTCTGAAATAATTGTATGTCAATATATAAAGTAAAAGCTATATTGTTTATACCAGGAGCTGTAGGAACAGTTTTAAAGAACCTATTAAATTTATCAAGGAAATAAACCATTCCAAAAACTCATTATCAGTTTTACTTAGTTATGGGACTTGCCATGTTTTTGTGCACATTATTTTTAGCATACATATATGATACATAATGTTCAACATATTCCACAATTGTGTCTTGAGAAGCAAATATGTGCCATCAGCAACTTGTAATATTCCCTTATAAGTAGTCTCATATTTTGTAATTTTCCTAGAAAAGGGAAAAATCCTGCTTTTGCCCCTAGAACGTTTTTTTTTTCTAAAACTTGCACAGCATGCACATTTTTACATCTTACAGCAGATTCTTAATCCAATAAGAAATTACCATTCAACATTTTATAATAAGTCCACATATCTCTCTCCAACATATAATACAAAGTTTTATAATTTTGCTTATAAAGAAGCTGCCAGACAGTTAGAGAAGAGTTTACATCTGCCAAAGTCAAATGTTGCTGACAAAGTTCTACAGTCTCTTGTTTCCAATAGGTTATATCCAGAACTGTCCTAATCAAAATTTTAATCCTTTTACCTAATAGGGATTGGTTATTAAATGATCCAAGGACAAAGAATAATGCTTTATGGTCTGAAACACCAAAACTAGTAAGTTTATACTCACATAAGATCCAAGTATCAGTATAAACAAAGTAATCACGCTCAATAGTTAAAGATCCCCTCACATAAGTGTGTCTTAAACTAGGACTTAGTTTAAGTTCTCTTCTCTGCAAAACCTCCCCCAAACATTTAACATTATTAACCTTTCCAGTACTTTTTCATACGTGACAATTTAGATTGCCAGCAATGATAATAAAGAGACTAGTACATATGCCTGCAAGGTCCTAAATAAATGTTCACATTGTTTTGCAGCAATATAAAAATAAGATGAAATATACTGTGACATCCAATAATGTCTTTTTTGTATAATATTTTAATACCACAACATATGTCTTTCCCAAAAGACCAATAAACAGTATCACCCCAAACAACTGATACTTGTCTCTGTTTTATTTCAGTTAATAATCTGACATCAAGCAAACAAATTTTATCTGTAGGGAGAGTTTACATTTTTCTAAGACTATAAGATGCCTGCATTTATTTATAAGGCTATTAACATTAAGACAACATACTTGTAAATTATCTGTTCCCCTTTTCTGCAGTGTGCTTTATTCTACATTTTAAGTTACGTTTTTTAACCCATTTCCCAGTAGTATTAACATTATCAATATTACCATGATTTGTTCATCTATATCACTTTCACAGTTAACGGTAGTATTTGCAACTTCACTCTCAGATATGGGATTCTCAGGTAATGTAGAAGCAGGTGTGGGCAGGTTTGGTTTATCACTCTCATGAACCTGAGGACAACTGAACCAAAAATGGTCCATTCCCTTACATTTCCTACAAAGCTTAACACAAGTCAAGGAACTATGGCCTATTCTGCCACATTGAGGGCATTTCCTTTTATTATAATTTTGAATTAAATGATCATAAGAGCCACAAAAAACATGTTTTAGGTTGTCCTGTATAATACACAAAAACGTTTAAACCATACACATGAACAACACAAGAAATGTGAACAAATTCTTCCTGTGAAATTTTTAGTGTAACCCATAACTCCTGTGCCCCTGTCCAAATGTTTCTATCATCATGTATTTTTTAACTTCAAAAACAGAATGGCAGAGATGAAAAGAATGCCTTAATTTTTTCATCTTGAATGTCAGCTGTACAAAACAACATCACAACATGTTTTGGTTGAATATTTATACCAACAAATGTATAATTAGCCCATGGAAGGCACAGTTTTTAAGTCACATTTCAGAAGAAAAGTTTCAACGTGTGCAAAAGTTTCAAAGGTTACATCACAGAAATGCTCTATCCCTACATAGATAAAAGCTCTTATATCTTTACCAGAGAATCCTAAAAGAGTAACCCAAACAATATACCAATTGATTTGTTGACCTGAAATAGCTGAATTCATGCACCAGGTAACCTTCTAGCCTGATAGGGAAAGTCTGTGCAGCTGAGGCTGTTTTCTGAACCACATTTGCATAGGCTATAGGCTTTTCCATCGGTAGATCACAAACAGCACTTGCTACATGCATCTTAGAGGAACAAACAGAGTGTGAGCATGCTTCATGGTTTTTGATCTCTGGCCCAGAATGCATAGCATCCTGTTCATCACCAGATTACAGTGACCCATTATATCTTCCAATGAAGCAGCAGTGACTGTATTACATTCATTTTAATCCATCATTGTCAGCAATTTGTCATCTGACAAGTCACCATCTTTCAAAACAGTTATTAGAACACTATCTCTCAGCAACACTCAACTCCATTTCAAACTCCATTACTTCACAGTGTGTAGGGAGGGGGAGTTCTATGATGCCTTGGCCATATTTCCTCTATTAGTATAATTACCATCTCTGGTTGCCTCTAAATAGAGGTTATAGACTAGCAGGTCTAACCCAGTCAACAAAGGATATATATATATATATATATATATATATATATATATATATATATATATATATATATATATATAGGTTCATAGGTTCATAGGTAGGTACTAGGGTATCTGCCCGAAGGCATTTATAAGCCTAGCCGGAATGTGTTGGCTTTCGCCGTCCTCTTAGATTAGCTCCCTGTGCCTCTGTCCAGCAGAGCCATTGAAGTGATCCCCGGGGTAAACTGTTTCCCATCCACTTGTCAAGGTTTCTTTTGAAGAGGGTTAGCGAGGAGCTCTTCCTAATGTAGATTGGAATCTTGTTCCAAAGCATGGGAAGTCTCTGGGACAGGAATCTATCCCTCCAGCATGCATCCTATTTATTGTTGTGGTGAGGTTTAGATCCCTAGAGCGTGTGGCTTAAAGGGATATGGCTTTCTTTAGGTGGATTATGTCCATCAACTCTGGGTTGGACATGGCCTTGTATGTCTGGCAGAGATCACCTCTGAGTAGGCGGTATGCAACCGAGTACAGCTGGAGTTTCTTCAGATGAGCTGCATAGGGCATCTGTTTCAGACCAGTGATCCTCTTGGTGAGGCACTACTGTGGTCTTTCCAGCTGTTGCAGGTGTCTTGTAAGGTACATCCCAAATGGGACATTGTACTCTATGATGGGTCTGATGAGTGATGCATAGAGGGGCACAATGACCTCTTTTGACCTGGATGCAAACCCTTTTGTGATTAGCTGGACCACATAGAAGGATTTTCTAACCACTTTGGCAATGTGATTATCAAAGTAGAGGTTACTATCTACTTGGGTCCCCAGATCCCTTATTACATCTTCTGTATTTAGGGGGCTACCACCTATGTGGTAGTTTGTGGGTACTTTATTTTTTCCAAAGGGGATGACTATACACTTTTTGGCATTTAGCTTGAGACCATGGTTTTGACACCAGGTATCTGTCTCAGTGAGACCCTTTTGGAGGATGTCTGTGTCAGCCAGAGAATCAGTTATAGCCCCTAGTTTGCAGTCGTCTGTGAAATTGGTCAGCCATAGTACCAAACAGGAGGGGTCCTAGGACTGAGCCCTGGGGAACACCACTTTTAACTGGTTTAGAGTCAGGCCTAGCTCCCGCAACTCTTACCATGTGGGTTCTGTCCATGAGCCAGTTGGCAACCCATCTCGTGATGTGGGGGTTTATGTTCAGGCTGGTGAGCTTGTCTGTAATACCTGAATGGGGAATAGTGTCAAAGGCCTTTGTGAGTCTAGGTAGGCTGTGTGGATCACCTTTCCCTTGTCTATAACCTTGGTAAATGTCTCAAAGAAGTCCACCAGGTTTAGGAGGCATGATCTGCCCTTAACAAAGCCAAACTGGGTGGGGTCCAGTGTTTGGAGGTTCCCAATGTCTTTTTTAATGAGACCCATGATGATGCGCTCCATAGCCTTGCAGACCAAGCTAGTCAGGCTTATAGAGCAATAGTTCCCAGGGTCTGTTGTGGCTCCACTTTTGTAGAGTGGAATAACCATTGCTGTGCGCCACTCTATGGGCACATAGCCTGTGATGAGGCTGAGTTTAAACAGTGTGTTTAGATGAGGGGTTAGTTCATCTTTGAGCTCATGTAGGACGCAGCCTTGGCATCGTCTGGTCCCATTGATGCTGTGTTTTTGGCTTTGGATAGGGCTGTTTTAACCTGAGTGTCTGTGATTTCAGGGGTACTACATTCTTCTGGTGTAGTTATGGGTCCTTTTGGGGGTGAGAGGGGGGCGAGGTTTGCACTGAACTTGTCTGCCAGGATGTTAGCTATATCAGTCAGTTCAGTGTATTTTGTGCCATTCTGCACTAACTCTGAGCAGATCTGAGAATTGCCACTTAGATTATTGATATAGCTAAAGAATGTCTTGTGGTTATCTTTGGAGTCCTTAGCAACGCATCTTTCAAAGCTAGCCTTGGATGATTTTATGAGGGATCATACTTTCTTGCTGATACTGATCAGGGATGTCTTCCCTTCTTGGGATTTTACTCTTTTCTGAACTAGTTTCTTCATTCTGTTGTATAGCTTGTTTATGGCAGGGGTCCACCAGACTGGTTTCCTTTTCTTGGAGGAGTGAGTCTTGGTTTCTTTGGTCCATGCATTCTTGTAGGTGCCTGTAGAATGCATTAGTAAAGGATTTTGCAGCTTGGACGTCATTATCCTTTAGCATGGGGGCTTTGAAACTTTCCACCTTGGTCTAAGTAACATGAAGTTTGCTTTTGAAAAATTTTTCATCGTGGTTTCTTTGACCAAGGGTGGGGGTGGAATATGGATATCCAGAGTGATTAGTTTTTGGTCAGATCTAACCAGCAAGGAGTTGACCTCCGGTGTGGAACACTGGTCGCCCATGTTGGTGATGATCAGGACCAATATGTTGTCCAGGGTGTTTAAGTTTATAAATTCAAGGAAATGTTGAGCCAGGGAGTTAGTACTTGAATAGTTCTCCCAGTTAATGTTTGGGTAATTGAAATCACCCCAAATCAGGGTGTTTGGTCACACAATAGGCATATGGGGGCTAAGGGAATCAAGCCTTTTATATATATATATATATATATATATATATATATATATATATATATATATATAGATAGATAGATAGATACAGATACATATATAGATATGTATTTTGTTGGGCTGAATTCTGCTGATGTTGATTTGAATTACTTATACAAAAATGTGGGAGTTGGTGCAGAGGTTTGAAGCTGTAAAGTATAGTTCCTGAGGTCCAAGGCTTGATTCCCTTAGGCCCCATTTGCCTACTGTGTGACCCTGAGCTTGTGAATTAAGTAGATATTGCTCCCAGGTTGCCTCTGAAAAGGGAATGTGGGTCCAGTGGGCTTATATGATTAATAAATGGGTATTATACATATTATTATTTTCTGTTTCTTGTTTTGAACAAGATGAGGGTTCTATGGAGGGGCATAAAAGATGCGTTTTCGTATTCCATTTACAGTGATCCCTAAATACAGGTTGCCTGGTGCAAGACCAAAATAAATTTTTTCTGAATTCAAGAAGTACCATGGTCATCTGTTGTTACTTATATTTCAATTGGGTAAGTGAACTAGTTGACACAGTTGTTTTCAACTGCTACTCAGACCTGAATGTGGGTGGCCACAGTGGTGCAGCAGTTAGCGTTGCCACCCCACAGCAAGAGGTTCTCCGGTTCAGTTCTTGGCTAGGGTGCCTTCTGTGTGGAGTCCGCATGTCCTACCTGTGGTTGCGTGGGTTTCCTCTGGGTGCTCCGGTTTCCTCCCACATCCCAAAGACATGCAGTAGGTGGATTGGACACTCTAAATTGGCCCTAGGTGTGAGTGTGTGCATGTGTGTGCCTTCTGTGGAAGGTTGAGCACCGGGCTGGCAACTCGACACTGTAAAACTCTGCTGCCAATCATGAGCAGACAGATGATCCGCTGTGGCGACCCCTAACCAGGAAAAGCCAAAAGAAGAAGAAGAAGTAGACTCAGACCTGAGTGTCAACAGAAGTTTACAACAGACAGGCAATCAACTTGCTTTTCGAGTAAGAAACTGGACTACTAAAACTTTTAAATAATACCAGTACCATTTAACAACTCCATGTAATGAGAAAAAAAAAAAAACAAGCAGAATCCACAACCATTTTCACAACAGCTTTGTCAAGGGACTGTAAAGAAAACAAAATAGCTTGAGAATAATCATGCAGGAGCAGAAAGAACATACAAATGCTAAATATTTATTTGAATTAATTACAAAACAGATGCTTTCAAAGATGCAATATATTTCTCCTTTTCATAGAAATAATGTGCAATTAAAACATGTTTATTTAGTAATGTAGTATTACAATTTTAAATATAAATATACACATTAAAAATATATCTCATTTAAATAAAATATGGTAAAATGTGTTACTTAGTATTAAGCATTCATTAATTAGAGTAAACATATAAAAACAGTCTTGCAAAGTTATTTCACAGCTTTACAACCTAGTGAAATTATATCTTACAAACAAAAACAATGGGCTTGAGCTGTAGTTTAACTACAAAACAGTGATATGTTTTTTTTCCTAAAGTGCTGTATTATTAGGGTACTGCACCCAGCAGTTGTACCATCAAAGCTAACTTATTCTTTAGAGAGCGATTACAAATAATGCTACTTAAGGACATTCAGTTTTTTGTAAATATTGAACCCATTTTCCTGTGTACAGGCTATACACAGTATTTTTCTATCTTTAATTTGCATAATGTTTCACTTAGGCATTATATTTACTATGTTTTACATTTAGAAAGCAAAAATACAGACTTAATTTAAGAATCAGATCCTTAATGTGTAGTTACTTTAATGTTAGTATACTTTGCAATGACTATATTCAGCAAGAAATGCTTTTTGTTTAAAATATAAAAAGAAATTTACAATTACATAAAACATCATAACATTTTCATTATAATGTCTGAAAAATCGAGATGCTAGAAACTTTATCTCCCTGAGAAATGAAGCAGCAATGATTTCACAATTTTTAGTCTAGAATATGTATTTAATCGCTTACATTATTTACACACTTTGACATAATCCTAATCAGTTTTGAAATCTGGGAATTTGACTTCAGCTGGATCACATGTCAATGCATAAATTCATGAAACAAAAGTAATGCAAAAGGACATTATTTTTGTTTCTATGCCTCTGTGAACCAGTTTGTTATTTCTAGCAGTCACTTCATGAAACAGTAACAGAAGTACTTGGCATCAATCACAGTGGTCTGGAAATGTAGCAACAGTATGTATATAGCAGGAACAGAATTCAGATGATATTAACAACCCAGCCAACTGTTGCTTTGGAGAACACGGATTACTCTTTGGGTTATAATGTCGTATTCAAACTGCTGTCCCTTACTGAAGAGGTACAAGTACCCTGTTAAAGAAACACAGTCAGTGTTAGTGTTGCATCGTGTAATGCATTCAAGCATGTTTTATAACAAGATACATAGTAAAATTGGCACTCCCAGAAGGATATAGTGATGTGTAGTAAGGTAGTTACACAACCACATAAACTACTGCAAGTACACAGGTGATTACAGTGGCAAGATTCATAAGTGGATCAAAAATATTGAAATGCAGAACTTCAGGTAAGTAGACAAGCAAATACAACACATATGAATGCACTCACAAACACATGTAAACATGACATTTTATATAGGCAAAAACTAGATAGTTTGAGTTAAGGGTTGTTTTGCATATCATTTTGGTTTCAAATCACTTTTTCAGAAATTAATAAAAAGTATGAAGGTGTATGTGAAAAATGCAGAATGAGTCTTGGTTTGTGTTTTTGCTTCATTTTCATATTACCAACATAAATATAAACACCTAAATGAAAGCACATCATTTATATTCATGAGTAGAATTGATGTATAACAATTTATACTGGGTATTTGAAAGCACCTAGCAAAGTTTTTATATATTGTGCGCACACACACACACACACACACACACACACATATATATATATATATATATATATATATATATATATATACTTGCAGGCAATAAATCAAAAATTTGAAAAATGAAATACAAATAATGTAAGAAGGGTATGCTTTATTTAAACTGATGATGTGCACAAAGGAATGTACACAGTTTTACAATAATACTAAATTTTCTTAGGAATCATAAGTACATACCGTAGTACTGAAATGCAGCTTCCACTTTAAAGTTAATGCCTGGAAAATCTACTGCAATACGTTTTGGATAACCTCTGTCCATCTTTTTTCTGATTTCATCATAACTAGTAAAATAAACATTGTATTCATGAAAATAATGCAAATGCCAAATTGTGGAACAAATCTTAGCAAAAACATTTTTAGCAGCATGGAATAATATCTTCAGTGCATCATAGTACATATAATGACATAAACTGTAATGTGAGATAATACAGTAATGTATGTGGGATATGTGAACGACCTTTGTATGCACAGAACAGTTACACACCTATCAACAACTGATAATATTTTAGCTGTACATTCCTTTTAGATGTTAGGATTGAGTAGTGCATTGTTGGGGCTCAGAAGTGTAATCTAAGAAAACATCAAAGACTGAAGAAAAGCTGACTTTATTAATTTTCTCTATGTCATTACTTGGGAATAGGCTCCTATTCTGTCAAAATACTACTTATGAATCACATAACAGAACCCACTCTACGAACTTAAACAAAACATGAATTCAGAACTAGTCATATTACCCAAAGAGCTATACTAAAGCTTGTAGGCCACACAGCAGCCAATAAAAACAGTGAGCTAATATCACATGCTGTTAGGGTTGCCACCTTTTGTTGTGGCCAGAAATGAACTAAAGCAACAGACCCTTCACCTACCATAAAACCCACAATTCTTCCCTTCTCTTGACCCACTTTATGCCCATTTTGCAACATCATGGGCATATCAGGAAGAGAAGGACTATCCTGTTTTCCTGGTTTCCTTCACAACTGCATCTCGTTAGCGATGTTTTTTGTAAAGAAAAACATTGTGGAATTGGAGATTTAACAAACTCTGATACAGTCTTTTTTTTTTTAAACAGAATTTTGGAGTTTATACAGTGTTTTCCAGACTACTGGACAATCAATTTGATTTCTGGATAGTCCAGAAAAAAAAAAAAGATAGCC
>NC_056735.1:742775758-742863258 GCF_019279795.1 Protopterus annectens | reverse complement strand
AAAGCCAATTGTTAGTCAGGTGACTTTTTAAGGATGTTTTGAAATCTGCTATTGAGGATTTACTAGTGGTGTTAGAGGGCAGGGAATTCCATCTTCTGGCCATATAGGTAGAGTATAGGGCTTCACCAGCAGAGTTATTGACCTTAGAGACTTCTAATAGCAGTTTGTTACTTGATCATAATACTCTAGTCCCAGTGTATAGCTGGAGTGCATTTCTTAGGACAGGAGTTTTGTCTGGGTAATGTAGGCTCTTATGGGATAGCGTTAACTGGTTATACAGGAGTAGATGAGGGAATTCTAGCCATTGCAGTTGTTTCAAAGCTATACATTGGTGGGTCTTATAAGGAGAGTTGGTGGCAAATCTAACAATTTTATTGCAGCATGTTTCTAGTTTTGAGATTTCTGCTTTTCTTAGGTTAGTGAGAATTGGGGAAGCGTAAGTGAGTGTAAAGAGTAGGCGTGTGCGGGCTATAGTTTCCTTGGTTGTTTTTGTTAGGAAAGGTTTGTTCCTATATAGAATCCCTAGTTTTTTGTGGACTTTTCTTATGATATGGGCAATGTGAATGTCAAATCTCATTACAGTCAATCTCAACACCTAGTAGCTTTGTGTGGGTTACAGGTGAGATAATGGTGTCATTTTGGGATGCTATGTTAAATGGTAAAGAAGGTGATGCGAATCTACTGGGCTTGAAAAGTAGGAGTTTTGTTTAATTGAGGTTCAGAATTAACTGATTGACAGATAACCAGGATTCCACAGATAGAAAGGATGCTTGAGTGAGTGTGTGAAGTTCTTGGATGGAGGGGGCTGTACAGACCAGTGTGGAATCATTTGCATATTGTATGACTGTCATGAGGTGTAGATGTGTGAAGGTTATTGATAAAAATAGAGAAAAGTAGTGGCCCCAGAATGGAGCCTTGTGGAATGCCTAATAATACTGAGAGTAGTGGTTAAAATGTCAGAGTACCCCTGTACTGCCTGTTGTCTCCCTATTAAATAACTTTGAAACCAAGTAATAGTGGATGTAGAGAGACTAAGTGTAGAAAGGACATTGATGAGTTTATCATGTGCTACCCTATCAAATGCCTTAGAGAGATCTAGAAAGAGAGCTGATACAAAATTATTATTGTTTCTATCTTTGTTTACAGTTTCTGTGAATGACAAGAGGGCAGTAGTGGTGCTATGAGAGGGACAAAACCATGTTGAGTGTAAGTAAGACGTTTGTGGGTGTTATGGTGGTCCGTGATTTGTCTATGGATGCACCGTTCTAGAATTTTGGATAGAGGAGAGAGGATTGCAATAGGGCGGTAACCTGATATTTCTTTTGATGTACCCCCCTTGTGGAGAAGGATTATTTAAGATATTTTCCATATATCGGGCATTAGATGTTCAGCTATAGATCGGTTTATAAGAATTGTTACAGGATAAGCTATAGCTTCTGCAGCTATTTTCAGAAATTCAGTTGGTAGCATATTTGCTGCCAGAGTAGTAGGTCTTAACTTTTTATTAGTGGTTTGATTAATGCCATAGGAACAGGTTGAATAGAGAAGCAATTAATGTTATTATTTGCCTTGAATGTTGCCAATTACTGCTGTATGATAGCAGATAGCCTCCAAACCAGGAAGTGAGCTCTTCATTTGGAGGCTCAGAAAGTGTAAGCTGGGGTTCACCAGAAGAACCTGGTGTTTGGGAGCTTGATACCTTATTTGAGACTTCTTTGTGTAGTGTAACAGAAATAGGTTATAGTCGATAACTTTCTAAAGACAGCTTAAGGCACTGTGCTGTTTGTTTGATCTAAAAGATAGCTGAGCTGTTTTCTGGTTTCCCTTTGACTTTACAGAATACATTTTTAACTGGTGTGTGCAGTGTTTCTTTGTACTTACTATTAGTAGAGGTATTAAAAACCCTAATCATTTCAAGAAATAAATACAAAGTAGAGCAAAGTAAGTGACAGTCTTTGCAAGAAGATGGTTTATTAATGACCTCTGGGACTTCACAATTCATTTTTATCAAATGTGGCAGAACAACTGCTCAGCCCATTGTTTGTCCAAGGTCTCATACGTGTGATTAGTTTGTGTGTAGTTAGGATCAGTTCAGCTACCACGAAGCAACTTGTGTTCTGAACATAGTAAATCTGCGCACTGCTTTGTAGACTTTATTCCATTTCTGTCAAATAAACATTCCCTTTATACTTTTGCCTCTTTGCCCCTTCAAATAAAAATTTCCTTTATACGTTTGCCCCTTTGCCATCACCTCAGTGACATCCACTCATGTTCCATATCTTTTGCCCATGCTATGTCCCTTAGAATCTACATTATCTCCTGTCTAGAATCATTATGGCAAACCATTACCTTGTCATTTTCATTCGTCCATGTTAGTTACCTGTGTACAGTCAGTCTTCAGGGGATTAGCCTTCTTCTTTACTCAGATAACTTATTCATTTATTTATTTATTGAACTTCAAAATAGTAGACTAATCATTGTATTGATTTTGTGTTACTTTTGGAAACTTCTGGCTGAAAAAAACATACCTCCAGTACTTGTCTCCAGCGAAGAAATATGTTTTTCCATTATTTTCATTATGTACGGCAGCATCAAGTCTCTTAATACTTAGAGGAAGGCCCAAACTGTCGATGCTCTTGGGATAGCCACGTACTAAGTCATACCCATTCAATGCCCAGAAAGTAGTTCCTACAGAAAAGAAAAAGTGCAGATACAGTTATTCATTTTTATTAAACTATTTTGTCTGACTTTATTGAAAGATAAATAAAACAGCATTTATGACATCAATGTGCCATTCTGCCTTGATCCTAATAAAGAAAAGTGTATGCCCAGACAGCACAAAGACATTTGTAAGGGACTTCACCATGACATTTCACTAATGGCACTGCTTGAAAGAAATCATGAGGTGAAAAATAGTTTGTCATCCAGGATACAATTTTTATCATCCATTTGATAGGTTAAATTTACATTAAAAGTATGTATCCTTTAAAACTAGTATTTCCAATGTTTTGAATGTACTGATTACGTGTGTGTGTGTGTGTGTGTGTGTGTGTGTGTGCGTGTGTGTGTGTGTATGTATCTATCTACACACACACACACACATATATATATATATATATATATATACACACACACACACACACACACACACACACACACACACACACACACACACACATATATGGGTCTATATTAAAAGCCCGAAAGTCCATAACATTGAAGCTATGTACATTGACACATAAAGGTCGATGTACATAAACATCGACACACGTAAATGGCAAAAATCACAATGTCAAATGTGTTACGTCAACAAAGAGTGCCTCACAGGTACGTTAACACCAACATTAAAAACAGAATTTAACCCACTTTTGCAGACCTCCCCCTCAGTATCCCCAGCTTCAGATTTCGGTTTGTGAGACACTCTCATTTACTTGCTACCAAGCTGATGGCCAGAGGAGCGGGAGAGATCATTTACATGTTGAGTATGATGTGGACATTTCAAGTAGTAGGGGGCTCACTACCAAAGATAAATAGCAGATGCCCATAAAACTGATCCCACTTGTGTGCCCTTGCAAACTTCACATAAAAGCAGCTAGTAGGTCAAGGAAGAGATGCTGAGACCATTGCCATATTTAGACATCAGCATACATCCAAAAACTACTTTTTTTAAATAGTGAGTCTCCACCATTGCATGACTAGGTCATCACCTTCTTTTGACTCATAATTGAGTCATTAGACCTGCTCAAGGATTTTACAGCGGGAATTGTTTATATGGGTATTTTCCACTTTCCCAGTCTACCCATGCAACTACCTTCTCTTCATCACGATTTGCATGCACAATGAGTCTTTTAACCTCTTACTTTCATGTATGTCTGTTTAATTATACTAATCTACTAGATTTGGCACTATGAGATGGATACACCTTATTTTAATCTCTTTTATCATTGACTCCTCAGATTACTCAGTCCACAGCATAACAGTTTACCATACAGATCTGTGCATTGTTTAAAGCTATAGTATATAAAAGACAATGCTTAATGTACTCCAGTTCATGGCAGTTTACTCTAAATTTAAGGTTCATTCCACTCCATTATGATTTTATAGTGGGTGGAGAATATGTTCATTGTTATTACTTTATTGCATGCTTCTGTTTGTTTTTGCAAATTGTGATGGAATATTTTTATACATCATGTTGTTATTTTAGTGCCTTTTTTGGCACAGGTCATAGCTGCACAGAGCTTTTGTAATCAACCCTTCCACTCAGCTGATAAACAAATAAATAAAAAAAGCAAGTGAGGTCTTATCATACAAATCATCTATAATACAGAGTGTATCTGTTAATGTGTTTGTTTCCATAGTTTCCTCTGTACTTCTTCATATTTATCTTTTGATCTTTGTGAGTGTGTGTGTGTGTGTGTGTGTGTGTGTGTGTGTGTGTGTGTGTGTGTGTGTGTGTGTGTGTGTGTGTGTGTGTGTGTGTGTGTGTGTATTTTTAGACTGTGCCAAAGGAGCTTTGCATGGCATCTGTACATTGTTGCATATCATTCAACTAAATTCACCTATCATCTAAAACAGATTCACTCCTTTACTGTGACTATTCAATTAAAGTAAAACAATGCTTTACCTTTGAAAATCATTACCAGATCACGAACAGGATTTTCATAAGCAGCATCAACAGGTCCCTGAATTGATGACCAAAATGATGAAATTAAGTGTAACTCAATGTCTACTGACTGGGGGTGTTTTCTCCAGAAGAATCTATGAATAGATCACATGAAATACACTTATTTATTATTCTAAAACAAAAATGTACCAACATGCAAATGAGAGAATGCTTCAAATAGGTCTTTTCTGCCACTAAATAGGAACGCATGACAAATGATCAGAGGCACAGCACATTTTAACCTCTGCATCTAGACTCAAGCAACACACTTAATGACTGCAAAAACCTGTTTCTATATGACCAGTTAAAACTTCAGCAGATTCCAAAATGTGAATCAGATATTAGCTGAAAGTTTCATACCACAAGCCAGCAGCACTGCCTGAGCATATGTTAGAGAGAGTAATGTCCACTTTTTCATGTAGCAACTAATATACAGCAATAATCATGGGGCACTTTCTAAGCACTGAATGCTTGTCAAACACGGGTTTGGGTCAGTGTTTTGAAAATGTAACATAATTTTAGTAAAGGTGGCAGTATATTAACAGTGCTGAAACTTCAGTGGAATAGTACTAATAATAAGGCGTAATGAAATGCATAGCATTGTAATTTATCATGGATCTACTAAGCCATTAAATGCCAGATATACCACTATATGCACAGCCACTGATGTCACTTATATGAGTATGCCACATGAATTTTACATAATGCCATGTGGAAAGCTTCAGCAAATTTAAGGCTCTGGGGATTTCATAAGGGACTGCTGATTTCTCTGGTGAATAGATACCTGGTTATGTGTAATGAAAGATTCAGTTGTATTCCTTCGGCACCACTGAAATTGCCACAGAAGTCTCATAAGGATCAGTCTTGGAGCCACATTATGTACATTCTGTCATTAGACTAAGGAGTAGAAGGATTATTTGTAATGGTAAAAAGGTAAATAAATAATACAATTTATGGAGTTTACAGGAAGATAAATTACATATTTTTGAAATATTATTGCTCAGTTAACCCTCAGCAAAATTTCTAAGGTCTGGGACTTAGGATCTATAAATGCTCTGTTAGTATTACCAGTAAGATTGCAAGTCACTTTGAATGTGATGGCATAAGAAGATCAACAGAAGACTCTTTGTGACACAAAGCAATGCCAATGTGTTGTGTCCACTACATATGTTATACTTGTTCATCATCTTATTATTATGACTAGTAACCATGATGCATCTCTATAGAGAAGTGGTAAGGGAAATGCATTCACTAGTTATGTTTATTTGTTAACTAGGTCAGCAGACTAGTTCAAAGACCCTTTTCAGCCATTCTAGATTCATGGCACTTCTGTCTGTTTGGGGTTAAGATCAGAAGTATGAAATGGCCAAAAGAGGAAATTCTGAAATTACAGTTAACAGTGGGGGAAGCTAGGAGAAAATAGTCAGAGAATGGAAAGAAGGTAATATAGTGGAATATAAAAAGAAGAAGAAAGCAAAAGTATGGATAATTAAGACAGGACTTTGAAAATGGAGAGAAGCAGGAAAGAAAACGCAAACACTGGAGAAAGAGATAGGAAAGAGCAAAAAAGAAAGCAAAGATGAATTAGACACTTATGAAAAGGGAAATTGTAGAAATTATAAACTAAATGAACATTTAACAGAAAAAGAATATTGTTTAATAAAACTGAAGTAATTATAAGGACAGAGTATTAGTAGTCAGTTAAAAAAACTGGAGATACCAATATAAGTGCTACAGCAACGGCGGAGGTGGATTGTGATGGTTGTAAGAGAAAGTCAAAAGATAAAGACTGTTCTATAAAGTGATCTCAAAGAAATAGTGTTATTGAAGAAATATGGTTTATGGTTTCCATAAAGGTTTACTAGTACATCTATTGAAAGTGTGATGCAATAGTGTGAGATTATTGTACTTCTTTGGAAAAATGGGAAAATATAATAAAAATTATAAAGCTCAAAAAGAGCCCCAATAAGCCATGTCCAGGCCAAAAAAAGTGTTGCAGATATCGCTATAATGTAAAAAAGCAAGAATTAATCAACAGACTGATTACTACAAAGCGAGCTGTGAGAAAGATAGAGCAAATCCAAGACCTGTAGAAGTGACTTCAAGTTCAAGTGAGAATCAATGTATTTTATAATGTCAGTAATGATGAAATATTGAAAGAAATGAGCCCAGAGTTATGATTTTAATATAGAAAGCTAATTAATGTTTCTTATTTCAATCTGTACTACATTCTAGGCTGTTGAGCCTAGTTTAACAAAGGCTATTTCAGCAGGTGGCAGTGCAAACTGTGCGCCACTGTAGAGTCAATAAACCATACCCCTGTGGTTTGTGAGAGCAGTGACACATCTTATGCTGTAATATAGTCAGATAGAGTAGCTTAAATATTCTTGCAGCTTTCAGGAAAGCAGACCATTCTGTTATGAGAAGTCAGTTGGCTTTTTGTACCAAAAAGGAAGTGGTCCTCTTGAGTCAGACAAGGAAATTAAAGTATAAATGTTATTTAATGTAGTTCGAATCACCACTGTGATATAACGGTTCTAAAAAGCAATTAGAGTCTCTATACCAAGAACAGACATAATATTTTTATCTAGTTTAGATTATTTTAAGAACAAATTGGACAGTATTATAAGAATGATTGTTTTGGTATATTGGCTGGCTACAAGGGCCTTCTAAATCGAAGATTTTTTAACCAAGTATGACTATATAATATCAAGGTATATACAATGATGTTATCTTAGGTTAATTTCTGCTATAGTGAACAATAAGCTGATAAGGTGGTTAATGGAAGACACGTAGAACAGTGAGTGAAGTACAATAGAGGGAAGGAGGTGCTGTGAGGATTGGGAATTGGTGGACAGTGGGATAGAGAGAGAGTTAATATGGGAGAGGGATACAGGACAGAGAGAGAAGAGAGAGATATGGGTTCATTTAAATGATGATTCTAACTGAAAGCACAGTCATTCATAACTAATCTTACTGGGTCATTTAAGCAAAGTAAAGTAGTATTTTGAAGTCTTCGCTGAGTGATAAACTTATTAAGTTTTGTTAGAGTTAACAATTCTTTTTTTTTTTCAAAACACTGTTCTATACTAGTGAAGCTTATCTTCACTGAGTGTGATATCCTTCAGAAGAATCATGTGTCCTCTCGTAAAGGGTGGTATGTAGACAGCATACCTCTAACATGAGGTGGCTGATAAACAGTGAAAAGCAGGAGACCTAGTACTAAACCATGGAGCACCTATGAAGTGATGGTAATAAAGTCCAAGATGGAGGATCCCTTGAAATGGTCCTGTTATTGAGATAGTTAGCAGACCATGAGATGGATGCATTGCTAGAGCCAGCTTACACAATCTGTCTGTTAGTATACTCTGATCCACTATGTGAAATGCACATTTTAGATCAATCAACAAAGGTATAGTCAAATGATCTTTGCCTAAGTTTGTGATGTGATTCAGGAAGGTAAAGTTGCTAAACCTTTTACTAAAGCTGTGTGGGCATATCAAAATAAATCATACATGCTGCCACAGTTTATTATCCGATTGTGTTTTTGATAATTTTCCAGAGGTCAGTAATGGTTCCTGATGTTAGGAATAGACTAATAATATGAATTAAGGTTCTGGCATGAGTAAAGGAGAAAGTTTAATGAATGTAGGATATGTTTTCCCTTTGTAGTAGCTTTGCAAAATATTTCTTTACAATATCACTAAATAATTTACATAGTAATATGGCTAAGGCAGACCTTAATGGATGGTGCATTGTTGGCCATACCTGGTGCTGGACTTGAGTATATGCCTAGTCTAAAGGTAAAGAAGTCCGTAAGATATTAAGATCTTCCTTATGTGAATGAATCACTCCAAACAGGAGGGTTAAGGAGCGCATGGTTACAGTTATTGAGTTAAATAAGTTTTTTTTTTAATTCCTCCTAAGGATGGTTTTGGATAGTTACAAAAGAGCATGACAGTGTAGTATTTTGCTTTAGCACCTTTTCATATCTTTCCTTGTATGCAAGGTTTGCACAATACATCTTTGGTTCTTTTTCTGGCATCCTGTATTCCAGTTGTGATTTTATGGAGAATCCTGACTAATTGTTATATCTGTGATCTCCACACTGGATAAATCCTGTAATGACTCTTATTCCCTGGAATGAGATAATGAGTTGCACATTATTGGGAATCTTTTTTTTTAAATGACCATACTCAAAGAACTATGGAATGGTCACTAAGGGAATTTGGAAAAACCTGAATGCACATAATCTGGCTTTTTTGTTTGCTATTAGAACTTCTTTAAGAGGGATTTGTTTGGACCATAATTATTAAATATTAAGTCTGGTATGATCAAGAAGGCTTGGTAAGTTTTTTCACAGTAAGTTTTTTTTTATAAGTAATACAGCTCTGACACTAATTGGTGCACCTCGTTCATAGGTAGGTACTAGGCTATTGGCCCAAGGTCCTAAGTAAGCCTAGCCAACAAGGTTCCCTGGCTTACGCCACCCAAGAAGGTTATTTCCCTGTGTCCCTGTCGAGCAGAACCACAGAAGTTATCCCCAGGGTGTATTTCCTATTTCCCATCCACTCATCAAGATTTTTCTTGAAGAGTGCTGATTTGGAATTTTGCTTGACATAGATGGATAGCTTTTTCTAGAGTATGGGAAGTCTCTGGGACAGGAATCTATCCCTCCAGCATGTCCTGTTTATTGTGGTGACAAGGCTTAGGTCCCTAGAATGTGTAGCTTGGAAGGATTGGGATTTCTTTAGGTGTAGCATGTCCAACAGCTCTGGGTCTGTCATAGCTTTATATGTTAGGCAGAGTTCACCTCAGAGTAGGTGCTATGCTATGGAGTAAAGATGGAATTTTTTAAGACTGTCAGAGTAGGGCATCCGTTTGAGGCCAGTAATCCTCTTTGTGAGGTACTTCTGTGGCCTTTCCAGCTGCTGCAGATGTTTTGTGAGGTACATTCCAAAAGGGGCGTTGTACTCTATAATAGGTCCAATGAGTGTCTAGTAGAGGGGAACAATGACCTCTTTTTTCCTGAATGAGAACCCTTTTGTAATGAGATGTGCCATGTAGAAGGATTTTCTGACTACTGTGGCAATGTGATTATCAAAGGAGAGACTACTGTCCACCTGGGTCCTAAGGTCTCTTATCACACATTCGGCATTAAATAGATTGCCACCTATGTGGTAGTGCATGGGTACAGAGTTTTTACCAAAGGATATAACAATGCACTTTTTGGCATTGAGCTTGAGGCCATAGCTCTGACACTAGGCATCTGACTCAGTGAGGCCCGTCTGTAGGATATCCACATTATTTGGGGACTCGACTATAGCTTCTAGTTTGTAGTCATCTGCGAACTTCATTAGCCAGAGGCCTTCTTAGTTAGCCTGTACTTCAGAGAAGTGGATACCAAACAGGAGATGTCCCAGGATTGAACCCTGTGGTACTCAGCTTGTCACTGGTTTTAAGTCAGATTTGGAGTCTGCAACTTTTACAGTGTGGGTTCTGTCAGTGAGCCAGTTGGCAACCCATCTTGTGACGTAGGGATTTATACCTAGTTTAGAGAGTTTAGCGATAATTTCCGAATGGGGGATGGTGTTGAAAGCCTTGGCGAGGTCAAGATAGGCTGTGTGAACCACCTTACCCTAGTCTACGGCTTTGGTGACTGCCTCAAAGAAGTCAATCAGGTTCAGGAGGCATGATCTGCCTTTCACAAACCTGAACTGGGTAGGGTTCAGAGTTTGGGGGTTACCAATGTCTTTGTTTATGAGCTCCATAATGATAATGTTCTATGGCCTTGCAGGCCAGGCTTGTCAGACTAACAGGGCAATAGTTCTCGGGATCAGTGGCGGCTCCCCCCTTTGTGGAGTGGGATAACTGTTGCTGTGCGCCATTCAATGGGCACAAAGTCTGAAGTGAGGCTATGACTGAACATGGTGCTTAGGTGGGGAGCCAGTTCGTTCTGAAGTTCGTGTAAAACACAGCCTGAGATGTTGTCCAGTCCCATGGATTCTGTGTTTTTGGCTTTAGAGAGTGCAGCTTTTACCCTCGTAGTTGTGATTACAGGGACTCTGCATCCTTCCTGTATAGATATGGGCCCATTAGGGGGTGAGAAGGGGTTAAAGTTAGCACTGAACCTATCTGCCAGGATGTTGGCAATATCAGTTGGTGCTATAATTTTTCTGCCGTTGTGTTGTAACTCAGAGCAGATCTGGGTGTTGCCATTGGGATTCCTGACATAGCTATAGAATGCTTTGTGGCTGTCCTTAGAATCAGTGGTGATTTTGTTTTCGTAGCTAGCTTTGAAGGATCTTATAAGGGATCTCAGCTTCTTACTGAACTTGACCAGGTAGCTCCTCTACATATGGGATTTTACTCTCTTTTGCAACAGTTTCTTCCTGTTATTGTAGTGTTTGTTTATGGCAGGGGACAACAAAACTGGCTTCCTTTTTTTGGAGGATAGCATCTTGGTTCTGTTTGAGATAGCGCGATCCATGCACTCATGTAAGTACTTATAGAGTGCATTTGTGTAGGATTCAGCAGTCGTAACTATATTGTCCATTTGCATGGGTGTCATGAAGTTCACCACTTCTGTCTTAAGAAGCATGAAGTTGGCTTTGGAGAAATGTGTTACTGTGGTTTCTTTAATGGGAGGTGAGGGCGGGATGTGAATATCTAGAGTGATTAGCTTATAGTCAGATTTGACCAACGAGGAGTTGACTTCAGGTGTGGAACGCCAGTCACTCATGCTGGTAATGACTAGGTCTAGGATATTGTTGCCTCTGGTGGGGGTGTGGATAAGTTAATCCAGAGCATTGGAATTTATGAATTCCAGAATGCATTGAGCGAAGGAGTTGGTACATGAGTAGTTTTCCCAGTTAATGATGGGGTAGTTGAAATCGCCCATTATTAGGGTGTTTGGTTGAACCCTAATATTTTCCAGTATATCAAGAAAAGAGGAGTGAGAATCCTGGGGCATGTTGGGGGATCTGTAGCAAGCTACAGTTTGGATTGCAGTATTTCCCAGAGTTAGTTGCACTTGGATAACCTCAGATGCATTATGCTGAGCATCTAGCCTGGAGGTGTGAATATCCTTAATGAATATGGACACACCTCCACCTTTGGTGTTCCAGTCCAGGTTAGATGGCCGAAAAGTGTGGTATGAGTTATAGCCTGGTAATGCAGGGGTGCTCTCTGGAGCCTTGAACCAAGTCTCAGTCACTGCACAGATATCGATGCTCTCCATTTTAAGCAGTGCCTTGAGTGAGTGCATTTTGAGATTTAGATTTAGACTTCTAGCATTGAGTAGCATTACCCTCAGTTTTTGCTTGCCTGTTCCTGTTACGGTGGTGAATTTGTCATTTGAACCTTGCCTAAAAAAGGTACTATAGGGGTAGCAAGAGCCTTAGCCAGTATCCGGAATCCCAGGGGCGACAGGTGCAGGCCATTTCTGGCAAAGCATCATGGTCTGTCGACCATGTCATCCCAGGCAGAGAAATACTGGATCCCCTTAGAATGACACCAGAAGCTTAGCCAATTATTGAAGTCAATCATTTTGTACTTGTACTACGGTATCATTCTGGGCGATGGCAGGATGCTACCCAGGGCTACGGTCATACCTTCCTGGGCACTTTTTGTTTAATAAAATCAAACTTCTTCAGATGCAAACATTCAAGGTACAAGTTTCAGTTATATAAAATACCAGGAAGTGCTTGAGCCTGTCAGCTCACATGCTGTGATGACATCAGCAACAATAGTTAACCCTTCCTGTTCTACACACTATGAAAAAATGCTGTTTAAAACTAAAACAATGCTGACAACAATGAACAAGGAAGATTGAAGGTATGGTTTAAAAGTAAAGTATGCTGATAGGTATACTTTAAATAACAAGAACAAATAAACATATGAAATAATAAGGTTACCTATAAGGAATTACTATTACACTGCTGAAATTCCGCACTATAAACTTTTTTTGCAGAGTTCTATCAGAGGGGTCTGTGTAAATGATCTTCACAAGTCGCTGCCCAGTTGCAGTTCTTGGGTAGTTTGGGACTGAAACACAACCGACTACACATGTGCAGGGCAGGGCTGCATTCTAAATGCATTGTGTGTTCGACATTCTTGTGGCACATCACTATGTCTGGCAGTGCTAGGAATCTGTGCAAGGAGAAGTGGAGCTGCTTCACCTTGTAGAGAAACCCTACAGGAGTAAACCATGCTGTCTCTGAATACGAGTGGGTGCAGTGGTTCTGTGTTGATTTAAAATGTATTGCTGCTCTTTCCATGCATGTTTGTTGTATAATTCAATTTCTGGTTAAACTCATGCTAAAGCTGCAATTGATTTTTTTTTTTAAATAAATGAATGACGATTATAGTGTTTCGTGTTTTTTTATTTAATTTCTCTGTCTGTTCAGTTTCACTCTTGACAGCATTCACAAATTAATATTACACCAGCAAGACATTTGGGACAAGCAAGCACAGCTTACCTTTTTTTAGAACAGCTTCTTATTTTTTATTGTGGTTTCAATGCTACTTTATGTCATGGATTAATTTTCAGTATAAGGTTCTACACTTGAATCTGCAAGACCTTGTAGTCTGTCTACAAAGTAAGACACATCTACAACTATAATTAGGGCAGAAATATAATATCCTGTATACTAATCGAAGTAGTGAGATATTGTGTGTTCTGTCTTTCAAAGTGTTATGGCAAGAATTTTCTTTTCCAAGTAATTTTTCAGGGGACCATTTTTATCAACAAAATAAAAGGCAAATCTAACACTTTTGCAGTAAAGACTAAACAATCTGGTGTTGCACAGGGTAAGAAGGTGTTATGTATCTTCCAAGACTTTGCTGCTTCCATTTGTTTCAGAAAGTGTAACAACACATTTTAAGGATAAGCCTGCCATGTACATGACTGGATAGGAGTTCTCGTTACTTTAAAATTGCTTAATGCTGGAGAGGATGGCTATAAGATAGAATGTGGTGGCCTTCGGGTTTTATGTGCCAACACAATGCACCAAAATCATTTGAGCTAGCAACTGGCAAATGTGTTAATGATTGAAACCAATCAGCATAGGAAGCAAAGATAAAAAAGACTAGCTTGGTAATTGGGTGGCCCACTTGACAGAAGTATCCCTTTTTTATGGTGACCCAAAAGCATTGTCTGAACAAGAGAATTGCTCAGAGTCACACAGTAAGTAAATACAGGTTGACTAATCAAACCCTGTACCCTATACTACAGGATGCATTATGTTAACAGAGAAGGGAATTGTATAATCTATCATCGCTTAAAGCACATTAAAAAAGGAAATACATTTGCAATGTTAAGTGTTGAAACAAGTCTGCAGATATGTGTATGATATGTTGTACTCTGTGCTGATACAAGATTAATATTATTTATAAGCATTTTTAATCATATATTGTACTAGCCAGCATTTTTGTTGTTCTGTTAGCCTTCCAGTGTATTTTGACAAAACATTGTTTTTGTTTCCATCTAAATTAATCAGGTATTATACAATGTCTTGAAAATAAGTAAGCTATTAAAAATAAGAAAGGTTTCTATGTAACTTATCATTCTAGGGAATAGATACTTACTTGTCTTTAAAAAATATAATCTCCCCACGTAATGTAGTAATAGCATCAAAGACGATATTAGGATCACAAGTCTCTGGTGTGGATGGTCCAGTCGGTTGGACAGGGTTAGTAGAGCGACCTGTGTTATAGAAATTATAACACCCAATTAAATACATTTCACAACAAGTCTGGAAATAAGTTATAATTTTTAGTAAATTATGAATACAAAATAAGTCAATAAAATATCTGACAGCCAAAGGATGACTATAGCAAGCGGTTATTGGCTTGATGCAGCTGATTTGTCCGTTTAGCCAACAAATCAACTGTTGTCTGAGTTTGAAAAATGTAAGACATTCCATTACCCATCTTGTTTTCACTTATTAGCAGTTTTAAGATCCTTATTTTTACTGTCTATTGAAGATGTTGCCACTTTCTTTTCTGAAACATGATTTAGAAGCTAGAATGGAGATGCCCGCTAAAATGAAAATTATAAATATAGCGTGTCTCTAATCAATACTTTGTGTAATGCTACATTGCATTAAGAGGTGATGGAACAACAGTATCTCTCATTTTATTTATAGGGTACAACAGGTAGTGCTGTCACCTGACAGTAGGAGGCTCCTTGGTTCAATTCTCAGCCAGGGTGCCTTCTATGCAGAGTCTGCATGTCATCCCTGTGTTTACATGAGTTTTCTCCAGGTGGCTTGGTTTCCTCCCACATCCCAAAGACTTGTAGTAGGTGGATTGGAAGCTCTAATCTGGCTATAGGTATGACTGTACATGAATATGTGTGGTACAGGAGAACATCCATGGCAGGGTTGGCCACTGGCAGTTTAAAGACAGGCTATAGATTATGTCACTGTTGAAGAGACACCCTGACCCCATGTGAAAAGAAATGAGAAACAGGTTGTGGATGGATGGATTATACTTACATCACATATGCTTTATGCATCTGTATACCTGGCATGCACTAAATGCAATTAGTGATTGTGACCAGTACTTTTTACGCTCTAAAACAGTTGCTTTTCACATATCAGTTGATACCTCTGGTTAAGACAGGGCAACCAGCATGCTACAAATCTTCATCAACCACCTAACCATTGCAGCAGATTTATGTGAGTACATAATGTGCTCAAGGGCTTTCCTTGTTTACTTTGGCTAGGCACTTGCTACTGCTTTACTAAATAGATAAGGAATCAACACTGCATTTCTTCCAGTATCAAACACTGACTGTTTTCTAAACCATTTTCTTTCTACAATTATAACTTTAGTGTGTATCTCACTATTCTAACATGTATGGCCCAGCTTCAGAAATAACTGTTACTAAACTTATGTTAAAAATAAGATTTTTAAATTCAGTATATGATATTTTTTGCCTACAACCATCTTGATCTGTATCACTACTATACTGCACTTATAGCACAAACTTTCTCACTGTAGCATAAAACATTGCACACAGAATGTTTAATCTATAGCTAAATCTGTATTTATCTGTTTCTATATCTGTATTGCTATCTGTATATCTCTGTTTATATCCACAAGCCAGTTGTTTTTCTGTAGTTTTATGTATCAGATTGCCTCTCTGTGACTCTGTCTGCTTAAAGTGTAAACATGCAATTGTATTATCCCACAAGGGATTCACACAGGCCATTAAAATATTTTGAATTCTATAGATTTTTTCTTCAGGTTACTGTGCAGCATAACATATCTGCATTTCAGACAGGAATGCGACTGACAGCTTTTAAAATGAAGTCACTAGTTTAAGACAGTGCCTGAGTACATTGTAGGCTTTTGTATTTGGATAACTTTTGTTCCATGTCTTCCCCACAGAATTACATTGCAGTGATGAAACGTCATGATTATGCTGTAAAATCAGGAAAAGACAACTAGTTAAGCCCTTCTGTAGCACGAGACCCAGTCATAGCAATTACATGCCCCCAAAGCATTTTTCAAATACTTTTTTTAAATTATGTAATTATATTTTATGCCTTTAATAATCAATTTTAGATTATTTTCAAGAGATTTTTGAAGAATGTTTATCTAGTAAACAGAATACAAAAAACACTTTGCAGCTATTTAAGAATGCATGCTTTGTGTTAAGTTCATTACATGTTGTTAATTTAGTTAGGTGCATATTGTCAATACTTCAGCGTTTTGAGGATTCTCTTAAGCATGCAGATGTGAAGGTAGTAAGCATTTTATTTTTGAGATAGAAATAAGTAAAATATGCATGACAGAATGACAGATTGTTTTGATTATAGTGTTTACTTCATTGAGCTTATTTTTTTTCAGGAATGGTTCCAGTGTTACAAAATATATGTGATACTGGCAGATTTATTTATTGTTTTTGTCAGCATGGCAATCCCACCCTCACTAAGGCCTTTTTACCTAAAAGATATGTGGTATCATGATAACTTCCACTATGAGTCATCAAATGATGACTCCCTACAAAAGCAATTCCCTGAACACAGCTTACAGAAAATCAACCTAGTGAAAAGATTAAGTGTTTTGTGCAGGGGGGAAATGCCCTTACATCCTCATTGGAGGGGTGGGGGGCAAGATTATGCCCCCCTAAAACTTATATATATATATATATATCAGCTCAATGGCTGTACAAGTTCAAAGACAGGAGAAATCCCCTAAAAGAAAAAAAAAATAAAATTTCTGAAAAAGAATTTTGCTTTGTCTTTCAGTTGGTGCAGAGGTTAAGGTTATTAGCTTTAGTTCCTGTGGTGCAGGGTATGATTCAAAAAGCCTTTATTTGCTTATTGTGTGACCTTGAACAAAGTCACTTAACCAAACATTGCTGCCAGTTTTCCCATGAAGAGGGACTATGTGTCCAATCTGCCTACCTAATTAACAAACAGGTATTATTTTTTTTCACACGGAATAAAACATGTTTAATCTATTTACTGTATATAATTTTAATTTCAGTATTTTGTATTCACTCAACTATAATATGTGCTCACCTTTGTATATTCTGGGTAATATGTATAATATGTCTGTACAACTGCGTATATGCTGCATCATTGCTATATATTCTGTTCACCATTTTATATTCTGTTGTACTTTATCCATATCTTTTTATACTTTATGGTTTTGTTATTGCATTTTTTACATGTTTTTCTAGCATAAAATAGAAAACGGCCAACAGGGATCAACACTCTACCTCAATCAGCAAATATAAATAAAATAAAATAAAAATGTTTTAGCTGCATGTTGTAATATTATCACTTCAAACTGTATTATCTCACAAATAAATAAATGCTACAAATTTAATCAAGAAAGACTGTGAAAATAAAACCTCTCACCATATAGGCTTTGAATTCCATTAATATCATCTTGAGGAAGACGGAAATGATTTGGGTTCACAAATGAGTAAGTTGGATACATTAAAGCACCTGGATCATTGGAGTGGCCCAGTCCCAATGCATGACCAAACTCATGAGCTGCTACAAGAAACAGGTTGTATCCTGAAAGGCAACAACAAGCAACATTAATGAAACGTCATATGCAGTATTTGTTTGTGCATTCATATGCAGGCACACAGATGTATATGTGTATATCTATATAAATAGACAGACAGATGGCTGTAAGGAAAGACAAGACAGACATCCGTGGGTGCATTAATATAAAATAAATATATACATACACACAAGAACACATATGTGTGCATGAATTTGTATGCATATAAGACACAATATAAAATAAATATATACATACACACAAGCACACACATATGTGTACATGATTTTGTACGCATACAAGACACAATAATATAAAATAAATATATATGTATATATATACACACACACACACACACACAAGTACACACGTGTGAATGAATTTATATGTGTATAAGACACAATCTATCAGTATTAATAGGAATTATCAGTATGTAATGGGACATGTTGTACAAGATAATACAGATAATACAGTACATGTTGTTCCTATCATAACACAAAATTCTAATTTAAAATTTTAAAAGCAGTTAACCATTGTTTCCGACTCCTGCCTAGGACTTTTACCTCTCATGTTCTTTTTGTTTCATTAGGGTAGGAGTGCATCCTCAAAAGTTAAGTCTATAGCAAAAGTCCACATTTTAGCAGGTACCAAAATAATGCAAGGCCTTGGTCTGAAAGATTGTCATATATAAATTAATTTAAATATATTTATGGGGTTTCTTTCTGTTATTTTTAAAATATAAAACTGAAAATTCTGAAGAAGCTCAATTTTGACATCTCATTCTGGCATACATTTATAACCAAGAAAGTACCAGGTGTGGTACAGGTTATAGCACTAGTAGCCTTAAAGATGTCACTTAGTCCTTTGACAGACATTCATAAACATATTTTCAACCCCATGCTGATCCTTTTACATGCCAGGTAGCATTCACTTTGCATTCTGTAAAGATCATCCTTACACACTTATATATTCCTGTGTTGCTGTTTACCAGACACCCCACTGTTCATTTGCTGCCCCCCCACCCATTTATAACTTCCTTGTTAAGTGCTTGCTTGCTTGCTTACTTATCTATCTATCTATCTATCTATCTATCTATCTATCTATCTATATGTTTGCTAATTGCATAAGTGGGATGACTTGAAGAACCCTTTTCATCCATGAACCAGTCCAAAGGCATATCAGCTGAAAGCTAAGATACAACAGACTGCCACCCTCAGCTGTCATGGAAGGAATGCAGCACTCTTAAAAAATTCTACTGTCTCTTTAAAAAAATCTAATTTTCTGTTATTTTTAAGATATTTATACAAAATAAAGAACTTATTTACCTTGATGGCCCTTAGACCAAGTTTCATCCTCATCAAAGTGAGCATCTCCACCAATTCCTTGTCCAGGAGCAAAAGCGTGGGCTAGTGTCCTATGAGGTCCATCAAAAGGATAGTAGTCACCATGCTCTGAAATCAAAATGACAGCATTCATTATAATTCTGAATAAGATGTATTTCATGACAAACAGCAAAATTAGTTGTGTTTTATATCTACCTCTTCTGCCAAACAAAATCATAATGTCAGCTGTGGCTCTATAAATCCTTTTAAACATCAGTGGGCTGACATCACTCCAGACCTGAAAAGCCTTTGCAATGGCATGATCCACATCAGCAGCTGCCATATCAGGAGTATAGTTTTCAATTCTAGAAATAGTATAAACATTTAGTTATTAAGAATATAGTGAATTAACATATTACATATTATCTGAAGAACTGTAATTGGAATTACCTGTATGTTATTTCTTTCTTATTCCATTTTGGCTGACCAGGGAATGTGCTGTAATCACCAACATCAGGAACTCCACAGCGCGGTGCTTTCATTACTTCTAAGGTTTTAGAATCTAATTTACCAGTTACATTCAGACCAAAAAATATCTGCATCTCACGGAGTTTTTCCACTAATGGATTCAGTGCAGACTTTCTAGAAAGTGGAACATCCATCTTGAGATTATAGAAATGCTTGAGGTAGTCCTGTAAAAGGAAATTTACAGGTCTTGAAATGCATGTTAGGAGACTTTATAACCAAGCATATATGATGAATATGTAAAAAGTAACTGATATTAATTATCATTCCATCACATATTATTAACATGATTTTAGCAAAATATTTTCTTTATATCCAGCAAAAGTAAACAATCTTGCAAATACAGACATGCTCCTCGTCTCTCCCTCCTAAAAAAATTACAGTTATGGTTCCAGGTCTATTTCATATTATTCAGAATGAAATGTAGGAGTGAATAAATACCAGCTTAAAAAAGCAAGTAATTTGCAATTTAAATCAGTACATAATAAATGCATCTCTTTATTGTGATATTTCTCTCAAATTAAAATGCTGTGATTGATAAATGTAAACAATTGAATCTGATATTCAGAAAACTAAACTCTGCCAGGAATGAGTTGTTTTACCGTTAAAGTGTATGAGGTGCTCTTCGAGGTTTATGGGAAAGTTTTCTAACAAGCTTCAGACTGAACCAGTCAAGTATCTGCATTGTAAACCAAACAGTAATCTGTTTTTCTGCATTCAGACAGTATGGTTTTAGATCAGGGCAGGGGAATTTGCAGGTGATAGCATAAGAGACTTCTGTTTAGAGCATGTCTGCACTGTTATCATGCATATATCAAGAGTTCAAAATGCTTCTTACTGCATGAAGCTTTTTACAGAGTCTGTGACTTATTTTTAAGTCATTCCTTGCAGTATATAAACTGTTTAATAATGTACATCATAATAGCCAAGAAATCTGCACTATTAAAGTATTATTCTGAGAAACAAATTATACACCATCTTAGGTTTGCTATTATTTTTCACTGTCATCACCACTGTAGTTTTAATGGTTACCTGTGCAAACTGCATACTGTTTTCATCCTTTCCTGTTTCACGCGGCAATGGGACTGCAAAAGCAAAGGCTATGCCTAACAACAGCAACAGTAGATGGACTCCCATTATGTTACCTACAGTATAAAGTTTACAGTTCTCAGCCTATATCTGTTTTTCAGAGGCTGTTTGCTCTTTATATACAGATCTGACTTGCATTGCCTTGTCAGACTTGCGATGATTCATTAATAACATCCCCCAATCATGAAATGTGAGAAACAGACAAAACAACACCTTAGAGAGGAAATGACCTAGCACAATACAGTTTAAAATTCCCTAAATTTCACAATACGTTGAAGAAATTAATAGAAGTCCTAGAAAATGTTGTAATTATTTAATGATGGCAATAATCTGTCCAAATAAGTACATTATTTTAACAAGGTGAGAGGCCATTTAAATAAATAACATTTTATAATGTACCTTATTATTCATTAGAAATAAAATAATAATACATAGGTACTTGATAATGCTAGATTATTTGATTTTTGGCCATTCAGAATCGTATTCATTTGCATAAAACACTTCACTTTATCATACCTGAATATAGAAATGAATAGCTGTCCTTATGCGTCCTTTTTTTTTTTTTTTGTATAATTACTGTAATGTAATAAAGGCCAGTAACCTGCATGATTTAATCACAGCTAGCAATGTCCTGCAGACACCAGAAGGTGCTAATCAAAATTACATTTTCTGTGCTTGTCTATCATACTAACGACTGTCACTAGCTTACCATGTCCGAAAGCTGAATTAAAAAAAAATAATAATGCAGCGCAGTATGCCAGTTCTCGGAGATTACCCCCCCAATAAGTCACAAAGCGTGAAGAGGTAACCATTAACTTATTTGCTGAACAGTTGCACTGTGATTAATAAGTACATGTCAGTAAAATTCAAGTATGTGAAACATTATGAAGACCATGTCCAGCTATGTGCTATGTTGATACATTTTGATTAATAAAACTGCATTTTGTTCTTAATTTCACGGTATTGCAGACTATTTAGAACATACAATATAAGGAGGCTAGAAAGGAAAATAAAAATAACTTGGTGTAACAGTATGAGTCATGCTAATTATATATTTTGCATCAGTGATATGTGTCAGTTTTTAAGATAGAAATATTTATTAGAAACACTTTGGTCTAGGGCATGAAGTATTTGCCACCTGTAGTGTCCATTTGTCTCCTGACTATTCAGGAAAGAATGATTTAGATCAGGTATAATTCTATACTTTTGAAAAAGGATAAGGAACTTGATTCCCATTGGTATCTTCTTCCATAGATAATCGGCAAATGATTACGCCGTTAGTGCTTTCACTCATTTGTTACAAGATAAGTGCTATCAACAAATGCACATGGAAAAAAATGTGTGTGCTTGAATAGCCTGGCATGTAATGTGCGGTACATTACACTATAGGATGACTGCATGAAACACTAATAGAGCATCTTTTTTTTTTCCTGATACAAACTCAAAGATTTAAAAGTTAGTTCCTCAAACTCTCTTCATGTTATCTCATTTTGCAGGATTTCTTTTGATATCTCCTTTTAAAACGTGTCTGTTTTTTTTTTCAAAGTCCAGTAGTAGAGCCCCTACTATCTGACCAGTGGACTACTCTGTGTGATAATTACACATGAGAATAATGTCTTTCTTAAATTCTGTTTAGTTTTATAACTCACAGGGTGAAATGAACAAGAAAGACATTTCAACCATAACATAGATGTAAGTAGGCAACACAGTAGTAGGGACACAAACAAATTATTCACTAACCAAAAAATCCAGTCTATAACATGAAGTGCAGATGAAGAATACTGATTCAGGTCAGGCATAAACAGTAGCTTTATTAAAAGTATAAGTGTTTTCACAGTATCAAACACACTGCTTCATCAGATAATAGAACAAGTAAAACATTGTGTTTAAATGCACACCTATACTTAAACAACTAGCCAGTCAAAAATACCTGCACTTAAAACATTCACACTATTAAAGTACTAGTTCCACTGAAATTGCTATACTATATTCTAGACAAAGAGCAACTAACCTGCAGCTAAAACATTAACATTGTCAAGGAGCTGATACCACAAAAACTATTATTAACTTCTTCTTTCGGCTTTTTCCCAGTTAGGGGTCGCCACTGCGGAACCCCGGTCCGCTAATGATTGGCAGTAGATTTTTACGGTGCCAAGGTGTCAGCCCGATACCCAACCTTCAACGAAGGCATGCCCATTCACGCATGTTTTTCAAATGCCACTCGACCACGGGAAGGACATGCAGACTCCACATAGAAGGCGCTCCAGCCGAGAATCGAACGGGAGAACCTATTGCTGTGAGGCGACAATGCTACCACTGCACCACCGTGGCTTCAAAAACTAATATAAAAATACATCAAGACATGCATAATAAAATACATATACAACAAAAACATAATTTTTGGTCCCTAATAAAACTCATTACAAATCATACATTTTTCAATGGTCTGTTTACATGTTTGTATAACCTACATTTAAAAACTATGTTTATTAATAAGAATTATTTAACTATTTCCTATAGCCCCTAGCTTTCAAAAAAGTCCATATAGGGACTTTATCATTGAGACCATGTCCTGTATCAGCACGCATGCAAATAGTCCATCTTGTTTCTGATGAATCAGTCCTGTTCATAAAGTCACCTCCTCTGAGGGTTGCTAACAGTCTCTCTACCACTAAAAACATAAATTTATGTGAAGAGTCATGTTGTTCACCATGCTTAGCTAGGATGCTAATATTGTTGGTATTGTTAATGTTACTCAAATGTTCACTAATTCTATCCCCGAGTCTTCTGTCAGATTTTCCAATATAGAATGACTGACATTTCAAGCAGTAAGTTAAAGACACAACATGGCAAGTGTTTCAGTTAGCATATACATTAAATTTAAACCGTTTCCCTGTATCAAGATGTACAAATAAATTAGTGGTATCAATATAGTTGATACATTGGTTAGAAGAAAACATACTAACTTTACTAGCTATCTTTATCTTTGAAGGGTGCTTAGGGTAGCATAACATTCTACACAGGTTCCTTTTATTTTTGAACACAAAGTTTGGATGCTCATCCACAATTTCCTTGAACTTAGGATCAGATGTCAATATGTGCCAATTTTTTTTGTATATTTCAGTAACCTGTTTAACATCACTGGAATAAAAGACTGATATCCTTAAACTATTAGTTTTCATGGCTCATGCCAGGTGTTCACTCTTGCCTATATCCATGTGTAAAGAGTAATACGATCTAGCATATGTGAACATAAGTCCATTAACATGGTCTAAAGTTGTCTCTTCTTGACTATCATTGTATGCCCTTTCTATAAATCTATGTTTTAAGTCATCCAACTCTTGTAAAACTTTCTCAGCACTTACATTAAGGCAAGGAATTCTCATACCTTGTCCTTTAATCACCTTAGTAAAAATATGCCTGTGGTGCATACTATCTATGAAAAAGTGTGTTACCATGGCATTCCTTCCTATGCACCTCAATAGTAACTTTACCATTACTAGACTTAATGACCTTAATGTCAAGGAAATTGATTTCACAAAAGGAGGTTGTCACTGTAAACCTCAGGAAAGATGTACTAGAATTAATGTATGCAAAAAACATATTAAAATCAACCTAGTCACTGCTCCAGGTAATAAACAAATCATCACAAAACATCTGTAAAAAATAATATGTTATGTACATACATATACATACATACATACAAATATTTCAAGCATGGGCAATAATGCCATTCTAGCTTGCCAATATACCAAAACACTTGTTCCCATAATAAGTGCCCAGGCTGTTCTTAAAAATATCTAAACTAGTACTTGCTTTAGTGTAATTAGGTACTCTGTTCCATGCATTGGTTACTCTATCATAGAACTATTTAGTGCACTTCTCATTCCTATAGAAACTTCTACATAGGTTGTCTGATGATTCTCTGGTACTTTTTGATAACCCCAAACATTCCTAGAGGTAGTTGTCCCTAAATGTCCTATATATCTGAATAACATCTCCTCTTAGGTACCTGTAAGAGATACTGTACAAGTTCAGATATTTTAGTCTTTCATAATAACTTACATTTTCACATCCATGGATGCCCTTGGTATATTTCTGCCATACTCTTTCCGGTTTACTCATCCTTGTTTTCTTATAAGGTTTCCATATTGTTATTCCATACTCAAGTTTGAGTCTAATGTAACTAACAAACAAAGACTTCATTATTTTTGATTTTTTAGACTTTATAAATCTTTTTATGCAACCAATTGTGTTGACATGATTAGAAAAACTCAAAGCTGAATCTACTTGTATACCCAAGTCCTTATATGAGTCTACAGTTTCAATCACTGTGCCCTGTATTAAATACTCACCTTTCAATTTATGTCTCCCAAATCTCATATGCTTAGTTTTTTACGCATTTATCAGCATATTATTCTCCTGTGCCCAATTGGTCAGTTTAGTCAAGTTATTTTGCAGACATGCCTAATCTTTAACACATGTAATCAGTTTACCCAATTTCAGGTCATCTGCATATAAATTGCATATAGATTGCAGAACATCTCAGATGAAAAAAACTTAGATCTGAAAGACACAATCTAAACAAGTAAGGGCCTAGGACAGAGCCCTGTGGGACACCCTGACTGTAACCAAGGATTTCACCTGTCCAGTTGCTGTATAATACTTGCAATGTCCTATTTGTAAGCCATGCAGCTATCCATCTTATCAAGAGTCCATCAATACCTATTTGTACTAATTTATTGATCAGTGTTTTGTGTATGACCCTGTCAAATGCTGAAGTTAAATCTATATAAATTATATCACAGCACAATTTTTCATTCATAGCTGTTATTAAATGTTATAGAACATCATGTTACAGGTGGTAATATATCTGTTTCTGACATATGCATGCTGATATATGGTTTCAAGTCCTAACCTATCCATTTCTGGCAATAACTTATCCAATATTACTTTCTCCATTATTTTTCCACAACATGAAAGTAGACTTAGGGGTCTATATGACTCTGGGTTTGTCCTACTCCCCTTTTCCTTAAAGACAGGTTTAATAAGTGCATGTCTCCAATCTTGAGGAATTTCCCCATATTTATATGACCTAGTGAATAATACATATAATGGTACTGTAAGTTCTTGCTGAAGTGTTCTCAGGTCATTGTTACTAATTCCGTCTCCTCCCAGTGCTTTGTTTGAATCCAGTCTGTGCAGTTCTTTTTCAATATAATCTAATTTGATTCCAGTATCTAGAGTTAACTGGATGTCACTCAGACAACTTATAACCACTTTTGTGGAGCCAAACTGTTTTGCATAAGATTTTGTAAATATATCTATAATCTGTTGTGTCTGAGAATAAATTTTAGAATCTGCACACAGTTTATCAATTTGTGTGTCTTTACTCCTTCCACAGATTATGTATCTATAATAAGGTTTCCTATTATGCTCAATATCTTTATATACATTTTCTTCAAAGTTTTCTTGATCTTGTCTCACACTATGCTTAATCTGTTTGTCCAGCTTGTTTATTTCAGTTTTCAAAGCTGTAGTTCGACTTCTCTTCCATTTCTTATATTTTTTGTCTCTCACCTTAATCAGATATATTGTTCTTATGGAAATATATCCCCCTGATGTTGTATGTCTAGATCCTGATGTTAAACTTTTTTTTGATTTTTTGCACTCATACAATTTCTTTTTCAAAACTTTTCATATTTCATCTGCAATTTAGTTTTACAAAGTGACTGTTTTGCTTACATATAATCTGTGCATTGCCTTAGATTTCAGTTTGGCAGAATTATCTAGCAACAAATTAACCTTTATAACCCCATGATCACTGCACATCAATGGTGATAAAACTTGACAAAACAAAACAAAAAAGTGAGTAAGAAGGTGCACCATGCGCTGTATGATGGTATCAATGAAGCAGAAATAGTCTCATATGATAAAATCCAAAGTTTAACAAAAAACAAAACTGGTAGAGAGTTAAGCTTTCCACGTTTATCTAAGCGTTTCTTCAGACTTAAAATGCAGTCAAAATCCTCCTCAAACAGCAATTAATTAATTAAAAAGCTATGATGAATTAGCATGGACAGCAAAATGAAATGAAGCAAGAGATACAGAAATGACATATCAAAAAGTATCATGTTCTTAGTGTATATATAAAAAAACAATAAATAAATTCATATGGTGGATATATCAAAGCTAAAAACAACTAAAAAAACTGTTGAGAAACTAAATGATTGAGTGGTGTGGTGGCAAGAACGGCTTGAGTGCTATCCTATCATTCAAGCATATTTATGGCCTTGTAGCTTAAGTATCCATTTAGCCTCCCTTTCCTCAGTTAAAGTTCTGTGACTAGTTCTAACACCTGAAATTTGAATTTATGTGAATCACCTTTATCTAATACATGTTTAGCTGGCATTGATAATATTGCCCTTGCTAATTAGCGTAAACGTGTTCGAAAACACATGGCATGACTGACAACATAAAACAACAGACTGTTGGTGGAGGGACAATCAGCAAACTGCTTTGAATTATAGTAACGTGTGTCACCGGATGTGTAAAGCAATCCGTTTGAAGAACATGAATGCATTGCTTGCATGAATGGCATATGGGTGCCCTACCTTCTTTGTGGATCTTTCACATGTCTTGTTCTTGTCATAACATAACAATCTGTTCAGTGATGACATGTTTCTATAAGCTATTCTAGGTCTGTCTCAATTAAGCTCTTAATTTTGTCATCTAACATCAAAATCCTCCAGTTTTATTTAACACATCCACAACATGATCGTTCCTATTAGTATAGGGAAGGACTATTCTATTAACAGAGGGAGTCTCAACGAACCTACTTTATCGGTCTCAAGGAAGGGTCGGTTGCATTCTTGTGGATTTTTGGTAAACCCCTGAAAGAAGGTACTAGGGGTTTATCCACTAAAAAATAGCGGTATAAGTCATTGTCCTTGAGACCGATCGTATCGAGTCGTGGATGGTTAACTGAACCATTGTCGATTTATGTAGACAAATTATTAAAACCTGTAGTAGCTGAGATAAGCTACATCTTGAAAGACACCTCACACTTCTTGGAATCTTAAGCTGGAGACATCTTGGTCACCTTAGATGTGAAATCTCTTTCACATCTATACCAAATGATGTCGCATCGAGTATATCAGGGAACTATTGGTCCAAGAAATACACCTAATAATATTACTGTGAGATGTTTAGCTCTACTTGAAATCATACTTGAGAATAATGTCCTATGTTATGATGATAGGTATATTTACAAATAAAAAGAGTGGCCATGGGCACACCATGTGCCAATGCCTATGCCAACTTGGTATTGGCACAATGGGAGGCTCGATATGTCTTAGACGCAGGCCTTGAACATAACATCCATCTAAAATACTACAATAGATTTGTGGACGATGTTATTTTATTATGGGGTGGTGATGTTGAACAACTGCTATCTTTTGTCAGCTACTTAAATAAGACAACAAGCTTTTTGAGCTTTGAATGCCAATATTCATTTGATGTGATTGAGTTTTTAGATGTCAAAATAACCAAGGGAACATTAGGTTTTGACACAGAATTGTTTAGAAAACAGTGTTGGAGAAACAACTTATTGCATCGTACTAGCATGCATCCGAAACATGTCCATCGTAATATAGTCAAAAATCAAGTGACCAGGGTTTCTAAATTAACCACACAGAGCAATACCTATGACTACCATAAAACTGAGTTAGCCAAGAACTTCATTAGCAGAGGATATGATCGTAGCATGTATTGGATGACATCTCTATGGGTGATGTGTACAGGGACACGGTTGGTGCCCCAATTTTGAACAAAGTAGGTTCGAGACTCCACGCTCATTAGTACCAACGCCCTCTGTTAATAGAATAGTCCTTCCCTATACTAATAGGAACGATCATGTTGTGGATGTGTTAAATAAAAACTGGAGGATTTTGATGTTAGATGACAAAATAAGAGCTTAATTGAAGACAGACCTAGAATAGTTTATAGAAACATGTCATCACTGAACAGATTGTTATGTTATGACAAGAACAAGACATGTGAAAGATCATCCATGCCATTCATGCAAGCAATGCATTCAACTATAAATTCAAGCAGTTTGCTGATTGTCGCCCACCAACAACTTAGTCTATGTTGTTACATGTCAGTCATGCCATGTGTTTTAGCAAGGGCAATATTATCAATGCCCTAGCTAAACATGTATTAGATAAAGGTGATTCACATAAATTCAAATTTCAGGTGTTAGAACTAGTCACAAAACTAGCAGGTTAGGTGACATGAGAACTTTAACTGAGGAAAGGGAGGCTAAATGGATAGCTATGGTAGCACAAAATATGGCTTGAATGATAGGATATCATTAGTTTCTCAACAGTTTTATTAGTTGTTTTAAACTTTGATATCCACCATATGAATGCATTATGATATGTCATTTCTGTATCTCTTGCTTCATTTCATTTTGCTGTCCATGCTAATTCATCATAGCTTTTTTAATTAATTAATTGCTGTTTGAGGATGTGATGTATTTAAAGGATTTTATCATATGAGACTATTTCTGCTTCATTGATACCATCAGTATAGTTTTTTCCTGTTTTGAAGGTGCTCTACTTGGTAGGAGTCGTTTATTTTGTGATAAAACTTGACTTAAAGTTACAGTAATTTCTTTGGGAACACAAACAATGTATAGTTTGTTCTGTCCCCTGGTAGTTTTTTTTTACAATCTGAAGCAATTGTTGTTCCTGAATATACACTGTGAATAACTTTCTTACTAATGTTGTTGAATCAATATTATTCTAGTCTGTTTCCCTCCTGTGTTTCATGCAAGAAATGTATGAACTCCTCTAGGTCATCTGCATGGAACTTTAGCAGTCTATACACTCCAACAATTGTTATATGTTCCAGGGCTGTATTTATTGTCACAGTTACACAGTCTATAGTAATGGAATTATGAACATGTAATAATTACAGGTCTCATAGCAATCTTTAATCCTTATCATAACACCTCCACCTGATTTTTTTGTTAGAATATCTGTTACAGTAAAACATTTATACCCTAACAGAACTGATTTCAAGTTATTGTTCATTAACCATGTTTCACAAACAATAACAACATCAATCTTGTGAGAACGTAGCAAATTTTCCAATAAAAAAAAACTATTATTAATGCTCCTAGCATTAACAACCATCAGAGATGCATCAAATTTTGCTGTCTGTGAACTATTAAATTTTCGACCTGGCAAAAATCCTGCATAGTGTTTGTCAAAATACTGTAAGATATCTCCTGCAAAAATTCTCTTCCCTGATCTTGACAAATGCTTACCATCCAGTCTGAACACAGATGTGCCCAAAACTAGGCTTGGATGCTCTACACATTTCCATTTTTTAAAACAGTCCACTTTTTCCATGTATGTATTTACCCCCAAAAATCTTTTAATTCACAGTGACCTGATAGGTGATTTGTGAAAAATACGTCCTAACACCAGCACAAGCTATAGTATCTAAGAGGGCTGTCAGTTCCCTACTAACAATCAGAGAATCCTTGCGGGTAACATTATTTGTACCAACATGAATAAAAACAGATCCATACTTCCTTACATTAAAGCATTCCAAGGCTTGTCTCACATTTTCTATTCTTGCTCCTGACAAACATAACACTACTCAAAGTTCATTACCTTCTCTAAAAATATAAGTATCAGTTCCTCTAATAACAGAATCTCCAATTACAAGAATATCTTTGCTGGCCATCTCTGAAGAATCTTCAGCTTCTAATACAGTAATATCTGCTCTATCAATTGTTACGAAGAATAGATCTTCATCACTATTTGTCTTTCTAATCCCACTGTTTTCATGGTGCATTAAATTCTCATCCAGCTGGCATTGTAAATCCACAGCTTGAGCCATGTAGTCAACATCTTTCTCTTCTTACAGTGATGTTCTTCAATCCTTTCACATTCAGTTTTGATTTCTTCCATTTCACCTGCCCCTTGCCTCTTTTTTTTCTACCTTTGCCACTGGAAAAAATGATGCCTTTTTCTATAGACTGAAGGTTTTATTATATAAAAATATCATCATTCCTTGTAACCTGTGTGTTACATAAAGCAGTGTCCTTTTTACTATGTATTCTCTTTCCTTTATGGTCATTAAGAAGCTTCTTTTTCTTCCTTGTTATTTGTTGTGAACTTTTTCCTTTCTTAATTTTTTTTATTTCCTTCAAAACAAACTGGATCCTCAGACTGCTGAATACTTGCATCCAGGATTCCAAAGTTGTCAGGGGAATCATTTTGTTTCATAGGGGTTGAATGATCTTTGCAGAAAATAGATGCATCATTTCCTAAATGTGTTCTACTTGTTCTAGGTCTAACATTATTTAGTCCATTAGTCCAGTCATTAATATATGAAACAACAGTTCTCCAAGCCACGTCAATTGCACAAGTGCAAGCATCATCATTAAGTCTAGACTTACTTCTAACAATGGTAAGCAAATCATCCAACTTTTGACGTGAGGAACACAGATCACCAGTATTATCAGGTGTTACCTTTGAATATGCATAGCATTTATTACACTGTACAAGATATTTGTGCATTAGCAAAGCGTTAATTGCATACTGATTTAAAGAATCCATATTCAGCTTCAAATGAATAAAATATTGCAAAAGAAAATAATAATCAAAATCAGTATCCACAGAATTCAAAGAGAACTTAAATCAACTTCTATGACAAAAATCACATCAGCAATATATAACTAAATAATAAAGTACAGTAAAGTTGTTCTGACCATACAAGTTCTACAAGCCAGGCAATAGTTGTGATTCCTTTATGTCGAGCAGTAGCTTCTGCTCACTATCGCACGCAGACACACTTCTTTTTAACAGTAAAGCTAAATAAATCACAAACCAAGATAGGATTGTTTAGATATGCTCAGGATTTTCTGCTCTGCAGTCTGTTGAAATATATAGCTGTCTAGGTCCCTTGGGGTGGCTAAAGCTTGCCTGTCTAAAACCTATGCCTTTCTAACAACCAACAGTGAAATTAAAGGTGAAACAACAAAATATGAATCAAAGTAAATCTTGTTAACAAGCAGTCCCTTCCTGCCTGCAAATAATGAAAAACAGTTATAACAATTACAATATAAATTCAAATAAAACTTCTCTTACCAGTCAACTCCCCAGTAAATCACAAACCAAGTAAGGATTATTTAGATATGCTCAGGATTTTCCACGCTGCAGTCCATGTAAATTTAGAGCTGTCTAGGCCCCTTGGGGTGGCTAGAGCTTGCCTGTATAAAACCTATGCCTTTCTAACAACCAACTGTGAAATTAAAGGTAAAACAACAAAATATGAATCAAAGTAAATCTTGTTAACATGGAACATGGAATGTTGATTCCATTCAGATTGTAATATTACTTTTTGTTCCCATTTGACCATGATCATATTTGCATAGCTGTTAGCACTGGATGTGCCCTTAGCAACTCCATCTAAATGGTGGTATATATTATTCTCGAAGATAAAAGATTATTTTCAAGAACCAGTTCCAAAACTTGGTTGGTAGGCACTATGGTTAGCCAAATATTTATGCAACATAAGAATTCCAGCTTGATTAGGTATTTTAGTAAAGAGTGACTGCACATCCAGTGTAACAAGCATATAAATACTACAGTCATGTTCATTCAACTGTGCATATAATTCCATCAAAAAATGTTTAGAGTCCTTTAATACAAAAGCATTCAGGTGTAATGCAGTTCTAAGGTATTTTTCGACAAAAATGTAAAGGGGTACAGTGACCTAATTTCTTCCAGCAACAATAGGCCTAAAAGGAAGGCATACAGGATCTTTATGGATTTTAGGAAGGCCCTGTATCACTGGTAAAAGTGGATATTTAACATTAAAATATTCAAAAAGCTTTGAATCAACATTACTTACAAGACATTCCCACAGTGTATTTTGTATACATGCAATCATTGTTCTAACCTGGTCCCAAGTAACTTGCATATAAGTTGTATCATTCAACATAGCGCACACGCTGTTACTATAAAATGCATAATCCATGACTGGTCTTCTTTTGTCTGCTGATTTAATACAAATAGCCATGCAATTTTGTAACGCTGACAGAGCTTTTCTTTCATTTAAGCTCAGATTTCTAAAAAAAACCTTTCCCTTCCAACTACTATTCATTGACAAGTGCATATCATGCTCACATACCTTCTCATGAGCATCTAACACTGAATTTCTTGAAGGAACATATAAGCTGGGTTTCTAAAACATCAAGGTGACATCACTAACACAGTTGCCCAATTAACTCTCAACATAACATTCCATATAAAGATCTTTAAATCAATAATACTGTCTGTTATTTATTATTTTTATTTATTTATTTTACATTTGTTGACCGGGAAAGTCCAACTGGACACATGTCCATTTACAGCGGAGGCCTGAGGAGAAAAGCTCCATTTTACATACAATGCAGTAACATACAAACAATATAGTAGTATACAAGGCAAATATAGAAGGATTAATAAGAATCTACAGTACTATGTGATTATACTTCCTAGGGCATTTGAACATAGTAGTTTAGTATTAACTATGGATACATTTCTTAGAAATTCAGTAACTTTATAAAGCTGTAATGCTTTCAAAAGGTAGCATTAAAAAATAGAAACTTGATGAGAAGAGTAGTTTTTAGTATCTTTATCTTTACCCAGGGGTGTTACAGGAGCATAGCCATTTGTTAGAAAGATGGGTTATGAGGAGTTTTTTAAATTGAGTAGTGGAGGTATTGGATGTGAGGGTGGCTGGTAGAGAGTTCCAGAGTTTGGAGATGCAGTAGCTATAGAGAGATGTCCCTGCTTCATTTTTGTAATTGGTGACCTCAAGAAGGTTAAGGGTATTAGATCTCAAAATTATTTTTGTGGTGTAAGGTTGTATAAGATGTTGGAGGGCTGGGACATTGTCTGGTTGGTGGTATAGCTTATGTGCTAGTGACAGTTGATTGAGTTGCAATAGTTGAGGGAGTTCTAACCAGTTTAGTTTTTAAGGGCTATACAGTGATGTGTTCTATATCTAGATTCAGTGGCAAATCTAGCTATTTTGTTGTAACAGGATTCTAGGTTGGTTAGTACTGGGGAAGCATAGAGATGGGTGGATAATAGATGTGTCCTGGCTACTGTGATTCTAAATTGTTTAGAGATAAATTATTTGCTACGACAGAGCAGACCTAGTTATTTATGTACTTTCTTGATGGTTTGGGCAGTGTGGATATCAAATCTAAGGTTGTTATCAATTTCAATCCCTAAATGTTTGGTGTGTGTAGTTGGGATAATTACAGTTTTGTTGTTAGAGGTGATTGAGAAATGTACAGCTAGGTGGGTGGTTTTATGGGAAGAAAAAAGTAGTAGTTTAGTTTTATTAGGGTTGAGAATAAGCTGATGGTTAGAGAACCAGGTTTCTGCTAGTGAGAAAGCATTTTATGTTTGTGAGAGAAAGAGGTCTGGAGTGGTGGCTGCACATATGATAGTGGTGTCATCAGCATACTGAATAACAGTGGCCCTGGGGGTGGAGGATGGGAGTTGATTGGTGAATAGAGTGAAGAGTAATGGACCTAGGATAGACCCTTGAGTTCCTCCTAAGGACACTGGTAGTAGGGGTGATAGTTGGTTTTACCTTTTTACCACCTGATGCCAACCTGACAGATAGCTCTTAAACCATGTGATGGAGGAGGTACTGAAGTTAAGGGTAGAAAGTAAGTTGAGGAGTCTACTGTGGTTGACCATGTCGAAAGTTTTTGATAAATCTAAAAATATGGCTGAGACAAATTGTCCTTGATTTATATGATAATTAATGGTATTAGTGGAGGAAATACATGCAGTGGATGTACTGTGGAAAGGGTTAGAAGCCATGCTGGTTTTTGGATAGCAGTTTGTTTTCAAGGAGGTAATTCATAAGTTGAGTGTGTATGACTCTCTCTAGGATTTTGGATAAGAGTGGTAAGATAGCAATGGGGTGATAGTTATTGAGTTCAAAGGAGTTGCCTCCTTTGTGTAGTGGGATTATATGGGAAGTTTTCCATAGCTGGGGTATTTTGCCCTCTGTGATTGATCTGTTGATGAGAATAGTGACAGGATAGGCAATAGCAGCTGCTGCTATTTGGAGGTATTCTGCAGGCATGTTGTCTGCAGCTAGAGTGGTAGGTTTGAGCTTTTGGAGGAGTTTTAGGATGGTTTTGATAGATACTGGTTGAAAGCTAAAGTGTGAGTCGCTAGTTTGTGTTACCATTATGGTTGGTGTCTCTGCTGGGGTTGGATGAGTGGTGTTAATTTGGTTATTAGCTAGGGCCTGGATAGTCCCAGTAAAGTATTTATTAAACTGTATGGGAATATTACTGTGAATGTTACCAATTTTGGGTGTGGGGGTAGGAGTTTTCCCAGGCCGCAATACCGAATTGATTGCAACCTAGAATATTTGGGGAGTTTTGGCATGTTTTTCTTGTAGGTTTTGTCTATTTTGATGAGCTTCTTGGCCTTGTTGTGCAGTTCTAAGTATTTCTGCTTTACTATTTGGGTTTTGTTTTTGTGGTACTGATCCCATGCTTTGTTCCTTTTTTAAGAATAGTTTTGGTGGGCCTAATTAACCAGGGCGCATGTGTAGTTTTTATTCTGATGGTTTGTGGGGAGCATGGTGGTTAACAATGTTTAGGAAGGTTGAATTAAAGTGTTGCACTGCATCATCAAGTGATAGTTGTTTTACAGGGGTCCAGTTGCAACTATTTAGGTCATTGTTAAAGGCACTGGGGTTAAAGTTATTTTCGTTCCTGACTTCTTTATGTGTTACTTGACTCATATGTGGAGTTTTGGTTCTTAGTAGATATGTTGGTTGGTGGTAACTGAGTAAGTCTGGAAGTCATCCAGCTTGGGCTGCAAGGGAAGGATGGGATGTAAGTGGCCAGTCCAGAATGGACTGGTGTTTGGTTCTTTTGTCATTTCTAGTAGGGGACGTAATGACTTGGGAAAATCCATGCAGGTTAATATGGGTGGTTGGATTCTGACTAGTACAGCTGAGCCAGTCTATGGTAGAGTCACCTAATATGATGCTTTCTTGAGGTAGAGAGTTTGAGATCCATTCTAGTAGGTTTTCCATAAATGAAATATTGTTTCCAGGGGGAATGTATTCTCCTATGATATTAATATATTTTGGGGGGTTCAATTTGAATTTGGTTAGAATGAATTCAGCATTATTGCTGTCTGGGATGGTGATATCAAGTTGTTCGAGGATAAGGTGATTCCTGTACATTATAGCTACACCCCCTCCCCCTTTTTTTACTCTCATCCTTATGGTAGATATTATAGCCAGGAGCTGTAATTTCATTATTGTGAATATCAGGGTTTAGCCAGGTCTCAGTCAGAAGGAGAATGTCTGGCTTATACAGACCTAGTAGGGCATGTAGGTCATGGATCTTATTGAGGATGCTTCTTATATTTAGGTTGAGAATGAGAAGAGATGTTTTATGACTATGGAGAAGAGTGTAGGTTAGATTAGAATTTGACATGCTTTTTGAGGTTGGACCTGGGTTGGGGTGTATGTCTCCACAACTTGTGAGTTTTTTTAGTATAGCTTGGTAGAGTTTGTTGAGTTTAATGATGATTTTAGTGCGTATTAGATAGTTGTGGGACTTACTAGTTGATGGAAGCTGTTTATGATGGTGATTATTGGTGGGGGAAGGTTGGAAGAGGTGTGGAGTACATAGAATGTTTAGTGGGGCTAAATAACTGTTTAGGGATGAGGTCTGTTTGTGAGAGGAACTGGTGAGATGTAGATGAAGATGGGCATGATAGCGGGTTAAGGCTGAGAGGAAGAGTATGATAGTTATGGTGAATACATAGGTAAGAAGTTTTAGAATGGATTTCCCTGTTGAAGGGAGTTGGTAAATTAATTTGATACTGGGGAGGTTAGCAGTAGGTCTTTTAAGAGGTAGTTAGAGCAGTGGAGACTGATAGGTGAAAGGGGTGGTGGGAGATGGCTTAAGGTAATTGTAAGGAGTGGTCTATGAGTATAAATCAAATTGAAATGGAGGTGGGTGGGAATGGGGGTAGAGCAAAGGTGTGAAGGAATAAAAGATAAGTCTTATTCCAAAAGTGAAAACTCATGCTGTGTAAGACGCCTTGAAGAGATGTTCCAAACTATGGATCCTTGCTGGATTGCCACATTTTCTTTATTGTTTTGTTGCTTGGGGCTTCTAATTCCTGTTTCCTCTTGAACCTGGTCTGACTTCTGGATGTCATGTTGTTGACAGAAAAATCCATCTGTATAGGTAGAGGAAAGCTTAAAAAAAATTGTCCTGTATGTATGCTTTCTGTGTGTTTAGACCTCCCTCTAGTGGAAGGTGGTGTCAACTGCTGGGATGAACGAATATGCTCAATAGTAAGGGGAGCATGTACCTGAGCTTTAGTGGTAATCAAAGTTTTCCTATGAACCACGTCGTTAGGATCAACTTCTTTGTCATTATTTGTATTCACAGTTGATGTATTACTAACTGAAAGTGATTTAATGTGAACAGAAGGCCCATTAATGTTTTCATTTTGAGTTGTTACTCTCACACCAGTACTTGAGTTAACAGTCCATGGCCATAAGAAAACATTACCATTAGAAAAATCATTCTTGTCATGAGCCAATTTCTTTAACTTACTTTGCATTAATTTTCTCTCAAGAACGATGGCAGGATCTAAAATAGCATTTGGTCTTTCATCCACCATTACAGCTGGAAAATTCTGTTACAAAGTTTCCTGATGCTTTATTATGCTATCAGCAAGTGAATGTTCTTCAGGTTTAAAGTGTTAAATCAATAATTCAAGATAGTCAACATTGTCAGAAACAAGATGGATTATTCGCATGCGTGCTGATATATAGGACATGGTCCCAATGATAAAGTCCCTATACAGTCTTTTTTAAAAGCTAGGGGCTATAGGAAATACTTATACAATCCTTATTAATAAATATAGTTTTTAAATGTAGGTTATACAAGCATGTATATAGACCATTGGAAAATGTATGGGTTATACTGAGTTTTATTAGGACCAGAAATGGAGTTATTGTTATATATGTATTTTATTATGCATGTCTTGATGTGTTTTTATATTAGTTTTTGTTAATATCAGCTTTTGTGGTATCAGCACCTTGACAATGTTAATTTTTTTGCTGCAAGTTAGTTGCTATTTGTATAGAGTATGGCATAGCAGTTTTAGTGAAGCTAGTACTTTAAGAGTGTAAATGTTTTAACTGCAGGTATTTTTGATTGGCTAGTTGTTTAAGTATAGGGGTGTATTTAAACAATGTTTTACTTGTTCTATTATCTGATGAATCGGTGTGTTTGATACTGCGAAAGCACTCATACTTTTAATAAAGCTACTGTTTTTGACTAACCTGCATCTGTTTTGTTCATCTGCACTTCGTGTTATAGATGCAAGTAGTATAAAACAGGATTTCTAGGTGGTACTGAAGACTGCAGGTTTTAATCACTATCCAAGCACATGAAGTCAAACTCCTGAACTGGTAATGAAACACAGCATGCGAAAGATTCAATTTCATAAGGTATTATCCTTGAACTAAGATAATAAAGTGAGGTGCTGTTTGCATATCCTGCATAAACAACCCATTTGAGTGTAAAAGATTCCACAGTATTTGCCACGGTAGACACAATTATTTTAAGGGAACCATAAAATACTCACTGAACAAATAGGCTTAATCCTATGCATTAATACCCATAAGATTTTTTAAAGACTAATATTTTTATTAAATCACTAACATGCACTACCTTATGAACTATTTCTTAAGTATCATCATGTTCTGTTTAAATGTTATGTAAGTTTTTTATTAATTCTTACAGTATAATGTAAATCATTTGAGGAATCAATTAGAATTTCACTCACAAATGAAATATCAAAATGCATCTTAATAAAAAATGCATGTTGACTGCCATATAAGACAACATTCACCTAGTGTTTAACCCAGAAAGGTGATAGCAATATTAATTAAATTGTGTAGGATATGTCTTTTAAGTCATCCATTTCCTTTGTTTTCTAAACTGCTTGTCCTTTTGAACATGACTGCTGTAGTGATATGAGGAGGACAGGACAGACTTCCCTAACTGCAGAAGTAGCATTCTAAAGGCCATTCTGTGTGAATGTCTTCTCCCAACATTCAAAGACAAAGTGAAAAGAGGTAATCTCTACAACCAGGACATCATCCCACCAGACCACATCTGGTATGTCATTGATGAGCAGTGTTGAAGTTTCCCCTAAAAATGTACCCAGACCACCTCAACTAACTCCTGTCAACATGGACAAACAGTCGCTGCACCCTAAGATCTTCCCAGATCACCAAGCTCTAAAGTTTGTCATTGACAGTAAACCATCTCTCTGAGTTAATTATGATTTTAAACAGCACATCTGAAGCGGGTATTAATGATCATAAGGACTTATACTAAAACAACATCTTTAAAGAGAATGATAGTTAATTGTGATGTTATTGTTTTAAATTGGTAAGATTATTTAAGTATGGCTTTGTTAGAAACAATATTACTTGAGAAAACACATTGCAATTTGTGCAAACTTGTATTTTTGTATAGGCCAACAAATGTTTCAGCTGTGGCTCTGGACACATCGATTTATTGTTAGATTTTATAATGTTGAATAGTGCCTGGCTTGATCAGCAGCTGCTGGTGATTTGTGGAATTTGGGTTACTTCTTTAGGGCTTGTATAACACCATTTTGTCCATGGGTTTAATGACAATATTGTTGCTATTAGACAAACTTGTTAGCATGTCTTATTTTGGTTTCTTTAAGCAATATCTAACTTTATGCTTTCACCATTTATCAAAATCAGATATCTCCTGAGATTAGACAGTGGAAAAAGATGATTAAATCACAAATGGAAACTGGAATAAAATATCAACCATTATGTGTTGTGCTTGTATCAGGGGAGACGGTATTTGAGAAATACCCTAAAAATCTGTGTTATTCACTGCAAAATAAGGTGTAGTTTCCTTAGAAGCTTCTACATATGCAACAGACTTTCATTTAAATCCAGAGTGAAGATTTGGAAATAATATTTCAAAGTCTTATTTTTTAGTTGTAGACTAGCAAAAAGGATGTTATCAAAAAGACTGATAGCTGTCAGAGAAAAGAAAAATTCTAAACTAGTTTCAAGTATCATGTAAAACAATTCCAACTTTGATCAGTAAATGTCTGTTAAGATTATTAACTCATAGTATGTATCCCATTTTAATCTAAAGGGCATGCCTTATCCCAATAGAAAGTACTGTGACTCTTAATACATTACAGATCTGACCAGTTATTGAATGCAGTGCAGCAGTTTGTAACATGTAAACAAGTCTCTTGAAATAACTTGAAAAGGTACAATGACACCTTATTAGTAGTCTAGTACTGGCAGTGAACTTATCCTAGCATTAAACGAGCTAGGAAAGTGTGTAGACAGCAATCTGGCCTTTGACCAATGTGTAGCTAAGATAATAAGAAGATCATTCTATGTCACTCAACTTATAGGTAAGGGTATGGCATCCAGGTCCAAGGAAGTTATAGCACCACTCTTTTCAGCCCTTTCTGTACAATATTTATGATGGTTGTGCTTATTTTGATGTCCTTATTGTATTGCTTTTAGTCTTATAGTATTTCCTTTTCTCTTCTTTGCAACTTTTAGAGCCACCGAGGCTTTGCCCCCCCCCACGTGTGTGTTGAAGGAATCCTCTCACTCCAGCTAAAAGTAAAAAAAACTCTAACCAGCAATCATCCAAAAATAGACTGCAACTCCAGGTTTAACTCCAGGAACCTTGTTGTTGCAGCTTGTGTAGTGTAGGTGCCAGCTTTTGTGACTACTGTTATGCCTTGTTAAAATCTGTTACAGATAGCTAGAGTGCATACCCCAGGGGCAGTAGCTGCAAACCTTCTTCCTCTTAGCCCAACCCCACCCCTTTCATACGTTTCATTGATGATAATTTGTTATATGTGCAGGTATTTAGCCCCTCTCAATAATCATAGCCTTCAGTCCCTCCTCCTCAATACTTGTTCTTCACTAAACACCAAACAGAGGTGCAAAGTCTCCAGCTGCTTTTATCTTTAGCTACATTATGTGCAGCAAACAAGGAGCAAAGGGGAATACAAATATAAAAGAGAATAAAATCTGCCATTGCAGACTAGTAAGCAGCATACAACTTCTGTCTGTGGTGTACTCCTACACATAGTTTTTTTTGGAGAATCTTCCAGTCCTTGAACAAGGGTGCCTGTATGTTTACCTTATTTCCTTGGCTATCCTTTGATAATTATCTAGGTTTAGCAGAATGCCTTGGATTCTCCCCTGCTACTTCAAATTCCAGTTGATGGTTTTCCACCCTTCCCCCACCCCCCAAGTGATTGCTTAGGTACAACACACCAAAGGTTTTAAAAACCCTGGATGCCATATTTGCTCTAATTGCAGCTGAAAGCCATCCAGGTGTAGCATCTTTAGTAAGTGTCCCTGTACTAGCGTATATTTTTTTTAGCTAAGATCTATCTGGAAGGTGTAGCCCCACTCCATTCGCTTCGCTCACTTTGCTCTCCTCCCACCCCCATTCCCACCCATCCCCTTATCATTACCCTTATACCTATCAATACAACCACACCCCCTCACTTCCTCCCAAATCCCCCACCCCTCTACTTCCTGTTCTCATATTACCCCCTTCTTTGCTCCTCCCCACACTTACCTACTATCCACTATCAAAGACTACTATACCTTACTCCCACCCTTCCTCTCATCCTCTGTTCTACATCCCATAAAGTGACATGTCTCTTACAACTCAAACTATATTCTTACCTTCTCTACTCCTTATACTCCTCACCTCACCCCCTATCACTCACAATTACCTACTCCCTATTTCCATCCCTCAAACACCACTCTTAACTCAAGTACTATACCACAACCCTATCTACTAATTTGTCCCTCCATCCTTCCCCCCATCATTCCCATTCCTAAAATAAAAAATATCTCCCCCTCCCCTTTAAAATAAAAAAAATCTACTTACTCAAATTAAAACCCCATTACAAACCTCTACTTCTATCTGGTGACATTCATCCTAACCCAGGCCCTACAGACACTACCCTGAACAATAACCCCTGTATCTAAAACTGCCAACCCCTCCAACCCACAAAAGCAAGTACAATTCTGCTCTATCAACGTCAGGAGCCTTGTAAATAAAGTTCAAGAACTCCATGATTGGATAGCTATTACTATACTCCTGACATAGTTGCCCTAACTGAAACATGGTTAAAACCACACCTTCTGGAAAGTGAAATCATCCCTCCTGGCTATAATATCCTTAGATTAGATCAACCTAAAAGAAAAGGAGGAGGGGTCTCCATACACTACTCCAATTGTCTCTCCCAAATCAATCTCATACTAGACTAACCCTTCTTCTCACCAGCTGAACTCCTACTGATCAACTTCAAACGTAACAGTTTCAACACCATAACTGTCGCAGCAATCTATATTCCCCCTGGTGATAATATTAACATACTTGAGAACATCCTATCTCACCTCTCACATACCATCCGCAATGAAATAATGTAAATATTGATTGGCTTACAATACAAGCTCCCAACACTACTTCCTGTATAAACCTACATGGGTTTGAGCAGCTAATGACAACCCCAACCTACATCAATAAATCTCACCTACCTAGCTCTCTTCTTGACTGGATATTGGTCTCCCACCCTCAAAACTATCATAACTGCCAAACCCTTCCAAATGCCCTCAGTGACCACTGCCCTATAACAGTTACCAGACATACTCCCCACCTTACCAAACCTAACAAATTTATTACCACCCGCTCACTTTCTCATTTCTGTCCTAACTCCTTTATTCACCAACTCTCCAGAATTAACTGGTCTTACCTCACCACTCTTCCTTTAGATGAAGCTGTCCACTCCTTCAACACTACATTCCTAAACATTCTTAACTCCCTTGCTCCTCGTCGCACAATTAGAATCAAATCTAATACTGCTCCCTGGCTCACTAAATCTACCAGAACCCTCATGAAAGACCAGGATATGATTTGGAAAATGTGGACTAAAACTAGGACCCCTTCTCTTCTTCAGAAATATAAAGAACTCAGAAATAAAATAAAAAAAAATCATCCATTATGACAAAATAAACTTCTATGCCAATCCTCCCTCTACTCTTAAATCAGACCCGAAGAAATTCTGGAGCTCTATTAAACAGACTCTTCATCCAGGAAACCCTTCCTAACTCATGTCGCAGTGCAACACCTGAAGACATAACCAACATATTTAACAATCATTTTACAAACTCAATAACCTCAATAATAAATCCCCCCCCCCAGGAACAGCACTAGAACTCTCACAAAACATATACCTCTACCAAACCCTCCTAACTCCTTCTCTCTAAAAGCAGTATCAACTAACTATGTAAAGTCATTACTCTCTAAACTTAAACCTTGCTCCCCATCTGTTGACAAGCTACCCTTTTACTTCCTGCAGATTGCCTCTGAACCTCTTGCCTATCCTGTATCCATCTTAATCAACTGATCCATTTCAGAATCTTATGTCCCCACTGTATGGAAGAATGTCTTTACTCTACCCATTCACAAAGGGGCAACTCCTCAGACATATCCAACTTCAGACCGATTGCCATACTCTCTCCACTCTCAAAAATCCTAGAGAAATGCATTCACAAGCAGGTAATGCATTACCTTCACCAGGAAAACCTTCTCACACCCACACAGCATGCTTTCCGTCCCAAGCATAGTATAACTACTGTACTCATATCATTCATCAACATAGTCTCCCTAGCTTGTGATAACAATAAACTTGTCTCATGCCTATTCCTTGACCTTTCTAAAGCCTTTGACACTGCCTCTCACCCACTCCTTCTAGATAAACTCACTAATTTACATTTCTCTCCCCCTACTATCTCCTGTTTTTTCAGCTATCTCTCTACCCACCAGCAATCAGTTAAATGGCTCTCTGCACTATCCTCCCCTCTTACTGTACAAATGGGAGTCCCCCAAGGGTCCATACTTGGAGCACTACTCTTTAATATTTTCACCAACTTGTTCTACTCCCCTTGTCCCCAGTCATCTCTTGTGCAATATGCTGATGACTCAACTGTTATAACCATTGCTGACAACCTAACTGACCTCCACTCAACTACCCAGGCATCCTTCCACACCATTGAGACTTGGCTTAGTGATAACAAACTAATACTTATTCCAAAAAAAAAAACTAAGCTCCTACTCTTCCTCCATAAAAACATCACCACACTCAAATGTACATTTACCATCTTATCCTGCAACAACACTATCATCTCAGCTGAATTTAGCACTAAATTGCTAGGTGTTACAATAGATGATCAGCTTAAGTTTGATCTCCATATTACTAACTTGGTAAAAAGAACTCATCAGAAACTTGGACACCTTTTCCGTAGCAAGAAATACTTAACTAACTTTGCCCAAATAACTCTCTCCCAGGCTTTATTACTCCCAATGCTCCTGTACAGCTGCCACATATTCACAAACCTAAATTCTACACTTATTTCCAAGCTTGAAACTACCTATAATAAGATCACCAGATTTGCAGCTAACCAAATCTACAAGTCACACCACTGCTTAGCATTACAGCAACTAGACTGGCTAGAATTCCCTCAGCTGCTCCAACTATACCAACTACAAATCATCCACTCTATCCTCTATCTACCCTCCTTCTGCCCCAGCCTCTACACTATCATATCCAAATATTTCCCTGCTAGGACACTACGCAGCTCAAATCAAGAATTATTAGACATCTACAAACCCAAAACCAAAACAGGCTGCCTTCTCTATAACTATAACCCAGATACATCCTGGAACCAACTCCCCTTAGGATCATAGGATCATAGGATCATAGATTAGTACTAAGCTAACGGCCCTTGCGAGCCATTTTAAGCCTAGCCAATTATCCCTTGTGAGACTCAAACCCTGCACCTTGTGTTTGTAAGGCATCCCTCCAGCATAGGAAAAGTTTCAAATTAGCCACAAGGAAATATCTAAAAACAAAGTGGTCTTGGCAGTGTAGCCAACCACCCTGAAACCACCATCCTTTCACCTATTTCACCACCTCACTCTTAATGTATCTCTAACACTATTCCCCTGCCTCTTCTACCTCTTCCCTTCCTCTATCTCCAACCAATCTTAATTCTTACAGTCTCAAAACAACCTACCTGTCTATTCTGTCTCCTATACTCTACCTCCCCTACATCTCCTACCAGCCATTCTTACTTTCCTTTCTTGTTTTCAAACTCCTATACAACTAGATCCTACCCACTTTAAATAAGCATCTGCCTAACTATTAACTCATTTTGCTCTAAGCAGCTTAAATAATATTATAACTAGTCACATTTTCTTCTGCTAATTGTTTAAAACCTTGTTTGTAACAACTCACATACTTGTCTGCCAATTGTTAATACTCTGTATGACTGAATTGCCTGAGGAGCTTTTTTTCTCTCCAGGTCTCTGCTTGTAAGATCCTCTAGCTGATTGTTGCTACTATGCTACTAAAATTTAATAAATTGTTTTCTAGTCCTGAGGAGCTTTTCTCCCTGGGTCTCTGCTGAAAATGAGCCAAAAGCTCAGCCAGACTAACCCAGTTAACAAATGTAAAATAAAATAATAAAATAAAATAAATATTGGGCCCCATTGAATACAATTCCCCCTTTGGCATGCATCTAGCCAGACAATTGCAACAAATGGAATGCCTACAGAGTTTTCTCACCAGGAGAATTCAGGGCATGAATGCTCCGTTCTACACTGATTGCGTAAAGGCTCTGTCTCCGTGGTTAGTCTCCTACAGGCAGCTGAGAGGGGATCACTTGTGACATAAACAGAACATGCTGTAGTGACAGGTATGTGTCCCAAAGGATCCCCGCACTGTGGAATAGGCTCCCCATCCTGGAAAACATAGTTCATTCTTGACACTCTATCCTAACAAAACCTTGACAATTGGATGGAAAATCATAAATGCACCCCCAGTGTGACCCCTATGTCCCCTATGGACAAAGGCTCTCAATAAGAAATGTGTTATCCTAACTCACACACTCCCTACCAAGCCTTAGCTACTTGCCTACTAACATGCCCCCATATGATACTTGGGGCCCAAATGATTTGGGGTGCATGGCTGGGCTTATAAGGACTCTAGTGGATTGAAAATGTTTAAATATTCAGAAAGTCTTCAAGAGTTATTATTTATTCTGTATTCTAAAGGTATCATCTGCATGGCCTATAAAGAAATAACCAATCTATTTCTATTCAAAAATAATAAAGGATGACAAACATTTTTCAAAATGTTTTGTAATTTTAAGTCTGTTGAAGCTCACCATCCCTTATTATTTGTTGCCCATTTAAAATATACATTTTTCAAAATGTCTTATCATTTTTATTTTGTTGAGATCCAGGCTCCAGGGTCACTATAAAGCAGTGGTCTGGCAGAAGAGAAAGCATGTCTGCAGGGTAAACATTTTGAACTTAGGGACTTTGACAGAAGTGCTCAGAAAGGAAAGGATCAACACTGATCTCCACAACAGTTCATTTTTGGGAACCAGAAAAATTCTGGAGTAGAAACCTTTCATTCACTTTGAAGGAAGGACCAATTATATGACCCTAGAGTCTAGCATATTCTGGAGAATAATAGGGAATACCAAGTCTGGTCGAGCAGGTGATGGGGGTCCCTGTAAATACTGGCCGAAGTCCTTTCCATTGTCACCTGTAACCCTGCCAATGATGTTGAGCATCCATTTGTCGGAAACCACTGATGGAGAGATCCCTTCAATGACAGCTAACTTTTGAGACATTCCAACTGGTGGAGAACTCAAGAAAGATTGATGCTGCACCTTGGCATAGTCATAGGTTGAAAGGTCCATTATCCTTTTCAGGAAAGGAACCACTCTTGTTAGGTTTGTCTTGCTATTTCCCTTTAATTCCTTGTTTTTTGTTCAGCTGGGAATTCTGTTTGGTAGGCCACTGAACATTATTCTAATTATAGGAGTGAAACTTGGGAATATGAAACATTTTTGACACCCCTTGCATCAGTTTACTGATGTCATCCTAGTGTTTAAGGATCTGATTATCTGCTGTATGAAACACACAATCAGACTCAAGTGGAGCATTCATAATCAATTTTTTAACTCATCAGAAAAGTTCTATCTGTACAACCAAGTATACCTCCTTATCAAAACTGATAACATTGCATTTACAGGAATAGTATCCACCCCCTCCAAGTCACTCATTAAAGCATGGTTTGATACTTTAACATTGGAATCAGTATCTTTGACACAGAGTTTACTCAGCAGGTAACGATGCAGTGACGTCACCTAAACTATCCATACACTTCAACACAAACTTCAACATAAAACAATCATAGTTAAACACTTTAAAGTTACTGTGCTGGACTGAGCCAGTGTCTTTCCCTGAGATTCTAGCTATTGGTCTAGTTTATCGAAATGGACTGGATTTGAAGGAGACTTTTTTTATTAGAAAAGGCCACTGGGGACGCAGAGGCTGGGTCTACAGACAACAGAGCTTGGAGTCCAGGTATGACTGAGCATACCATGAATTTCTTAAACATATTTTTAGGCACAGCCTCAATAAGTGGAGGAGGATAACAAGCTGTCTTAAAAAACTTCCTCTAATACTGGGATAAATGGAGGAAAGATCTCCATATATGGGACCTCAACCTCCAAAAGATCGTAAATCCTGCTAATCTCTGTGGCAAAAGATAATTACTGTCAGCAATACATCCCTAAAATAAAATCCAGTTAGCATTTTGAAAAAAGAAAACATCTGTGTTCCTGAACCTGTTTGTCATCAGAGGAAATTGACTGATCAGACTCTGACTCTTCCAAAGTGTCAGAAACCAGATCCCAGATTGCCTTTAAAATTAGAATCCTCAGATGATTGAATGGTGGTGGTTGTGGAAGTGCCAGCATTACTCATAACCCATCTTTGCACCCCATAATCAACTGCCTGAACAATGGATCAAGCCATAGCCACCACCTCAGGTGAAAAAAGTGAGAAACCGCTGCCCTATCACATGGTGGGTCTTCTGACTGTTTTTTGCATATACTACACTAATGGGAGTATCACCAGGTGAGAGGAGACATATCAACAGTGGCAACAGATTCTGCACCCCTGACTTCCACTGCACCTAAAAGATTTGGTTCTCCTATACCTGAAGCAGGCAGTGATACAGCCGCGATGGATGTGTCTGACCCTTCTGTCATGCACTGTTTTAGTACCAATACCACACTGGACACCTGGAGGTAATAGAAGTTGAGTGGTCTGATTGCTCAAGGCTACTGCAGAGTTAAAAGCTGTACATAAAGGTATATTTTTGATTTATTTCTATGTTTTTAGATGCACAAGGGGTAGATAATGGGGGGTGCTGTATACAAGTCCATCAAGCCAGGGGACAAAAACATAGCCAGATCAATACCAAGTAATGGCCGCATGGTCATCCCAGTAAGAAATGGACAAAACCTAGCAATCTACCTCTAAATAGCAAACTGAAGTCTATTTTTACAAGGATATTATGCTCAATACTGTACTAAGTAAGGAAATCAAAGTACAAAATTCATTACACAAAAGCCCCTAATTTTTAATAAATAAAGAATAGTTTCAGCCCTACATTAACAGAAACAGTAAAAATAGCCTTAGACAAGGAACTTTCAGAAATGTTTCACATACAAAATGGTAGCAAAATTGTGATTTAAATGAAAAAGTCATTTAAAATGACTTGTATTGTACTTTCTGATGATTGCAAAGACATGCATCTGGAGCATTTCTCCCCGGGCCTCCGCTGAAAACAGGCTCTGTGGAACCTAGTCGGACTTTCCCGGTCAACAAATGTTAAATAAATAAAATAAAATAAATAAATAAATAAAATGTTGTAAATCTACTCAATCACCTCAAATAATCATAGCCCTCTCCCAAAAAAGCAGCAAGTTTTCCAGTCCAAAACTTTCAAAAGAAGCTTTTAGTCAAAGGAAATAACAATTGCAATTTACTCATAAATCTGGCAGCATGAGACAATGAGAAGAACTGTACTAAAATTACTTTAGTACAGAAACTCAGCTAAATATTTATCAATGGCCATAAAACACAGGATTAAAAAGCTCACAGAAAGCAACAATTAGTTTAAAATAAACTGTAATTCTATTACTGTAAAAACTCCAATCACATACAATTTTTAATTAAAAAAAAAATCAAGCAAATCATCAGAAAACACAATACAAGTACTGATAGAAAAAGGCAGAGGGAGGGAATAAAACTTGAAAAGGTTTCTTATCTGAGATGAATAACTTAAGGAATCCAGAGAGAGGAGCAGTCTTCCAAGAGATCCTGCTCTTAATATAGACATACAAATCTCTTTTATTTCTCTTCTGTTCTGTGGCCATGATTGAATTATGATTTAATTTTTAACTAAATGACTGTATACTTTATCTGTATCACTTCCTGCATGTAACTTATATGTTGTTCCCTGGTCAATAATTCTTAAGTGATCTGCAGCTTCACTTTTAAGTGTATGTGATGTAACCATGAAAGACAGGAAAAGGAATAGTAAGTCAAAGTAGAAGAACAGGTGCAGGCAGCCATAAGTAAATAAAGGAGAAAAAGCTAAAGCTGGCCATGTAGAGCAAACACCACAGGGATATTGACAGTGGAACGGGATAGGGGGGGTCACTTAACTTGTTATGTGAGCCAGAGGGTAAAAGACACACAACAGTGAGGTAGGTATATAGGAAGATTACAGGATGGAAGGAAAGGGATTAGGGAGGAGTACAGGAATGGAGGCAGACAGTACAAATCGTATGTAGGATCGGGGTGGCAGAACTGGAGGGAAAGGGTTGAAGATATGGTGGCATAAAGAGGCAAGGACATTCCACCCTCCTATAATGACTGACTGCAGGGGAATATTAAACACCCCTGCTGAAAGCATGTGACTGGAACGTCTTTTCCTCTTCCTTTGCTCCATGACCTTGAAGGGTGGGATTGGGGTTATGGGGTACGCACTTCTTATATATTCTATTGATGTGTGGCTGAGGTTGTGGGTGGGATTGGGGTTATGGGGTAAGCAGTTCTTATATATTCTATTGACGTGTGGCTGAGGTTGTGGGTGGGAGTGGAGTTATGGGGTATGCACTTCTTATATATTCTATTGATGTGTGGCTGAGGTTGCCGGTGGGACTGGGTTTATGGGGTACGCACTTCTTATATATTCTATTGATATGTGGCTGAGGTTGTCGGTGGAATTGGGGTTATGGGGTACACACTTGTTATATATTCCATTGATGTGTGGCTGAGGTTATGGGTGGGATTGGGGTTATGGGGTATGCACTTCTTATATATTCTATTGATGTGTGGCTGAGGTTGTGGGTGGGATTGGGGTTATGGGGTATGCACTTCTTATATATTCTATTGATGTGTGGATGAGGTTGTGGGTGGGATTGGGGTTATGGGGTATGCACTTCTTATAAATTCTATTGATGTGTGGATGAGGTTGTGGGTGGGACTCTGGTTATAGGGAATGCACTTCTTATATATTCTATTGACATGTGGCTGAGGTTGTGGGTGGGATTGGGGTTATGGAGTATGTACTTCTTATATATTCTATTGACGTGTGGCTGAGTTTGTGGGTGGGATTGGGGATATGGGGTATGCACTTCTTATATATTCTATTGACATGTGGCTGAGGTTGTGGGTGGGACTGGGGTTATGGGGCATGTACTTCTTATATATTCTATTGACGTGTGGCTGAGGTTGTGGGTGGGATTGGCATTATGGGGTATGCACTTCTTATATATTCTATTGACATGTAGCTGAAGTTGTGGGTGAGATTGGGGTTATGGGGTATGCACTTCTTATATATTCTATTGACATGTGGCTGAGGTTGTGGGTGGGATTGGGGTTAAAGGGTACGCACTTTTTATATATTCTATTGACGTGTGGCTGAGGTTGTGGGTGAGATTGGGTTTATGGGGTATGCACTTCTTATATATTCTATTGATGTGTGGCTGAGGTTGTGTGTTGTGTTCCTCTGCTTGTGATACAGGCACTTGTTATTGCACTCTGCTGTAGACCCATGTGTCAGTTCAACACAGACTATCCTTTGTCTATTGTATGTGGCACTGGATAAGGGCTGCTGGTATGAGTTGCAAGTATATCCAAGATGATTTTGGTCAAGTCTCCAGAGCACAGTCTAGAAAGCATGCTTGAATCCAACTGCCTAATATGTGAACCAACTGCAGAATGCACACTTTGATGTATAAGTGGTACATGTTGAATGCCATTTTTGTTTTATATATATCAGATGACAAAAGCTTGGGATACACTGTCATGCCTTACCCAAGAACTAACAGACTTCTAAAGAACTTAAAATATTAATACCTTTAATGTCATTGAGGCTGTTTTTGTAAAGCTAAGCCACCATACAAAAATGATTCCATTGTCTGTAGCACAGGATATAAATGTAAATTTTGATGACATATAAAGATCACATAACACATCTCTCTGCCTTTCCTTCTGTTATGTACTAAATGAGTTGCAAGTCCTCCTTATTCCACTACTTATCCACCCTCACCCTCTAATAAGGATGGTTTAATCCATGCTCCATGTATTCACGCATTCAGTAATTTCTCTGACCCTATTATTTCAACAGAAAATGCTCCAGTCATACACTGCCCTTGCTGTGAGATAGCGCTTCTGCTTATCTCTCCTGAATCATAAAACTTGTGGTCATAAAATATGTTATCTTTTTCCTCGTATATTTAAAGAGGCTGCCATTTTAGACTTTATGGAAACGCATGATGTTCGTAAGGGATTTTATCATATCAACCATTTTTTTTCTTTCAGGGCTACTGACATTAATTCTTTCAGCCTTTTGACATGATTGCTGGTATAAATGATGCATCCTTTGCAGTGATTGTCTTTCATCTACCTTTATCCTGTCTATGTCATTATGCTCACTAGGCCTTCAGAACTACACAGAAGATTTAATTTTATTTTGATTTGTTAACTACGGTACAGCAGTGATCTCAATGGATAATTTTCAGACTCAGCCCAGGGGTTACCGAGGAGAAGATGACATAGCTATGTGCAATATAACACCAGCAGTTAGGTGGAGTTAACAAGTTTACATTAGTAAAGTCTTTAGATGTACAAAACAGACAATTTCATTAGTTTAGCAAGCTATTTACATAACTTATGCAATAACAATATGTGCATATATGACTGAATGCACAACAGAAGAGAAATTGTGAGGAAGGTGCAAATGTAAATCAGCCCCTTGGAAGCACTTGATGGAGTCTTGCCAAGTGTCTTTAAAGTTTGCATGCAAGAGTGATGTGGCAGCTGTAACATTTTTACAGTGCATTTCTTGCTTGCAATGTGATATAAAGATTTCAGCTGTCTATTTATACCCTCATGCAGTTCTAAGATTCTGTGAAATACATGATGCCACACACACCATTCTATAAAGGCTTGAAGGATGGACATTCATAGTAATGTGTGATTGAAGTTGCTCTGTATCCAATGTCTCAGTGTTACAAGAACAGCAATACATACTGCTAAAGGAATATCTTTGATTATCTCCCCATACTGCGCTATAAAGTTGCATCCTATCATAGCTCTCCATTGTTCCTGCTGTTGAGAACATCCCTGATTTTGCCTCATATTTTTGCCTGGTCTCCCGTAAAATTATTTAATTTTCTGGTAAATGGCAAAGGATTATACTCAGCCAATAATAGTGGAGGATGTTTCAGTACTGGTATACCAAAGAATCCAGCATTGTGGCATATAAAGCAAGCAGGGTCAGTGGTGTGGTTTGTGTATCCTGTAATATTAAAAATAATGTGGTAAGACAAGGCACATTTTAGCCACGTTTTTCAAATAAGTCATGAAGGTTGAAGTGTGATGGTGGGAGGGAGATGGAGAAGAAAGTGTGGCTGAGATGGAAGAAGTATGAGGAAGAGGTGGAGGATGGAAGTGTGTCAACACCTCAGGTGTGTGTGAGCTACAATAATGGTGGAGACAATTTGGGGGGATGATCCCTGAGCAAGGAATAATGACTCCACCCTGCACCTTGTTTAGAACCAGTAAGGATATGTTGTTGTGCCCAGAAACCCAGTCAGAATGAGAAGCATCATATGGTTGGATGATGGTGTAAAGAAGAGGTCACCTGTAAAGTCCCATATTGCCAGGACAAGGTTATGGGGCACCAGAGCTGAATTGCAGAAGGATAATGAGGAATGTATTCGAGGGGAAGAGAATGATAAGAAGGAGGTTGATGGTAAGAAAGAGACAAGAACCATGTCAGAGAAAGGAAGTAAAATGCTAGACTTTTCTTTTACTACCAGATGTCTGAGGAAAAATATGCCAGGCTCAGATCCTGCAAGCTGGGCAAGCCATTCATCTGAATACGTAGCAATTGTGTCTTTTCTTTGTTTCTCTCTCTTTTGAAAAGTGGAAAACTGAGAGCATAAGCAGAAGGGCAGGGGTCTACATTAGAACATCAACATTTTAATGGTTTGAATCACTAAAGGTCGACCTTTAATGATTGAACCATTAACATCTCGAATGTTCAGAAAAAATAAATAAAAAAAAAGAAAATCTAAAGGGTGTAGGCAGGGGGGCAAGCCCCCATGCACCCCCCACTACTTAAATATACCAACTCCAAGACCACACTACATTGAAGTAAATGGAAATCTCCCCTTATAGAGATTTCCATTTACCCATTTGATGTTCTGCACTTTCGCTATTCTTGTGTCGACAATGTTGGATTCAACATTGTCGGCTTTCGAGAATATAATATAGACCCGAAGGGCAGACATGTATCGTGTATCACAGAGGCTGGAAAGGAAAATATTCCTCTATGTCAGGGTGCTAGCCACTCCTTGTATATCCAATGGAAGGGTTCAATCAAAAATAAAAACACGAGGCAATTAGGCTTTTTATTCTTATATTTTGACACTGATCAGTTGATGCATATGGACACTGGCTTTAGGGTAAGTGAAGGGTAAGCCTGTAAACTGTAAGTTTTGAACTGTAGCAGAGATACTTAACACAGTAGGGAAACAGTGTAATTTGCTTATCTAAATGTAAAGTGTGTTTTTTTCTTATGACTGCACTACTTTATTAATGTAGACAATTGAAATGTATAACCAGTGTATTTGGATCACTGTGGAGGTCATCTAGTGGAATGAAAAGAATAATGCGCATAGTATTAAGACATGAAGCAGGCCGGTTGTGGGGAAAGAGCATAGAAGAAGGCTCAGGTTTGGCAGTGCTGTGCAGAGGAACATACAAGAACAGCAGTCGGTCGCAACTTCATATTATTGCCCCAGTGTTCATGACACAGAGGATTTGGAAGGATGTATGGCAGTGACTGAAGAGTTAAAGGAGAAGGAAAGAGTATTTTAACATAGTACCAGACTCAAAATGAGATAGGAAGTGTGGGAGAAAAGACTTCCATTTCATAAGAGAGAGAGGAAATTGAAGTAACAGATGAAGAGTGTGAGAGGCACTTGATCTATGGAAGGAGAGGTAGATGATGGAAAGACAGTGTACATTCAAGAGGGATTAGAGAAAATAGGCTGGTAAACTAGACAGGACACTGGTAGAGAAGATGACATTGTGGGTTATGGAAGAGATTGAAATTCAGGAGACAGGGATCTCTGACCATGCATTAATGAGGATGGAGTGGAAGGGAATAAGGATTTGATAAATTGATAGTGCTGGAACCCAGTGAAAAAGGGAAGTTAAAGATGCAGGGAGGTAGTTACAGAGCTGGTCTGAGAAGTGGCAGCACAGAAAAAAAGGACTGAGAGATGTAAGAGTGAATGAGTGAGATGGTATCAAAGATGCTTGAGCAACTGTCCCAGATGACCCAGGTTTGATTAATGTCTTATACTCTAAAGTTCTGGCAAGGAGGGATGGATGTGCCCTTCCTGATAGGGTGGGCATTTGCTGATGATGACCCCTTGAGGGGAGTAGTGGTGCAGCAATGGGAGTAATCCTTGGATGAGGTCAGCAAATGCAGAGAAGGGTGTGGGAATGACTGGGTCATAAAGAACCCCCCCCCCAAAGTAAGTCAGACAGTCCCCTCTATAGTGGTGTTGAGCTCTGTGCCAGCCCCAGTCCTATGGAGGAATTCCTGTGGAGTAGGATGGTGGCAGCTAGATTTGGTGATAGATGTGAAGAACTGGGTTGAGTGCCAAAGAATGATACAGAGTTGGGAGGGCACAAAGAAAGTCTGAAAGATGGAATTATGATGTGCAGAGGAGCAGTGGATATGGCAAGGAAGAGTAGAACATGGCAGGTATTGTGGGTTGCTTACAAGGGAACTGTGGACACTGAATAGTGAAGAAAAGATGAAAAAGATGCAACAAACTTTGAACCTTAGGAATGAGCTGCAACAGTTAGAGAAACATCAACTGCATGAAGAAATACAGAAAAGAACAGCAGTATGAATAAAGGGAAGGTAGATTTTAAGTTAGTGGTATGAACAGTGAGAGAAGGTAGGCTTAAGAAAGGAGTTGAAGTCACAGGCAGGGCGATGTTCAGCTACTAACCAGTAAATAGAGGAAGAGTTTTGAAGTTTTTGTACAGGTGAAAGGAGAGAGGGGGAAGGATCTTTTCATAATATGTGAGTCTAACTCATATTTCTCAAACATCCCTGATTTTGAAGAGCATTTCTGATTTTGTCTCATATTTTTGCCCTGTCCCTTGTAATAATTTTGATTTTCTGGTAAATCACAGATGAATAGAATCAGTCAGTAATTCCAGATATTAACATTTTAGACTTTTTTGCTTCATATATTGCATGTTGATACACAATATGTTGTTCTATTAACCTTCTATGCGAATTAGAGTAATATTTAAAAAGTGTATGCTTTGGTGGGTTTACTTCACTTCATTGAGCTGTCGGTTTAGTGAACACCTATTTATTGAACCCTTTTGAGTGAAAGCTCACATCAACAAATGATCGTTTCAGCAAACTTTCACACGGGGAAAGACATTAGACAGCCATCATTGGGAGTAAGTCCTTTTCCCCACTGTAGTGTATCTCAGAGTTGGTATATTTAGTTGAGGCAGGTTGGGTGGCACAGCACCCCGCACTGGGGGGTGTGGAGGGAGGCGAAGCCCCCCACTTAGTTTTGTTTAAGATTTTGCAGGTTTTTTTGTCTAGCTGGTAGCTGACCTACTAGTGTTTTCCCTGTGTGACAGTTCTCTGAAACTGTCATTCGTTGATGTGAGTTTTCACTCAAAAGGGTTTGATAAATAAGTGTTCACTAAAATGACAGTTAGACTAAGTTATATAGATCCGATTTGGGGCCTTTGCCATTCATTATTTTTGTTTTGTCCCCAGTTCTTCAACAAAGAAGTTCAGAGCTATGCTTTAGGACTAGAGGATAAAATCTGGATAAATATAGAAGTAATAATCAAAGAAGCAGTAATGGTGGTGGTGAATCATGAATAAAATGGAAAGCAGTTGGCCCAAATGGCTTGCTCGTGGTTTTCTATAATAAATTTAGTGCAATTAGGAACTGGGGGAAATTGTCCAGATGTTAAACAATAAGAGAAAGAGGAAATCTGCAGGAGACAATGGCATATGTGGAGATGGTAGAGTTTGATAAAGAGTTTATTGGAGGATGAGGTAGAGTTTGGTAGATATGATATGTGCAGTGGGGGGACATAGAGCCACATGTTCAGCTGTTAATAAGAATAAGAGGTAGGACATGTTAATAGGGAAGAGAAAGTAGTGAGGATGCAATGTGACTTAAATGACTAACAAGGGAAGTATTTGTGACTCAGTTTGGGAAATGGTGGAAAAAAAGAGTAGAGTGTACCTTGGATTTAAGAGAGCTAAGGGAAGTGAAGAACAATGTTATTTCAGAAATGTTGTAGGAGGTGTTTGGGATTAAAATGGGGATACATTTCTGTATCACATTGTAGTGGGGATATTGAAAATGTGCAAAAGAGAATAAGGAAAGAAGAAACTAGATGGGTAAGTGCATTAAGTAAGTCTGAATGCAGAAAGATCAAGTTGAGGCAAATAGGTAAGATTTACAGGGAATTAGGTGAAGAAAAGAAAATAAAAGAGAAGGAAAGGAAAGGAAAGAAGAGGAGGAAAATGGTAGGATGAGAAAGCCTAGGGAAAAGCAGAGGAGAGAATGGGATATGGGGAATAAATGAATGTGGAGGATATCTGAAAAATGCACCAGTTCAGAAGAAAAGATGTGCTTAGGAGATTACTTCATAGATGGTATAGGCAAAAACCTTTAAGGAAAGATAGTCAGTGAGGTATGGCTATGAGTGTTGGAGATGCAAAGAAAGAGACAGACAGTGGTAGACAGTTTAAACATGTGGTGCTCCTGTCCAGTAGTGGTTGAAGATTGGGCTGTAATAAGGACCATTTGAATGAGATTTATATGAAAGAACTAGAGGATAATTGAGCTTTATGTCTTTTTGGATGGAGAGTGAGTGGCAAATATATAACAGAGGTAAATGGAAAGAACTTTTGATTACAATGGGAAAGATGCAACACAGTTGAGAGCTAAATAAGAAAAGGTACAAAGGATAATATATAATCATGGAATAGGAAAGAAACATTGTGGAGTAATAGAAAGTGGTCAAGGAAATAAGGTAACAGATATACAGAGATGCTTGTAGAGGAAGAAGACATACATTGGTTTCCATATCAATTTATGATTTGCATATAAATTAATATATGTTGGAACATATGTACCGTGAACTGAATTAATAATATAATAATAATTTGGAGAAAAGAAAACAAAAATAATAGGTGAATAGAGTCAATACAGTAGTCGTAAATGAGTAAATTATGTGTGTATATATGTGTGTGCATATGTGTGTGTGTGTGTGTGTGTGTGTGTGTGTGTGTGTGTGTGTGTGTGTGTGTGTGTGTGTGTGTGTGTATGTCAGGTGAAGGGAGTTGCAGTGGTTTGCACTATATCTTCCTGACTACAGTGATACATTAGTGTAACTATTATTTATGGATTTATTCATTCACTTGATTACAATTAGACATCTAAAATACACACAGTCATGAAAAATGTCTGTAGCTGGTGGGTACTGGGCACATGTATGGGTGAATGAGTGACTCAGTGTGTGTGTGTCTCTGTGTTCGTATTTGGGGGAGGTCTACCATTCCTGTCAATGGCCTCGCTCTAGACTTCTGGACAAAGCCAAAATGGCAGGAAAACTTACTGAAATACACATGCATGCCTCTGGGGGAATGAGCTTAATGAACTGATCTATATTATTGTGGCCATTATTCATTCACTTACTCATGATCAGACATCTGATGTGTATGAAGTCAGTAAAGTCACCAAGTAAACAGCAAGAACATAGAAACAATACTAAACAAGAGATTGCTGGGACTATAATATGCCTACCCATATTCATCTTTAAGTAGACATGCTTAAAAATTCTTTCCACCCTTTTCAAACACTTAATAGTGCTCACCTCCCAAGTTGAGAAGGGCCTTACAAGAAAACCGTGGTGTAGTTCTGTATCCACACATCCACTCAAGACTAACTTTCAAGATAGCCAAAGTACTTCTTTGACCTGTAGCAGTAACTCTTTTCCTATCTGAGAACACGCTGAATTCATAACCTCTGTGTCTAGTGAGTCTTGTTTATTTCTTGGTGGATATGTAAGTCTCCTACATCTACATCTTGGTGGAGATGTAAGTCCCTAGTGCAGGTGTTTGCAGAGCCACTGTTTTTTCAAAGAAATAAGAAGTCAAATAAGATTGGACCTTTCATGTCTCGAAAGACACAGAGATAATTTACAGGAGTCAATAGTCAAACGTCTACTGAATATGAGCTTTGCTAATCTATTGGAATAGCTGGAGGATTTAAGGCCTTTCATTTTCTTGGTTTGAAACTGAGCAACATGCTTGGATTTGTACATATTGAAGGGAGAACAGTATTCACTGATGGCTTTTATAAGGGAAATGTACAGTGGTAGGATGACTTATTCAGATCTTGAAAATATTTCTCTAGAAATTAGCCAAGCCAATTTGAAGGACTTTCTTACTATGATGTAAACATGATGATCAAATGGGAGAGTGCTGCCCACATATGTGCACAGGTTTGTTATGGCTGTGTCTGTCTGAAGAGAAATACCGTTTACAATATAGGAGATGGAAGTAACTTTTTTGTTGAATGTTACTTCACTGCACCTTTTTGCATTTAGCCTAAGACCATTTTTGTTACACCAGGTTTATGCACAATTGATCTACCTTTTCAGGGCTATTGATGTTTGAGTAAAACAAGCTGAAATACATTACTCTGCCTATTATTATTATTACTATTATTGCTATTATTGTTGTTATTGTTATTACTTGATCACATTCGATATCTGTGGTGTATACAGTCAATAAGCTGGTTATAATGTCAGGGGACAGAGGTGGTCTGTGGATGAAAGTGACTGATCACAGCTATTGTTTAATCATAGTTAAACAATCACTAACATGCTATAATATAGCCCCACAACATTTCAGTTATTCCCACCTATTCAGTTGTTCTGTCCAGGCCTCATTTACTTAGAATTCATTAATTACCAGGAGGTCCTATCAAACATAGAAAGGTGAACTCTCTGAATAGTTGTTATATGCATATGTACAAACAAAAGGCAAAGTTTTCCTTTCTGTAACTCATAATCACATTGAGACAAACCTTTCATTTTCTGGCACATTTTCCAACAAAATGCCATCCAACTTTGGGATTCAGATTATTCCCACATTCATCTAAACCTCTCCTAAAAAATACCTGCAGTAGTAGAAAGACAAATCTTACTTAAGCAATATGGTTCCAGAACCAATATTGTTTGTAGTAATAGTTTTCAACCTCCTGCAAAAAATCTGGTTCTTCCCCCACAGTAAAGCCTATGCCACAAGAGTCATTTACATGTTACATTAATTTGTCCCACTCTTGGGCTGTTACATGATTAGCATTATACCTGACTCTAATCGTTCACTTTACAGAAAAAGAGCTACTTTATGCTGAATCTGGCCAGGCTATATGGGTCAAATGACCCCCAAGTGCTTGCTAGCAAATACCACTCTCCAGATCTGGTTGCAAGGATGGATCTCAGTATTTTTGTACTGGATGAAGTCTTCAGATTTTTTTTAAATGAATTATCATGGAGGAATTCTGGATTCCTATTATCTGGACTCTTTTATCAGACAGACTGGCAAGTGTGACTCTCTCAGACACATAAAGCTTCAGACAACATAGTCCTAAGACTCTCAAGGCTACATAAACCTCTCAAGCTGGAGTTATTTATTCATTTATTTAACTAACTGCATTGCTTCTTAGAATTACAGATAGCAGTTAATACACATTGGATACAGGTATGCAAAATGAATGATACATTCTTTCTTAGCTTAAGTGTTTTCACTTGTGATTTGCATTTCAGATTATTGGTTATTTCCCTGCATCTACCATAGACAGTAGCAGTGAGAAAGGCAACTGTTTTACATATCTTGTTGCTTTAGACAGTACAAGTAACCATAATTCTGGACTCCTGAATCAGTCCTATCTAATGCTTGTAACGGTTACAGAGGTTGCACTACCATATAGTAATGCATTTACATTTCATTACAGTATCACAGGATAGTGCACCAAGCCCTTTCCATGTCCTTTGTTTTTCTTTTGGCACTTCCTTGTGGGAAATGTGGCAGTATATACCAGTGCATGATCTGATTATTTTATGAATGAATGCATATGACAGTGAGTATTTTTTTTCAAATATAAGGAACATCAGATTAATACATGCTGAAGCCTGCCAGCCATGCATGAGTGATGGCAGGCAGAATCAAGCCTTAATAGTGCATCACAGTAATGTAATGCTATCGAAGATAATACACCTTTATTAATACTTGGATAGTACCAATGATACATTCCAGATGTATAAGTTATCTTCCATCAAAAACGTAGCTTTCACCTTTTGCACAGCATGAAAATCTATGAGCGCAAATATCGGCAGATATTTTTATGATTATGTTTTGATTGTTTCCAGATGACAGTGCAACTGTTATGTTTCCCTGCTTACTGTGATATGTTAATTTGTTAACGTATGATCAGGCATTACAATTCACTTATTATTACTGCCTTTTTGTGCAGAGAATGGAAATGTACTGTGACCGGAAACTGTTTAGCATGTAATTTTAAGAAACCTATTTTAGGATTATCTTGCAGCATATGGAGGTGGCACTGTGAGAAAAAAAAACATTAAGCAATATAAAAGCAGAAATGAAATTTGTAACACGCACCAGGTTACATAATATAACATACTCATGCTAAAACAGCTCTGAAATATATGCAAGGGTATATATTTTAAAACTACTGTTTTTTAATGATGTTCAAAAATCCAGCTTCCCAAAAGAAAGCTCTGTGTCATTGTTTCTCTGTCATCTTCATAGATACACACCCACATGTATGCACACACACACACACACACACACACACACACACACACACACACACACGCGCGCACACACACACACAGCTAATTAATTAAGCAGTTGTGTAATGGACAGCAGTCCGTAATGTATCAAATAAAGTATGCAGAAGTATGCACATGTATCTAGCCCACATTAATGTTAACTCACAAAATTATGTAAGAATATGTTTGCCTTATACCATAATCCAACAACTTTGTCCAGCAACAATTATAGTATGTGTATGCAATTTCTATCTCAATAAGTTAAAAAATGATAGTCTTAGTATTAGTCTGATCCAAGAGGTGGTATCCTTTACAAACCAAATACATTTCCTGTTAGAACTGCTGTTGAATAAGAAATAGTAGAGTTCTCCAAGCACTTCCTCTTACTACTACACAGACTGATTGAATAAGCCTAACACTGGAGTGATGATGACGATGATGACAATGATGATGATGATGATGATGATGATGATGATGATTATGATGACACTGATAACTATGATGCAGGAACTGATTTCTGGCCAGAGGATAATGACTTGACTGGCAGATTTCAGCATCAGAAAGTGGCAGTGATACATCTCACATCACTATTACACTGAATGCAGAATTATTCCTTATTTGGCTCTGTGTACAAGCTTCATATTTATTCTGCAAGCTATTTTTCACTGAAGTACTGCAGGTGTCCTCTTCTTTTTTTTTTCTGGCTTATGGGAGGTTTTCATAATGGTTAAGGTGTTTACCATATACACACAAGGTGCAGGGTTTGATTCTCACAGGGGATAATTGGCTAGGTTTAAAAGGGCCTACAACAGCAGTTAGCCTAGTACTAACCTATGAACTATCCCTATGAACTTAAGAGACATAATGTACAAATCCTGCTTTGCCACTGCACTTTCCAAATGTCCCATTTCCAGTTGTTTCTTTTACCTTAACTGATGATTGCATATATAAATCATTGTTGTGACTACCACATGCTTGTTTATAAAACTGTATGTCATTCTTTGTGAGGCTAAGTAGATGCTTGGAAACTTGAGATGCATACTACCGTATGTGAAACTGATTCTCTGCTCTCACAAACTATAAGCACTTTCAGACTGTACAACTTTCTCAGAATAGCATATTTGACTTTCTGACTGCTTAGTAAACAGCATTTCTTCAACTCACAATTTTGATTGCTATTATAGCATTAGCACCCTCATAGTTATGTACCTAGAAACAGTTCAGTGTAGTGAGATATCAATAAATGAAGGGAAAGTCTGAAAGTATGACCCGTGTTACTTGTGAGAATATTTTCATCATCCACATCATTGCATCAGACAGCAGTAACAGAAACCTGGTTCAAGGCTCCAGAGAGCACCCCAGCACTACCAGGCTACAACTCATACCATACCTTTTGGCCCCAAAACCCGGACCGAAATACAAAAGGAAGGGGTGCATACATTTTTATAAAGGATACCCACACCTCCAGGTTAGTAGCACAGCACGAAGCCTCAGAGACCATCCATGTGCAATTAACAGTGGGCAAAGCTGCTTTTCAAATCATAGCTTGCTAAATCTGCTTATAGAACTACGTCTTCCATTGTCTGGAGACTTTATACATGGAAATTTTTACATAGATCTTTTTATACACCTTTGATGATGAATAAAATAAATAATAAAGATAATTTATGTAAGAGATGTAATGTAGAAATTAATGCTGACTGGGCTCATATGTTTTATGACTGTATAAAATTGAAAGAATACTGGAAGTCAATTAATGAATTTTTGCAGGCTCTTTTTACAGATAATTTCATTATTTCTAAATCTCTTATATTATTCAACACACCTGTACCTCAAAGTGTTAAAAGGTTAAGCTTCCCTTGTTATGGTCTATTCTAGCAGTGGCTAGGAAAATAATAACTAGAAATTGGATTTCAGATACACCTCCTTCGTTCAATGAATTTAAAAATGTTATGAATATAGTGTGCCATATGGAAATAAACACAATTAGGACAAGAACAAATAGAAAAACATCTTATTATATTGTATGGGATAATTTACAAAATTTGTTAAAAAAATTTTAATTTCAATAGCATGGTATTTTAGTTTAATTAATTGATCTGATTATAGTGGATGTCTTTGTAAATACTTTAGTTGTTTTGTTGAATATTATAATAATACCTATTTTTAATTACTTGTATAAAATTGTTATGATATTTCTTTTATATGTTAAAACAATAAACCTGTTTTGAAAAAAAAAAAAATCATAGCTTGCTACAGATCACCTACCTTGTCTCAGGACCCCCAGTCAGCATTCCTGAGAAAATTGGAAAATATGAAGGCCCTACCTAACACCATGATATTGGGTGATTTCAACTACCCAAACACTGAATGGGAAAACTACTCAAGTACAAACTACTTCAGCCCAACGCTTCCTAGAGTTTATAAACTCAAACGCCCTGGAACAGCTGGTTACCATGCCCACAAGAGGTGCAACATATTGGACCTGATCACCACCAACTTGGGGGATCAGTGCTCCACACCAGAGGTAAACCCCTCGCTGGTAAGATCAGACCATAAACTAATCACACTGGACATCCACATCCTGACACTACCCCCAGTCAAGGAAACCACTGTGAAAAACTTTTCAAAAGCCAACTTCACACTTCTCAAGACCGAGGTGGAAAGTTTCAAAGCCCCCTTGCTAAAGGATAATGCTGCCCAAACCGCAGAATCCTTTACAAATGTATTCTATGAGCACCTACAGGAATGCATGGATCGAGCCATCCCAAGTAAAACCAAGACTCACTCCTCCAAAAAGAGGAAACCAGTCTGGTGGTCCCCGGCCATAAATAAGCTATACAACAGAAGGAGGAAACTATAGAGCAAATTTCCAAAAAGGAAAGGCAGCCCTGATCAATATTAGCAAGAAACTATGATCCCTCATAAAATCATCCAAGGCGAATTTCAAAAGAAAAATTGCCAAAGACTCTAAAGATAATCACAAAGCCTTCTTTAGCTATGTCAAGAATCTAGGTGGCAACTCTCAGATATGCTCTGAGCTAGTGCAAAATGGCAAACAATACACTGAACCAACTGACATTGCCAACATCCTGGCTGACAGGTTCAGTGCAAACTTTACCCCCACCCCCACCCCCAAAAGGGCCCATGTCCATCCCAGAGGAATGTAGAGCCCCAGACATCACAGACATGCAGGTGAAAACAGCCCGCTCCAAAGCTAAAAACACAGCATCAATGGGACCGGATGGTATCCCAGGCTGCGTCTTACATGAGCTCCAAAATTAACTAAACCCTCACTTAAATTCACTGTTCAAATTCAGCCTTACCACAGGCTATGTACCCAAAAAATGGCATATAGCAACAGTCATCCCACTCCACAAAGGTGTTGCCACAACAGATCCTGGGAACCATCACCCCATAAGCCTGTCTAGCCTGGTCTGCAAAGCTATGGAGCACATCATCATGAAACTCATAAAGAGAGACATTGGGTACCTCCGGACACTGGACCCTACCCAATTCGGCTTTGTTAAAAGCAGATCTTGCCTCCTAAACCTAGTTGACTTCTTTGAAACAGTTACCAAGGCCATAGATGAATGAAAGGTAGCCCACACAGCCTACCTGGACCTCGCTAAGGCCTTCGACACCATTCCCCACTCTGGCATCATAGATAAGCTCACCAGCTTGAACATTAACCCCTATGTCACGAGATGGGTTGCCAACTGGCTCACGGATAGAACACACATGGTCAGAGTTGCGGGTGCCATGTCCGACTCTAAACCAGTTACAAGTGGCGTCCCACAGGGCTCAGTCCCGGGACCCCTCCTCTTTGGTATATACTTCTCTGAGGTGCAGGCAAGCACGGTAGGACTATGGCTGACCAAGTTCGCAGATGACTGCAAACTGGGGGCCATAATCTACTCTCTGGCTGACAGAGACATCCTCCAGAAGGGTCTCACAGAGACAGAACCTGGTGTCAGAACCATGGCCTCAAGCTAAATGCCAAAAAATGCATAGTCATCCCCTTTGGGAAAAACAAAGTGCCCACGAATTATCACATAGGTGGTAATCCACTAAGTACGGAAGATGTAATTAGAGATCTGGGGACCCAGGTAGATAGCAACCTCTCCTTTGATAATCACATTGCCAAAGTGGTTAGAAAATCCTTCTATGTAGCCCACCTAATCATGAAAGGGTTCACATCTAGATCAAGAGAAGTCATTGTGCCCCTCTACTCATCACTCGTTAGGCCCCTAATAGAGTATAATGCCCCATTTGGAATGTACCTTACTCGACACCTGCAACAGCTGGAAAGACCACAGAAGTAGCTCACCAAGAGGATCATGGGTCTCAAACAGATGCCCTATGCAGCTCGACTAAAGAAACTCCAGCTCTACTTGGTTACTTACCACCTGCTCAGAGGTGATCTCTGCCTGACGTACAAGGCCATGTCCAACCCGGAATTAATGGACATGCTCCACCTCAAGAAAACCAAATCTCTTAGAGCCACACGCTCCAGTGAATTAAACCTCAGCACAACAATAAACAGGACATGCTGGAGGTATAGATTCCTGTCCCAGAGACTTCCCTTGCTCTGGAATAGAATCCCAATTTATGTTAGGCAAAGCCCCTCACTGACTCTCTTCAAGAGAAATCTTGATGAGTGGATGGGAAGTCATAAATTCACCCCTGAGATCACTTCAGTGGCCCTGCTAGACAGAGACCCAGGAAAATAATTTAAAAGGGAGGTGAAAGCCAACACATTCTGGCTAGGCTTATAAATGCCCTTGGGAAGATAGCCTAGTACCTACCTATGAACCTATGAACCTATGATGTCAGTTTATAAAAAATATCTGTGTGAAAGTCTGTCACATAAAAACAAACAAAACAAATTAAGCTGTTAGACAGACGATGGATTAGTGTAATCTGCAATAGTGATTAGATTCCACTGGCAATCAGATAATTTGATAGCAGTGGATGGAAACTAATGACACAGAAACATATATAAAGGCTATGGTGCACTGCTGTTCATGCTCTCTGTAACCAGTCTGGTCATCGACATTGATGAAATGTAGCAGCAGTGAGATTGGGATAAGATAAACATGAATCTTGTGTTATGAAAATGTGTATGACTGGACTGAGAAAGGAACGTACAGACCCTTGCACTGCTAAAGGTTGATACTACACCACTGTTGTACTATTCTCACCACTCTGATGCAAGTTGTTGAAGACAAAAATTACAAGAAACAAAAGTGTGGGCATGCAACAGTGAGCAGACAGTCATACACTAAAGTGATGTTACAGAGTCAACAGGTTGCAGAACACAGAATGATAAATCTGCACTTAGCTATGCATATATTTAACACAAATGTATATTAATTAATTAATTAATTAATTAATTAATGTCTATCACAAATACTCCCAACAACCATTCAGGACAAACAGCAACTTGGAAACCTCAAAATGTCTGGTCAATGGTGTCACCCTGATTAAGAAAACGACTAATTGCACTCACAGATATTTGCAAAAAACAAGTCAGGGGCTAAAATTAAAGATAACACAGAGTAAAAAGACTGCAGAATATATGTGCCAGGGAAGTTGTCAGTTTGGGACTAGATGATCTTGGTAGGTCCATCCTATTTTAGATACAGGTGGATATGGTAACAATTTCAAATGTCAAAATGCACTTTACCATAGTTTTTTCCACAAAGGACTAGCTTTCTATTACAGTCTATTTGAAAATCATAGAGCATCGGCACAGTTTCAAAGGTTTTTCATTTACTATAACTGAAAACTCCTCAGCCAGTCCTTGATGGACAAGTAGGAATGTCTGGAATTTGCTTGCATAATAAGATATTCAATTGCTTGATGTTCATTAATGAAGATAACTAATAAAAGAATGGCAACTCCAACAGTCTTTATAAATCAATCACCCTTTTGGATGATTCAGAAAATACAGCTGATATAGCCATCTATTAAAGTATATAATAATGTTTAGCTGTTCTTGTCTGGAAACCTTTGAAAAGAGAAAAAAATGTGTCTCTTTTTATCTTTGCACATTTTTGGCTTGCTATTCTCTGCATTTTCTTAAAGCTTTACTTCCATAATGAACCTTCTCAAGGAAAGCCTCCTTCATATAAATGAAAAAAAAAAATCATAGGGCAAACATATGCAAATTTGTTGTGGTCTTATCCATTACTGAGAGTAGTGGAATAAAAGAGGGATGGGTTTTGTAAGCAGATGAAAAGTTAATTTATAGGTCAAATAAGGCTCAGCATTATTTTATTTGCAAACTTTTGACATTAAGCATCATTTATTTATCTTTACAGTTAACTGCACTAAAAGTATATTTATTCAGTACTGTATTTATTGTTTGAAATAAACTGAGAGTTAATCTTTTATAAATATTTGCTAACTGACATAGAGCCCTGATCACTAAGGACATTTTTTAAACTTAGCATGGAGAATCATGTAGCAGACAAATGGAGACTGAAAGAATCAAACCTTCGGAGCAGCTCATTGCCTTAATCTTCTCCCTTGCTGCCAATCGACATAAAAAGCATGTGAATATCTGATGTATTTTAAGCACAGTAAAGACATCCATATTAATATTGATAAACCCTGTTATAACAAGAGAGATGGCTTAACTTAGGCTACCTAGATCCACATATTGTTTTTGACTGCTGTTTACATTGAGTAATGAGGGCCATTCCTAAACTTCTCAGGGACTGGTAGCTTAGTTATTTGTACCCAAGGAAAGAAGTGTCTGCAGGAATATTATTTAATCCTACTTCCAGTGTGATGCAGGATGCAAAAGGGAAGCAGTACTGATGTACACAAAGGAGCTCTGATCAGGGCCTTTTCAGTTCTGCATCATAGCCCAGATGACAGTGGTATCCAGACACAGCTAGAACAGAGTTAGCCCTGAATACTACTCTCTCTCATAAAGGCACTCATTAGTAAAGACAAAATTCTGTTGGCGACAGTGATGGCATCTCATCTACTGCTTTACAGGGCCAGAAGGCAACCACTGATACAGCTTTCACAATGCATAAAGTCCTTTAATAGTAATTAAATCTTCCAAGATACAGTCAGAGATAATGATAGTGAGTGTTTCAAGCAAACTCTAAAGCAAAAGAGTAATAAGGATAACACTGTTTTAGTATTTATTTATTTAAGTTTATTGTCCAAGTGACTGATGTAGCACAACACTTCTCAAGAAACAGCCTGGGTTACAGAGGCAACAACAGGCATACATGAGCACTGATGTTGACGAGCACATGTGCATCAAAATTACCCATCAGTTGACAATGCAAGAACGAAGCAGATGAAACTATGAAAACATACTGATATTGATGAGGGGGGATGCCAAGTTAATTTTAACCCGAATTCTTGAAGCAGGAACAGGTATGTTGTTTTGTTAAGTAGGCTTTGAGTTGTTTACAGAAGAATTAGTTATTAGCTATTATTTTTTTTTGTTATTTTACAATATTAACTGGAAGTGAGTTCTATCAAGCAGAATCAACTTTGGAAAAAGCCTTTTGATTAGGCGTTAAGTGGGCTTGATTAAATGAACAGGTTCAGAGTTTCTTAGGCAGTAAGTGGAATGAGGCTCTTTAGAGGAATACTTACACTAAGAAAAAGCAAAGCAAAAAGTCAGGAAAAAGAATATAAAGGAGGTGGAATATAATTGTGCAGCAGAATCGAAGTTATGGCATGGAGAAGATGTCGCTGCCCTGGGCACAAACTGTTAGGAGGCATGATCCAATTGTTCAATCCTGTCATCAATGTCAAGCGGCACACCAGCAATACAATGGCTGTATGCAGTCAGGATTGTAATTTCATCATTCTATTCATTTGTTTGAACAATTGTGGTTATGCATCTATTTAAATGATTAAATGAATGCTGTAATATTGTAATATATATCGGAGCAAAGCAGAAGAGCAAGAAGGAGCTTTTTTTCTTTCTCTAGGTACTGCCTATAGTGCCAGTTTTACTAACTACTGCTCTATTGTGGGGTAACAAAATACCATTAGGCCTTTGGAAAGAAATTAAAAAAAAAATCTCTAAATTTATATGTGTATTAATACAGAAATTTTAGAAAATAGAAAATAATCAAGAAGGCAAAGAATCTTAGGAAAGAAGGAGAGGTTAGGTATCTTTTGGAAGTATCTCAAGAAATATCAAATGGCCCTTTCTCAAAAAATGTATTCATATATCTTTCTATCTATACACCTCTGCAGAACCCTGCTAGATGACTACCACCTTCACTGAATCAGCCCATTTTTTTCTTTGAGGGCAGGAACCAAGCATTTCTGAGCAAGGTGAGAAACTTATAGCCCATTTGTTCCTCCCTGTAAATTTCTACTAGCTCATTCTTTCTCCTAGCAGTGAAAGTCAGTTAGTAAGGAACAGGCGGCATACAAGTCCTGCTGTTTGAAAACTTGCTATAACTGCCTGGTTAGGGAGAGAGGAAGCATGCATGCATGCATGCATGATCCCATACACATTTTTCACTAGCTAGGGATGGAGGTCTCTACCCAAACCAAAATTAGCCTATGTTGCTTTTGGAGATGGGTGATGCTCCCAGTTGCCACTAGGTGTCACCAATTCAGCTGGTTTGGCAACTTCACACCCACCATGATAAGAGCTGCCATCAGCCATTGAAATGCATCTTTCTTCCCCCTTAAATACTGGTTACCTGGGCCATAATCAAATATTCTTTGTTCTATGCCATTGGACCAGGCTTAATGCATCCATATATCATGACAATAGAGTACCAAAGCTGTTTCATAATAACACACCATCTCTGCATGTGTACTGTTTATCTTTTTCAGGTACATTTGCAGTTTACGTAGTAAGTCAGTCTTTGGGCTGTTTATTTAGGCTCATTGTATAGCATAAACATCAGTTGATTCAATGACACAAAAATGAGAAGGAATTTATTTAGAGTCTCCTTTAACCATGCCCTGACAGGTTTATTAACTTAATTCAATGCCACAGAAATTAGAAGGAATTTATTTAAGAACTCTTACGGCTGTGTACTAACATATTTTTGGAGTATCATTATGTGAAATGTATGGTTTCAAAAGTGTGGCTATCTGATATGAGCAGAATTTCAAGCAAAGCGCTATATATCAGACTATAATTTGTTGACTGCTGAATTGCTTGAATTACCGATGGCTATCATGGAATTATATCAAGGAATAAGTTGTCAGGGCTGTTGCTGTATCTTTCTGATAAATGTTTCTGATATAATAATCAAATAGCTCTATCTGTTATTCAGGTGTGGTGTGGTGTGAATGTAGTTAAATTACCATTATAGGCCACTGTATCAATGTTCCAAGTAATTGTTTGCACTTTTGCCCAAACCTACTCCTTCTCTTCCATTGACTGCCTTCAGCTGTGATCTTATATAATATTAAGAGATTTTTCTTCTACTTGCTATTAACTGGCAACAGATTGCAGCTGTGTTAAACATTTAGGCCATCATTACTGTTTTATTTCACTTAATTTGCTTTAAATTGTCATTGGTTGTTGTTTTCTTATTTATTTGGTTACACAATGAAGGAGATAAAGATAAAAAAATATCACTATGCTTTATCCAGTTAGCAGTCCATCAGAGATGTAAAGATTAAATAGTCCATCCGAGATGTAAAGATTAGAAATGAGATAATTCTGATCACCCTGCACCACACTTTTACCTATCATCATGTAATATTCATCATAGCGAATCAACCTGCAGTTATTGTTACATAAGATGAGAAAACTTCTATTCTCAAATTGCATTGTATGCCTACAGCTATGAAACATATTTATGAATACACTTTTGTAGTCAATTTGAGATTACTTTTAATTCTGCTTATTTCACTCTGTTTTGATTTTGTGGAATCTGAGAGAGAGAGAGATCACAACACTATTACACTTATTGATTTTTCACTTGGTATGTATCACTGGAATATTCCAGCTTCATTGTCTTTTTGCAGTAAAGCAAGATTCATAATTTTAATATCACTGCAGTCTGGATGGATGTTTCCTGCTGATGTCCTAAATCGTCTCAAACACATTGGAAGAAGTGCCTTCAGTTATTAATTATACAGGTACTGATTAGCATGCAGGTTTGGAATTTGCTACAATGTCATTCAAATTTCCTTGTTAAAACCTCAGCACAGGTAAACAATGGCAAGGCTACCTAGCTACTCCTGAGACAGATTGCTACCTTATCTGCATCTGTCCAGTAAGTGCATGTTAACCTGTCTATGAAATAATTAAAACTGAATCATTAGCATTTTATTAAATTCCACATTGTTGGATTTTTAATTTTTTTCATTTATGTCCAATAAGTCAATGTTTGTACAGCCCAACCCAAGTTTATATCACTATTTTACTCATTTTTTTAATATCTAGTTTTTTATCTATTAGTCACAAATAGGCATGGTTACCTAAAACAGCACCCTAGACTTAGCATACTCAAGAAAAGGATAATAAAATATTACATACTGAAGTCACAGCCGTACTACAACCCTTCTGACTAATATAATAAACTTTCTGAAGCCCTGCAGTACTTTGGTTATGTTTTAATTTTGTCAAGGATATTGAAACTACTTCACTTGTGTGAGATGACATGCAGTATAATATTTCACTCTGTTTCTATAGATTTATCATCACCTGCCTACACAGGAAAACTGTTGCCATTTATGAGTAAAGGTGTGTGGGTGAACTGCTTCTACGTGTCAAACATTCACTGAGTTTCGTCTGACAACCTCTGATTTTAGATGACAATGTATGCCTTCTATTAAAAATAAAATAGCCAAACTTCACATTTGAGCAGCTGGTACAAGGCACGCCATCGGTAACTGGTACTGACTGCCTTAATATTAGAGAATATTTACACAGCCTTCTCTCTCAAAGGGCTGTGTCTTCACAGTCCTGTGATTTACAGTAAAAGTTGCTCTGTGAAAACAAAAAGGTACTTCACAGCCATCACTGACAATAGATTAACTTTGTAGCATTACTTTCTATATTAGAGTCTGATGGTTGTCATAGTGTTTATCCACTATCACAGCTTCCAAAGAAAGTCATGTGATTATTAATCACAGTTAACCTGAAAGTATCATGGAAAACATTCAGGTGCCTAAGCCAGCTATACAATATAAACTCGTAACGCTTGATGACAAAGACAGGGTAAACTAAAAGAAAACATGGCAATTATATTATAGTGGTTAATTTAGCACTTTCATTCTCAAATCAAGACTTCTAAAGTAGCAAAACAGTAATTAATAAATAATAACAGAGAGGTTGCTGAATGACATACTTCAGTTAGCAGAAGTCAAGGTAAATAAAACTTAATTTTTGGTTTAAATGTTTTGACTGATTTTGCAGAGCAGTAAACAGAACAGTTTAGTTAAGATATTGTTTTTTGACCTTTGGCCATACATTTGCATCCAATTTGCCCAAAATAAATTCATCATAAAACTGTTGCATAGACAATTGTGCCCAAGAGACTGCTGTCACTGCCTGGAGTTTTGTCACCTTCAATACGACTCTAGGAGGGTTTTAATCTTGGAGCCAGAGTCCCTTGTTAACAAGAATGGCAGAGAGGCTGTAAGATCTTCTCCAGAGTTTTTTCTTATATTAAAGGTGCTTCCTGTCATCACAAGTCGGTGACCAGTTGGATAAGTCACTCTTTATTGGTTGGTCTTTGTTAATATAAACAAATCTAAATCAATTTGGTTTTTGTTATATTATAAATTCAATATAAATTAATCAGTAATGTTTACTTGACATGTTGTTTTCCTCTCTGCTATTGCTGCCTCTAAGCATACTTAACTTCTAACATCCAAACAACTTCCTAAGTTTTTAAGAGCAATATTTAAACTCTGTCCCTGATTTTGTGTCTTTATGCCCCCCACCCCCATTATTTTGCCTTTGTCCACAGCTCTTGTATTAACAAGTTTAGAGATATGCCACAAAGTTTAGCTCTTCAGTCTTTAATTTAGCAGGGGCAGTAAATGGTTAGGCGACTTTATTTAACATCAGGTCAGCAGTGACTCAGTGCTATGTTCGGTTCCTTTTAACTCCTATCCCAGAAGCTAAATCTTTATCTTATAAGCTAACTTATTCCTTTCTTCTCTTCAAATTTCCCAGGATGTTCAGATTTTGCCTCAGTTTTTTTTTTTTTTTTTTCCTTCATAAACATTGTGGTTTTCTGGCAAATCCCTGAGGATTGCAGTCAATACATCATGACAGATGTTTCAGCTATATTCTTCAGGAAATGTAGACTAATTCAAAACATGTTTTTCTAGAAACTTCCTAAGTTTAAGGGAATATTTTTAAATCTGATTTTGGCTATTTGGTCTCAAATTATGTGTGCCGTTGCACATAATTCTTGAGCAAAGTAGTTGAGGACTCCCCACACACCCTTGGCCATGTCGGTCAGTTAGAGTCAGCCAGTCAGCAGGCATGGCCTGGCTACCTAATGTTTCCTAGTCATAGAGTCAGCCGGTTAGCAGGCATGGCCTGGCTACCTAATGTTTGCTAGTCATAGAGTCGGCCGGTCAGCAGGCATGGCCTGGCTACCTAATGTTTGCTAGTCATAGAGTCGGCCAGTCAGCAGGCATGGCCTGGCTACCTAATGTTTTCTAGTCATAGAGTCAGCCGGTCAGCAGGCATGGCCTGGCTACCTAATGTTTTCTAGTCATAGAGTCAGCCGGTCAACAGGCATGGCCTGGCTACCTAATGTTTGCTAGTCATAGAGTCGGCCAGTCAGCAGGCATGGCCTGGCTACCTAATGTTTGCTAGTCATAGAGTCGGCCGGTCAGCAGGCATGGCCTGGCTACCTAATGTTTTCTAGTCATAGAGTCAGCCGGTCAGCAGGCATGGCCTGGCTACCTAATGTTTTCTAGTCATAGAGTCAGCCGGTCAGCAAGCATGGCCTGGCTACCTAATGTTTTCTAGTCATAGAGTCAGCCGGTCAGCAGGCATGGCCTGGCTACCTAATGTTTGCTAGTCATAGAGTCGGCCGGTCAGCAGGCATGGCCTGGCTACCTAATGTTTGCTAGTCATAGAGTCGGCCGATCAGCAGGCATGGCCTGGCTACCTAATGTTTTCTAATCAGCTGGCTCTTTATTATCATTCCCTTCCCCCTAATTTGCAGCAGCTCAAGCTCTTAGTACAGCTGAAGTGATCCACGATTTTTGCAGGTCCATACTGGTAATCCCCTTTAGTTAGAAACCTGAGTTATAAATAGATGCTAAATGCTAAAAATAACTAAAAATAGCCTTTCTGTTATTGTATCTTGTTTGTCTTATTGTTTTGCCATCCACCTATACAGACCTTTGTCAGCTCAGTATTATTTTGTTTTACTTATCATTTTGGGAGACAAGTTTATAAGTTGCTGTGCTTATGTGCTATCTTGATAATGAGACGGTATAAAGTTCAAATCTAAGAAAGTTAATCCCCCCCCCTGTTTCTTTTAACTTGCTTAATATATCATATTTTGCCATATCTGTTACAAATACATTTGTTATCAGAGTAGTTAAAGTGTTAGCTTATGGTCAGAAAGGTACTTGATTCAGTTCTGACATGGGGATTATTTTTAATTTGTCAAAACAGCAAAAACACTGAGGTGAGGCTCCAGGCTTCAAAGGTTTATTGTTCATAAAAACAAGACACAAGTGCTTTCACCAAGTAGGCTTCTTCAGGTGTAACAAATCAAGGTACTAGCTCCTCTATTTATACTAATCAGCACATAACAGCTTAGAGCATTCTTAAAGGTATATTCAAGATACAAGCTCTGTATTAAACAATGCTAGTAAAGTGCATAAATCCAAAATACATAAATACAATATAAAAATAAAAAAATAGATGTAAGTAAAATACATATAAGCTCGTAACTAAAAACATTGTAACTAAAAACATTTTATCTGCACAGGGGTTTATTTCTTAGAGCTAGTTTTAGAGGGATATTTTCATTTAGGCCATGACCTATAGTAGCTTTAAGTCTAATGATCCATCTGGCCTCTAAATTTTCAGTTTTTATCTTAACATCACCTCCACGTATACTTTCAAAAACTCTACCTATAGCCCTAAAAGAAAATACATGTTGGGAATTGGTATCACTGATATGTTTTGCTAAGGCATTGTGTGAACTGCCTTTTCTTATATGATACACGTTCCCTGATTCTTTCTTTAAAAGTTCTATCAGTTTTACCTACATAAAATTTGCTACAAATATTACATGTAGCGAGATATACTATATGTAGGGAATCACATCGTGCATTAATATTAAAAGTAAAAATCTCTTGTGTATCTGGATGTTGGAAGGATGCATTAGTATCTATATACCTGCAGAAATTGCATTTACCACAGGGTCTGCTACCTTTGACTCCACTTGGATGATTATTCTCTTTAAAATAACATAACTGTCTATGTAGGGACTTCTGATTTTTAAAAGTAAACTGTGGTTTAGCTCCAATATATTTTTTAATCTGTGTATCAGACGTTAAAATTTTCCAATTTCTATTAATGATGTCAGTATAATGTTGTATGTCTCTAGCATAACTAAAACATAACCTCAAGGGCTGTAAGTTTAAAGTGCATCTATTTTTCTGGTTGATGACATTATGTTTAGAAACGTAAGGCTTGGCTTTACTTTGTCTCAAGCTCAAGACATTGTTTAGTCCTTGGTTTATAAGGTTAGGTTCATAGCCCCTTTCTTTCAACTCAGCCTGTACTTTGGTGAGTTGCAAATCAAAATCAGTGACACTAGCATTCAATCTAAAAGCTCGAAAAAATTGATTCTGTGCCACATTCTTGAATATAAAATCAGGGTGCATACTGTCCCTATGCAATAAATTATTAATATGACATTCTTTCCTGTATAACTTCACATTAAACTGACCTGACTGATTATTTTTAATTTGTTTTGATGCGTTGGCAGGTTTTTGTTTATTTTTGAATTATTAAGTACTGTGGAGACTAGGGTCCCCTTCTTATTACAGTGATCTCTCTCTAAAGATATACATACATACATACATATACTTTTTTAAATAAAATTTGTAATGCAGCATATAGCACACATCGGTCATACATATCCAAGAACATTATTATCCTGGTGGTGTGCAGTGTGTCATTAATACATTTAAATGTATTTGCATTAGTGGTATATTCATTTTTTTCTGGACACTACCCGGGCTTTATTAAATTATTGGTTACTTATTGTTTTCTATTCCATTCTCTGTGTCAGTGCTGTATATGTTCAATTTATTCATTGCTGTTTGATTTCTGCTTTTCATAGGTTCATACTCGGCTATCAGTCCACAGACTATTACAAGCGTAGTCAATAATCAGAGGTCAGAATTAAACCTGTACCTTCTATCTGTAGACCAACACTTGAACCATTATGCCATCTCATCCCTCTATAATAATACCATTTGTTAACCAGGCCTACTAGGTGCATTCCTTTTTTCAGGGACAACCTAGGAGCAACATCTGGTGAAGTGACTTCCTAAAGGTCACAAACAGTAAGCTGAGGGAATCAAACCCTGCACTACAAGAACTACAGCTCACAACCTTAACCTCCACACCAACTGGGGAGCTAGTGTCAGCTTTAAGACAGAGTAGGTAATCCAAATTATTTTTAGGTGGTGTAGTAGCTCAAGTACTGAGATCATTTTGATAGTGCTAACTCTGATTGTAGTTAACTATACTATTTTTCCCTTTTCCCTCTATTATAGGAAGCATGTCATTGATGAAGGATTCAAAGAGGCACTCCACTTGTTATATAGCTGTAGCTGGTGTACACAGTAATGGGGCTTATCTAAGTGAGTTGTTGTTTCCTACATCTTGTCTCCCTCTTGGTCTGCAGACAGGAAGATGGACCTTACTTTTCTAATGTCATTCCCATTTGGGGTATCAGCAGTCATATGGCAGGAACAGTTTCAAAGCCAACAAGTGTTTTTATTCTGCTGAATAAGCAGTAGCAGTCAAACTACATCATGTTCACATGTGATGCAGTCGTTATTGAGATTGTTAGTTTTGCACTGCTTGCCGATTGATTTGACTTTTGCTGCCAAACATATCCAGAGTAGTTGTAACATTGTATGTGACTGTCTTTCTCACTTAGAGATAACCAGATTTCAGTGACTCACCCCAGAAGTTGAAGAGCACCATGCACCTTTCCCTTGATGCTTTGGAGGACTGGCAAAGAGTGATGCGCTTGCTATTATCAAAGTCATTAGCAAATCTCACCAGAAAGCCTGTGTGGTAGTTCTTGGTCCTTCAGGGCTTTTTGGAAGACGTTAACATGTCTGTAAAGTAAATGGTACTCTAATGTGTTATTTGATATCCAAGTGTATGTGAATGAGACAGTCAAAACTCTAAGAATCTGTTTGCCAGCTCTCAGCCTGCTGGCCATTTGCTTAAGTTTACCTCTTTGTACAAAACACTGGATTGTTGCACAGCTCTTTTGAGGTTGGGTGACAGTTAAGGACATGTCTAGAAACCCCAGTTGGCCCATTGATTGTGCACCTTTATTCATTTCTATCATTAATGGCACTGAAATATCAATGTTTAAGTCTAAGTTAGTCTAAGTTTAAGTAAGGTGTAGCATTACCTGTAAATGCTGTGCTCAAAAATGCCTAAGTCTGTTTATGTTCTGCATTCAGTGAGAGGGAACATGCAGCTGTTATAAAGAAATTTAATTACACATGATAGTTACCTTTGCTATGTAAAGCTGCTTGTGTAAGAAACAAAAGGCTGCAGTAAATCAGAACTGATACAGAAATAGCTAAATATAGCCTCCCATCCAATCCTGACCGTAGAAGTGCTAAACGTCCAGGTACAAACAGTACCAATATAGAAATTACCCTTGATTATTAAAGTTGACTTGTTAAAAAGACTGAAACCTGTGTATACCATTGTTAAAATTGTAGTATTGTAGTATTATTATTTTTGTATTTTTGCATTCTCTTTGCTTAAAGGAGCTTATCTGCCCAGGCCTGAAATGGACATGTATCCAGTTGGACTAGCCCGGTCAACAAATGTAAAATAAAATAATAAAAGAAATAGTCTAGGTTGCTCTTTTCTCACAGGTAATGGAATACTGTGTCTCTCTTATGCCACCTAGTCATGAGAGAACTAGTAAAAATCTTAGGCATACAGAGATATGAATAGTGATTATCATTAAATGGTTGTCTCATATACGAGTCACTCTATTTGTAGGCCATACATTTGTTCCTGTTGAGACCACCCTTTTAGTTAAGAATAATAGCAGAAGAGTTCCGGGCGAGGTAAACGTGAAATAATGTGTGTTAGTATATATGTCTTAGGATTTTGGTCAGTCCCGCTAAAACTATACAGCTGTCTAACATTCTCACAATATAAAGAGAGAAGGATGAGATGGATATATTATTCCATAAAGTGGTCATACTAAGCCATGCAGTTTGGAAAAAAAATAGGAGTTTATAAGGGCAAGGAATGGGCCATGCTGTTGTCATAACCAGTGGTGTTACATCTTCAGAATCTAGCAAATGTTATGACCATGGGAAAATCAATGCATTTCACTTTGTTTGTAGATCACCATAGAAAATATTTTCTTATAGTAACTGGATTTTAAACAGTTATAACTATATATAAATGGGTCAGAATACATATGAGGTGTGCATGTTGTTAGTTATTAGTACACTAATCTGTGGATCAATATTAATAAACCTTTTTTTTTGGTTTATCTTTCCATGTGTTGCTCACTAGTACAAGGCTAGCAGTGTGTGTATCTCATAATTTGTCCTATGGCTTTTTTTTTTTTCAAAGTGTTTGCTCTTAGACAGAAGTACTGTTGTGCATAGTGTTGCAGAACACACATAACTAGAAATTAAAAGAGCTGCATGAGAACGTTGATCTGAAAACTGAGGCAAATGAAATCATGGCACCCAAATAAAAAGTAAAAAAGGAAATAATATGGTAATGGCATTAATATCAACATCTATTCCACAGTAGAACTGGACAAATGAATAGGAGCATGTGAATAATGGGAATGTACATAAAGCTCTTCTCACACCTTCTCTTGTTACAGCCCATATTACTCTTTCTCATGCATGCTGTCTATAATGTCTTCATCTTCTACAGTATATATGCCTGCAGATACTACTACTGCTACTACTAGTAATAATAATAATAACAATAATAACAATAGTATCACCTGTGTGTTAAACAGGCAACCAACTTGGCACAGAGTCCCCTTTCAGGGGCAATGTGTGGTTAAATGGCTTGTATAAGATTACAAATTAGGCAAACAAGGACTAAAAGAATCAGACCCAGTACTACACAACCTATAGCTCACGGACTTAACATCTGCACCAACTCCCAGACTGAACAGTGATATTTAGAGAATATCTGAAGGTAAAACTAAACCATCTTTCGGCTTTTGCTGGTTAGGGGTCGCCACAACGGAACTCCGATCTGCTAATGATTGGCAGTGAGTTTTTACAGTATCGAGTTGCCAGCCCAGCGCCCAACCTTCAAAGAAGGCACACCCACACACGCTCGCACCTACCTGCATGTCTTTAAAATCACTCGACCGTGGGGAGGACATGCAGGCACTGCACAGAAGGCGCTCAAGCCAAGAATCGAACTGGAAAATCCCTTGTTGTGAGGTGACAATGCTAACCACTTATGAATGTAAATTATGCCTCTGGAGCATTATTTACAGTGCTTATAGGGTTTCTCTGTAATGTCATTGTCAAGGCCATGAAAAAATGATCATCTCTAAAGAAATTATAATTTAGAAAGAAAAAATTAAAATAGGACAGATGTCTACTTCAGGAAAGACAGGCTGCATAATTCTTCATTTATGAAGATGTTATAAGCTATGTACTACTGATAGTAAGACATATCACACTGCCACATATTTACATAGATTTGCATCAGGTAAACAAGTGTCCCTTCTAATCTTATCATTAAGTTTCACTGGCCAGGCATAAATTGCCATTAACCTAAAATCGCATTTCTAGAATGTACATTAAAGAGCATTTGTTTTATTGCAGTAAGACCATCCTACATGTTGTCTGATGTTAGAGTAGTGCTACAGATGAACAAAGCCTTAATTCTGAGATTCTTACATAACCTTCTAATGCATCAACTTTACTGTCATTATCAGTTTTTGTAAATAATTCACATGACCAGGCATTTCTCATCTAAGCTACACCCCGTGAGAGGAAAATTAATGTACTTTCATTGTTGTAAGGGCCTTCTAGAGATGATTGAATCACAGTTTGGCAAATACTGATTTATCAGAAATGTTTTCCTAAACTGTGCAGACTCCAAAATGACTCATTGGGTGCAGAGTAATTTTCCAAACTCTCATGTGGGGGGAGTGCCACCAACTAACTTATACTTACTCTGAAGTTAAAACATCCAGGGGTAGGTTATATTTCTTGTTGCTTGAAGCTGAGGCCTTACTATCTGGCACATTATACTGATAAAACATTTGTTATGCATAACCCTTCCACCTACAATGCTAAAGTTCATTTATATCAGTTTTCATGCATAGGCAGGTGGTAACACATTGGCAGTGCAATATAATCAGAGGATGGTAGTAACATGCATGCACAGGGAACATAAATATCCTGCACAGAATTAAGCAATAGCAAACCGCCCTCAGACATCAGGATTATTATTATTCTATGAGTCAAACTGATTTATACAGCTCATGATTCAGAGTACTTGCCAATCCTCATTAGTCCAGTAAGCTGCCATTATGAAACCTACCATACCTGAGATTAATATAATACATACAATGTACATTAAAAAGGTGAAATAAAAGTAGAAATATGAAAGCGGGATTACACTGTGAAGGTACTATCATAAAATAAATGTGGCAATTAAATATTGCAGAAGCTGATATGGGAATTGATAGAATAATAAAGCTTCTGTCTCTTTTCTCATCTCATCAGAACTCATTACCACTGAGTATCACTTCAGGGTGCATCCCTTCTGTACCACAAGTGCTCACATAGACAGTACTGGCTGAGGTATGTTAGTGCCAAGTCCCAGTTGCTACAACAGTAAAGTTTTGTGATGTAAAATGAACCCAGAGTGAGACAGAAAAAGAAAGTGATGTATGTGGCTTACTATTTATAAAAAAACGCAAAAAAGACTCATCCAGGCTTGAGTCTTCACTATGTAATACCTTACCTCCTGTAGTAGAACTCCAAGGGATTTATGTAAATAACCCCTTAAGGACATACCAGTGTTTCAGCTGCATTACTTCTGAATGGCCATGACATTTTGCTTTTTAAATTTTTAAGGGTGCATTCAGACCATTAAAGCCAAACCACACCAGCTATAACATGCCATGTTTTGGACATTTTGTGGCCTTGTTAGTACATTTTAAGTGGAATGTTTGATTGTACTTTAAAAACAGTGTTTAAAGCCCTGCCTGATGCCCATAAATATTAAGATGCCTGAAAAATATCCCAAATAATATCCATGTATGTATCCATGAAGACTTAAAAAGTAAATAGTTACGGACATGCAGAAGGCATGTAGTTGAAACACTGGTATGCCCTTAAGGGGTCATTTTGCATAGATCCCATGGGCCACAATTTCAGGAGATTTACGATATTACACAGGTGAAGATTCAAGCTTACCTGAGCCTTTGTGGCATTTTTTACTGAACGGTTTGTCTTTGCAACCTTTTTACCCTTCTCGGTATTTATTGTCTGTTTTTTTCACTGTGGGCTTCTGTGGCGAACACTGAATTTTTTGAAAAATTGACTTGCTGTGCACCACATGCATGATATGGTGCTGTTTACAGCAAGCTGAGATCAAGACTCAGTGCTTTTACAATAATGATAGTTCTTATTTACTCTTAGCTGTGGCTGTGCAGTGCCTTCCATTAAAAAATATATTTTATTTTTAGCACATTCACTTTGCCCCCACTGGATTTCACCTGTTAGGCAACCTGGATTATTAACTGTAGCCCAGTCAAAGTTAAATAAAATGTTAGATCCAATACACTGCTTACATGGTTCCTTTGCCTCAGACCTCACTAATCTTTTGTTCCTAGAGGCTTAAAAGAAGGCTTCTGTACCAGTATTCCAAACATTTCTTTGGAGGAACTAAAAGAATGTTACAGAATCCTTCTTCTAAGTGACCAGGATTACAGCAAGGAGCAGAAGACACCAGACTCATCCAACACAACAGCTGAAGAGTAACAGACCAGCAGAAGCAGTGGATCCACCTGTAGGATCATCCTCACATCACTGGATCAACTGAGCAGCATCAAAGGAACAGGGAACAGAGGACCAAAATGCCTCAGAACAAGTGAAAATATAGATAGATTCGTAGGAGAAGAAACTGAACAAGATATTGCCACTTCTTGTCCATCCTTTCAGTTACAAAATGACTTAATGTCAAGACTCTGAGTTACAAAATTAATTACTGTACAGAGAAAATGATGACAGAGAGGAAATAGTATGTCAACTGCTAGTGCCAAAACTTTCTGAAATATAGAGATGAGACTAGCACATAGCTATATACTAGGATACACATGGAGTGGAGAAGGCAAGAGCAGGAATCGTTGTAAGATGTTACTGGCCAGAAATAAGGAAAGAAGTTGAGAACTTCTATGCTGGTCACCCTAAATGCCAGAAGATCACCCTACACTTATATTTTGAAAACGTTTTAATCCTAATGTCTATTGCATAAGTGCTGTGACTGTAGTGTTATGGATATTGTTTGTCCATTAGTAAAATCCGGCAATGGTTCTCAATATATTATAGTTATGTTTAACTATGTAACTATGTACCCTGAGGCTTTTACACTATTTAATACTAATGCTGCAGTCTTATTATTTCCCTGAGCTGACATACATAAAGAAATACTCATTGACCGGGGGGCTCCACTTACATTCCGAATAATGCACCTACTTTAACAATATTTCAAGGTGGGGCAATTAAAAATCTCACTGTACTATCCCCGGACAGATGGGTTTAACTGAACATTAAAGTCCATGTTGAGAAAAGTTATTGAGGAAGATGGCAAAAATTGGGACCAGCTAATACCTCCAGTTTCCCATTAGAGAAACACAATGAGACTCTATAAAGTTCATTTAAAGATCATTCCTTTTTGAGTTGTTATATGGCATGCACCGTCACGGACTTTTAAATATTACCAGGGAAATGTGAGAAGAAGAGAAAGCCAAACTTAAAAGTGCCTCAGAACATTATAGCAACTTCCAAGATAGGCTGAAAGTAGCAATGTTTATTGTTCAAAACACACGGAAAGATCCCAGGCTACACAACAAAAGATGTATAATGGCTATACATGGACATAGGAATTCAAAGCTAGAAACCAGGTGCTAGCATCGGTCTCCCCTGAAAACAAATCTCAGGGTCCATTTGAAATGGTAAAAAATTAAATGGTGTAAACTACAAGGTTAAACAAACTGGTAAGTGAAGATCAGAAAAAATATAACAAACGAATATCCTGGAAACAAGGAAAGAAGTCAAACCTATGTAGTCAGTTTTGCAGCAGAGACTAGTAAATCAGATGAAGAAGAAAGACTGACCTCTATGCTTGCAGTTTACATAGGTGACATCATATCTAAACATCACTGAAAAAACAGTAAAGGAGTTTCTTTTAAGTAACCAAAGAAGTGTTTTTGGAAATATATGGCAGAGTAAACCTGATTCAACACCATACCAGCATTATTCCTGGGGAAAGAGTAACTTAAACCCTTCCAAAATAAGATGGTCACAGAAAAAGGCTATGCAAGAAAAAGTACAAAAATTCTTAAGATGGGCATAATAGCTCAACCAAATGACCAAAACAGTGAATGGGACAGCCCCATAGTATTAGTACCAAAGCGTAATAGCACAATTCGATAATCAGATTTTGCAATGGTTTTAGGAAGTGGATAGGAATTAAAAAATTTCCAACAGTTAGTGCCTAGGGTTGCTTAACTAATAGAAAGACTGGAAAAAGCAAGATTCTTGACTACATTAGGCATAAAAGTGATAGACCCCTTTAATTGTGGAAACCAAATAAAAAATAGCTTTCTCAACATCAGATAAACTATTTCAGTATGCTTTCCTTTCCACATTACACGCTGCCCTTTTATCCTTCCAGAAATTAATACTTCTAAAATCCCATGACATGTTACAGCTGACCTAAATAATGGAATAATACACAGAAAGGATTGGAGTTTTTATCTAGCTAAAGTACAGGCAGTACTAGATTCCCTGAGACAAGCCAAGTTAACTGTTAATACCGCTAAGAACAAGCCAGGCATGACAGATGTAAAACATCTGGATTATGTAATTCATTGGGGGATTGTTAGGTCCCAGAAAGAAAAAAATGGAATCTATGAGGAAATGGACCTCTTCCTGACACCAAGAATCAAGTGAGAAAAGGATTAGGGATTAGCTGAGTATTATCAAAAATTTGTTCCTTGTTTGAGTAACCTTCACTCTTACAGATCTGACAAAGGGAAACATATCCCTTAAAAGTAAAATGGACACTAGAGACAGAAAGTGATTTTAAATCACTGAAGAAAATATTATGTTCAGAGCCTGTTGTATCCTTTCCAGATTTGATCAGATGTTTTGTAGTTTATACTGATGCATCAGAGTCAGGCCTAGGGAAAGTACCATCACAGACATTTAATGGAGAAGAACAACTGAAATGTTTCTGACTGAAAAGTGTGTACAGATTAAATCAAGTATCCTAATATTTTGAGAGAATATTTGCAACTGTGGGCACTGGACTCAGTAAAGTTTTACCTCCTTGGCTGAGAATGTATACTGGTTTTTAACCATATCTCACTGCTATAGTTAAATAGATATTATTATGTTCGAGCAGACAATAGAATGGGAAAACAAAACATTGCAGATGGACGCTTTCCTTTTGCTCTTCTTTAGTGATTTAGTTGAATGTGACTCTTCATGACATCAAGGACTTTGACATGCCAGGCCTGTCTATAAAGAACTGCTTGTTTGCATTCTTGCAAATTCATATCCATTACTTCATCCACTTTAGTCTCTGCTGCCACATACTTATTTTGCTTTCAATCTTTCCCAGCTTAATTGTCTGCTCTAATGACTCCTGTCTTTGTGTTCTACTGCCTTGAGCTTTTGATTTAATATTAGGCCTTCCAGTAAAAAGTCTGGATTTATTTCCTTATGTATTAACTAATTCAATCTTATTGCAGTCCACAGAGCTCTGTCATCACAGTCCAAAAGCATCAATTTTCCAACACATCATTACCTAGAATGCATCACTCCCACTGACACATTACTACAGGGAAAAGAATAGCTTTGATTATATGGACCTTTTCTGACAATGTGATATGTTTGCTGTTTGAAATCTTATCAAACCAGATAAACAAGTCGGCACCAAAATTCGTCAGGAAAGCACAGACACTTTGCATAAGCTTTCATTCACTTTAATGAACGTGTAGAGTTCCCTAAGATGGCTACACTCTTTGGAATTCCAAAGTTGCAAAAAAACTGTATAAATCCTCTGTTTAGACCGGTTATTTCAGCACCCAAGTCAAAAACTGAAACTTTGTCTGTATGATTAGATCACTTTTTAAATCCTGTCACACAAAGTTCCACTTTTTATTTAAAAGTTTCATGGCATTTGCTTGAAATACTTAGGGACCTGAAAACAGATGGTAGCAATTTCTTTTTTGCGTCAATAGATGTAGGTTCACTATATATTAGTATTGACCAGGAAATAGGAATTGAATATTTGCGAGATTATTTGACTAATTATACGGAGTTTTCAGGTACAAAAGTTAATACTATTTGTGAGATCATGAATATTATTTTAGAAAACAACTTTTTCACTTTCAATGAGACGTTTTATAAACAATTGTCAGGGGTTGCAATGGGGGCAAGGGTGGCTCCCGCTTTTGCTAATTTGGTAATGGCTAGTTGGGAAAACAAATTTTTAGTTATCAATAAGAAAATGGAGAAAGTTTTGTTGTATCGTCGTTACATTGACGATTTATTTTTTCTATGGAAAGGGGATTATGAGACCTTTGTTGAATTTGTGTCAGAGTTGAATAATTCTACCAATTTTTTGAAATTCACCATCACTGGTTTTGGTAGAAGTTTAGATTTTTTGGACTTACATTTGTCCTATGACTTTCAAAATGAGTGTTTTATGAGCTGTATTCATAGAAAAAGTGTATTTGCTAATCAGTATTTACACTTTAAGAGCTTGCATCCCATGCATATAAAAAAGGGGTGGTCAAAGGACAAATGATTAGGCTGAGCAGACTCATGACTGATGATAAGACCTTCATGAAGGAACTGGCTACTTTGGAAAGTTTTTTTGTAGACAGAGGTTATGATTTTGGATGGCTTAAGAGAATAGAAGAAGAAGTAGTCTGTTTAAGGAAAACTAAAGCAATTCCCATTTTGAGAAGTAACACTGGTAATATAGATTGTGAAGTTCAGGAAATAAAGATTGGTGACAAATAGATGTGTTCTTTTCCTTTACCAATTTCTAATGAGATAGGGGTTATTAGAAACATTATCACAGATAATTGGAAAATTTTGTTGGGAAATCTGGACCTTACTAAAGTGATTGGCCCTAGTCCATGCTTCACTTATAAAAAACATTTAATCTAAAAAGTTTACTTGAACATGCACATAAAGGGTCAAGTAATAGCAAAGTCTCTTTAGTGTATAAAAAAGGTACTTATGCATGTAACAACTGTAGGCAGTGTAGATTTGTCAGTAATACTTATTCTGTGTATTTTAAACATTTAAATAAAACCATTTGGAACAACGGTTTTTTTTATTGCAACAGTAGCCTGATTGTCTACGTACCTCAATGTCTTTCATGTACAGGGTTCTATATAGGAAAAACTGTTAGATGTTTTAAAAGAAGGATATATGAACACCAACTAGCTATTAAAAAAGGAGATGATAAAAACGCCCTAGCTAGACATGCCAAGGTATGCATAGGTTTTAAGAAATTTGTTTTCTCGGTCATTGATAATGTAAAAAGCGGAGCTGTCTCTGGTGATTTTAAAACTAGATTGGAATGTAAAGAGAGCACTTGGCAAATCAGTTTGAGTGCTGATGTTATACCAGGCTTAAACAAAGTCATTAATTTAAAATGTTTTCTACAATATTTTTAGTTTTTATACATACATGTATATGTACATTTTTACTAGTTTAAACCAACATTCGGTTGGATTTGTGTATGTAAAAATGTTTTTATATTAGATAACATTTATTGTTGCTTTAAAAAGTTTTATTAATTCATCAATTTGTGACATGTGAC